>NC_134691.1:25991101-26307183 GCF_050947455.1 Rhinoderma darwinii
CTCCTGTGTGGTGTGGTTTAGTATAGATGATCTGTCAACTCTCCTGTGTGGTGTAGTATAGAGGATCTGTCAGCTCTCCTGTGTGGTGTAGTATAGAGGATCTGTCAGCTCTCCTGTGTGGTGCAGTATAGAAGATCAGTCACCTCTCCTGACATGTATGATTTAGTAAATACTTGTAATCCCCATGAAATAATAATTCTGGAGCATATTTGTTTGTTTTAGAAAAATTGGCTGCATCTTTAAGGGTTTAAAGGTGTATTCCAGAGTTTTAAAAAAACATGGCTGCTGTCTTTCAAAAACGACACCACACTGTCATAGGTTGTGTGTGCTATTACAAATTAGCCCTATTTACTTTAATGGAGCTGAACTATAATACCAAACACAAGCCATGGGACTGGCGTGCCACTGTTTTTGGAAGAAAGTAGCCACGTTTTTGTCATACTGGAAAACACCTTTAAGGGTTTAATGTGTGTTAAATTCTTCTCAATGATATTTACAATCTGTGAATCTCCAGTTTATAATTTTCAGAGAATTTTTTTGTTATTCCACAGAGTTATTCCTCATGAGTCTGTAGAGAGTCAGTATTGTGGGAATATAATATGTTGGCTGCATGTTTTTGTAAAGTCTGTTATGAATGGTTTTACAAGGACCTGTAATCTCTTCACACAATAATAACATTCACCCCAAGGGCCGATATGTAAGACAGCATAATGTTTTTCTGTAAAACACAGATTTCTGGTGGGTTCCAAAGAAACCATATATATCCTGCCTTCATGACCGTTATACAGACGGTATACATACAGATAGGAAACACTGTCAGATTATACATTAAAGGGTTATTCTGAACTCAGCTATTTATGGCATACCCACTAGATATGCCATAAATGTTTCTAGGTGGGGGTCCTCAACTGACGGACTGGAGATTGGGTGTCCTCTGTTCCCCAGATAGATTTGGGTCCCAGAGCTGGGTATCATACCTATCGGACATATATGTAATATTTAGTGGATATGTCATAAAGATGTAAATACCCCTTTAATATCAAATAAGACTGTTCACACTAGTATAATGGTTTTAGTTTATAACAGCCATGACAGCTATGCCGGAACTGTTTGCTAACGTATACTGATGGATTTTGACACATTGAATCAACTTATAATGGAATCCTTCAGCTTTCCGTTGGGGCTCTGGTATTTTTGACGTCAAGCATACTGTAGGTATGTAGAGTGCTGATTGGACACCAGATGACACCACAAATGGTAGTTCTACTGGCTCCTTCATTTTCATGTAAGGTGTGGCCCCCAGTTAGTGGTGGTGTTATTGGCACTACTGACTGGGCCGCAGCAGGAAAATACAACAGTTATTCCCAACATGAGAGGCTCCCAAATTCGGCATTGTCCAGGCAAATGGCGAAGCCTGACTGGGTGCTTGTCTGTCGCGGACGAGGTCAAGGGCACCCCACCTTGATACAGGGGTTGGTCAAGAAATTTCAGGCCTATTAGGCCGTAAATATCTGACTGCTTGCGACTTTGCTGGCTGTCGGTGAGAAGGCGCCTACTTATCCACCACTACTCACACAACTCCAGCCTGTCACCTGTAACTCACTCTAAGACCTCAGCCACAGGCCCAAGAAAAGTGCCGTCTATACTCACAGCAAGACATCACTCTCCAATATTTCGGCAGCAGCTCTCCGACTCTCTTACCCAACGCCTCCATGCTATGTGGCTGCCATGCACGTCATTACGCTGTTATGGTGTGGTAAAGTAGACATAGCATTGGGCCGTACATCCTGGCGCCAACAGTTTTAGATACAAGCCAGCCATGCATTGCCACTTTTCTGCAAACAATGCCGCTGACATCTATGCGAGCATGCTTCCGTGGAGTACAGCAGAATACCTGCTGCTGAACTAAATATAGCTGGCATCCCTGGCCAGAGTGACCAAGCTACAGACCCCTGATGATGAGTATTGAAACGTGTTGGGTCGGTTGTGAATAGGAATTTTTTAGCATTGGGAACACTAGCATTGTTTGTATACCTCAACACTAGGAGCTTCCGGTGCGGTTATCACGGACTCTAGTGTGAATTAGGGTACAGACTATTGTTATGCCCATTTTTCAAATGCTGATTCCGTATTGATATTCTTGTTGAACACTGAGCTATAGTAGGTTCACAATTGAATTAGAACTCAGAGTTTATTATTTAATAAATTTTTATACACACGGTGGGGCTTTTTCACAGTGGTGATTGTACCCCTGTTTTTAGAGAGTTATAAATAAATGTTATATTTTACTCATATATCACACCAGTGAACACTTTTCTGCAAACCAATAATAAACATTATAGTTAGAGATGAGCGAACCAATTCGGCGCAAATTGAATTCGGTCCAAATTTTCCAAAAGTTTCGGCTTTGCCTTTCAAAACTTTTTGGGTTCCCAGTGCAGCGCCGACAGCCATTTTGAAGATTATAGATAAAAAGAAGGGAATAGAGGAGAAAGATTAAAAATAAATTTCCATGCTCACACCTCCTCTGGTCTCCTGTAGCGATGCATCCCTGCCAGCAGGTGAGATGACGTAGCTGTCCCATGTGATCCCTATAGTGAATCACAGGCTGCAGCGATCACATGGGACAATACAACGTCATCTCAATAGTACGGCACGGACGTGTTGCTACAGGAGAACAGGGGAGGTGGTGAGTATGTAATTTTTTTTATTTTAGGGGTGGTATTGCAAGTCCCCCGATGGCCTTGTTTGACTCTCTGATGTTTCCTAGGACTGGGGATACAGACATCAGAGAGTCTGACAGGTCTATCGGGGGACTTGTGATTCGTGGCATATTTATTCGGACCAAAATTTATTTCAGGGCTGATTAGTTAGAATCGGCCCTGAAACGAATTTCAGGAAATTCATTCATTGCTAATTATAGTGCAACATAATAAACTAGCCATATAAGTGTAACACAATGCAAGCACGGTATGACGACAGCGGCCGGACTGACCCCTCCACCTGGTGCACCGCCTAGGAGGAATAAAAGGAACAATGCAAGAAAGACCGTACATTTCACAACACAAGCAATATACCATACTAGTATAATATTTTACAATGCTGCGACGGGCCAAAAATACAGTAAATCCCCATTCAGGGTTGGGATTCTCTCCCCACATATTACATTAAATATCGGCTCTGATTGTCGCATCAGCATCGCCTCTGTACCTGCCAATGCCAACTAGATCCAGCAGAGATCCTAAGATGTGTTGTGGATTTCTAATCCAATGCCCCATCCAGTTAGACACAATTCTCCACAGTTCGAGCAAAGGTTTTGTACAGTATAACACTCCTGTGTGGAGAGGTTCTTGCCTGGGCCACTCCACTATGGGAACACAATAATCCATTGATGTTCTGTCTATCCTGTCTTTTCTGCATTTAACAGGGTGTTTGAAGAACCAGGTTGGTCTTCATCTGCAGCATAAGCGTTCTTATCACTTAAACAACTTCGAACTCTGGCTACTAAGTTGGTCTGGAATAAAGTGGTTATAGCAACGTTCTGGAGGGCCTATCCGGTCAAATTAAAGATTTTTGGGTTGAGATTTACCATGTACCCTGGACAATTTGATCTCATTAGCCACCAGGATTGATATTTTCTTTCGAGAAATGCTCTAAAAAACCTGCTCGTAAGTTCCTTTATTCTCTTCTACATTTCCGAGACCACTGCAGTCTGCTACACCTGCACCCTCTGAGGAAACCACGCAAGTTGAATAAATCTTTCTGAGTCTGAGGAACTTCAGGCAAGAGGTTTACCTCCCCAAAGCCAAGAATTGTTTTCTCTTTCAGCTGTCTGCCTGATTGATGCCTTCCTTGATTCCTGGTTTGCTAGAAATGTTATTGACCAACCCATAGTCAAACTTTGCTGCATTCTGTTGCAAGCCGCTCTATATGTCTTCATTTGATTTGGAAGAAGTGGTCTGTCAGTCCTTTACTCCTGGGTCTGACGTGGTCACATTTACATTCACCTGCTATTGACTAGTTGTCGGCAGATATCCTACATTGGTGTTCTCCATGCTTTCAGTAATGTCTACACACTGTCAAAGCAGTGCCCCCCGCCTCCTACTCGGACCACATGACAGGTTTTCCGGAAAACTATAAAGATTATGCTGATGTTTTTTGCAAACAGCAGGTGGAAAATCTATGAGCAAATCCAAAACATACAGTTAAAGTAGGGGTATGTTCATACTGAGTTTTGTGCAGGCAGAAAAATCCGCCTCAAACTTCCTTCAGGAATTTTTGGGCAGATTTTGCCCTGCCTGCACTTTCTTTGCCGCGTCTTTCGCAGCGTTTTTCACCCGTGGCCATTGAGCGCCGCAGGCATAAAACGCTGCGAAAAACTCTTTCTCTGCCTCTCATTGATTTCAATGGGAGGTCAGAGACGGAACTGAGGGAAGAAAGAGCACGTTCCTTTTTTTCCCCCGTGAGCGTTTTTTTCCGCTCGTGGGAAAAAACGCCTCCGCCTCCCATTGAAATCAATGGGAGGCGTTTCAGACGTTTTTTTGCTCGGTTTCCTGACGCGGTTTCTGACTTAAAAACAGCGCCAAAAAACTTTGTGTGAACTAGGCCTAAGACAACCAAAGAATACTTCAGAATTAGAGGTGTTCTGCAAGGATGAACTGGAAATAAATAATACAAAGACTGTTAGCTGAAACATTTGGGAGCTGTGATTTCTGCCATTGTGGGTGTTACTATGTATTGACTGTCAGGTTTAAAAACTTTTGCGCGTGGCAAATTCTATGTTTAATTTTTTTCTGCTATGATGAAATCAACAAATTAACAGTAATAGTGCGTCAATATCTGCAGGAATGTCATATTTTGCAATATACAGTACATGTGTACATTTGTATATATATATGTGTGTAGATACTGTGTGCTATCTATGGTATTTGTATGGTATGATGTATGATATAGATACTCTTTAGACCTTGCGTGGTATTTGCATAATATGATGTATGATATAGATACTCTTTAGACCTTGCGTGGTATTATTTTAGTAGAGTACGGTGGTATTTGGGCAGTGTTGTACTATGACCACCTATAAAACGCACCAACCTTTTGCCGCCTTGGGCAGCAGTCCCAGTTATCTCTGCATATTTATCAACTTTCCAGATTAAATTGTGAATTAATGCAATATCCATGTTAATTTATGATTGGGTTCTTGGCATATAATATCCTATTTGTATTAACAGAAACCTGTGAAATGTTAGGCATTTACCTGTACCTGTGTCCTCAACTCTCCTTACCGTTATTTGAACCCCAGTTTATATGGGATGCAGCCATTGTTATCTCTTGCTGTGAGGTTACAGTGGTATCTTATAATGAGGATGATGTCACAAATATGATCTCACATGTGACATCAGTCACCCAATTACAGACGACCACACTTGTAACAAGTGTACTTACAGTATTGTAGTTCACTATGGTCAGGACAGAATGAAGGGCAAGTGGCATAGATGGAACTTAAAGCTTCTGGGACCCAATACAAAATCTGTAACAATACCCTAAACAATGATACATAAAGTACTGGTCTCTTCATCTCCTCATATAGGGAGATATATTTGGGCCCTTCAGTCTCCAGGGCTTGGGTGTGCAATCACTCTTCCCCCAATAGTTACGCACCTGTCTGCTCTGGTGTTCTGTAGACATCACGTCCTTTGTGGTCTGGCTTTGGCCGTTTGACATTGTCAGAGTAACATTGAGCCTCATGTAGAAACAACAAGTGCAGATAAAAAGTAGAATAGCTGCTCATACCAAAAACATCTAATTCCAGGTCAACTATTCCACATTTTGAATGGAGCAATTTGAGACCCTTCGTGTAGATCCAAATCTAAATCAATGTTCACATCCTAACCACCACATTTAAGTCAGTTAGGATGAGGACATGTATATCTATGGAGCTTCAGATCCACTGTATGTCACCAAGACAGCTTTGAACCACAGGAGGAAAGGGGCAGAAGAGTTGTCATGGGGAAACCAGAGAAGACATGTTGACATAGATAAGACCTCTAACTTCAATTGTTGGTAGTTTTTTACAGCAGTGGTGTACCAATGGCAAACAATGAGGGTAGAGGCCAATTCTTACTACCAACATAAACATCACTGGGCATTTCAGTGTCCCTGGTGTCAGCACTTGGCACCTCTGACCAAGCACCATCCAGATCTTCTGGCAAGTTCTCTGCTTTTGATGCAAGATATTATAAGATTGTGGCTCCCTCAGCATTTGATGTCTTACCAGAACCAGGGAATTTAAACTTGAGTGTGGTTGATGCTCCTGGCTTGAAGAAGTGGCAAGCTCCCAATCCGTCCTTACTTCTGCTGACAACATCTGTGTCCGGTATCCGCTACCAGCTATTGTGTCCGGTGTGTGCTGCCAATCTATGTCTGGTGTCTTCTGCCAGACTGTGGTCCTGTCTCTGCTGCCAGTTGTGTTCGCTGTCTGTTGCTAGTCTGGGTACACTGTCTCATACCAGCCTATGGTCTGGTATCTTCTGCTTGCTGTGTCCTCCAACTGAAGCTAATTTGGGTCCAGTGCCTTTTATCAGACTGTGGTGTGGTGTCTGTCGGTGTCTCCTACCAGCCAGTGGTTCTACATCCCTACCTAGCCTGAGCCTATTTGGCAAATGTAAGTAAGGAGACTATGGATAATTTTCCTACATCAGTGGTTTCTCTTGGGTGAAAAGCTAATTGTCTTGACACCAGTCCAACCCATGACAGCTGTAACTATAGCACAAGCGGTCAACAGGAGGCAGTATTCTCTGTGGAGAACCCGGACAAACACAGAACTGAAGGGCAGTGGTAGAAAAGATCAGAGTCTCCTTGTAGGCTTTTAAGGTACCATGTAAGTTCCTGGCAACTCAATTGCTTTATGATTTTTTTTGTCTATATTCCTTTTCATCACCCACAATAAAAATTAAAGGACTGGATTCACAGTTTGAAGTAGTAAAAAGTGAGAAATGTAAGCACAAGGGCAAATTTTCTTCTCTTTATTTTCACTTTCATCACCAAGTAGAACAGAGAACTTTGTCATCTCGTTAGTTTTATGAGAACTTGTTCCATTTTTGATCTCTTATTTTACAACTGTTTAAAGTTGTTGCAGCTGTTGAAATGTGATTCTCTATTAAGTGAAATGTACTTTGTCTAATGATGGCGGATACACAAGTCAGCCATAGATAGCAGGAGGGGTTTTCTATCCTCTTTGTTATCCTTAGTGTTGTATCCCTTGAGTGGCTTCAGATTTTAGAGTTTTCAGCTGGAGACCCTTGAAGTGTGTTTATTAAATATGTTGTTCTTCAAAGCTTGCATTGAACCTTATCTATGATATAGAACTCATAAATCAAAGGATCCAACTAAGTGTATTTATTTAGTACTGTACCAATAACAATTTATTCAATGTTCTACGTAATAAAGCGGGAGTAAACACAAACATTAAGGGAGGTGACACATGATGAGTGCAGCCACATGAGGCTCCCTCTCATGGACAATGGTTCTATAAAATAGAAGATGAGGACATAAGGGCACATTATGTGCACCGAAGTGCTCCTAATGTATAGAACTCATAGTTACTATCTTCTTATTGGCTACTTTGGTTTCTCTAGATAGAGAACGCTTTAGTTTAACTTGAGATAGACTACCCAACATGGCCTACACCACTCAGTATACTATGTCCAGAGTATCGTGAAGGTAGCAGAGAGTCAAGACTTGCTACAGAAGTATTAGTAGACCCCATGTCTACCTCACCTTTATCTTGATAAGCATAGAGTATGCTTACCCAGATCACCATGGGCCCTCAAGGCCAGTGGGTCTAGGCATCTACCCAGGTTTTCCTGGTGCTGGTACCAAAGTCACTTGTCGATGTCTTGCTCCTACTGCAGAAAACTACATTGACTTGTGTTTCTAACGGAATCCACAATGCTGTGATGGATCCATTGTACAAAAAACACCAGCGGAGTCTGACGGACCCCATTAACTTATAATGGGGCCTTTCCAGTGATACCAAGGTGTCCGCAGTTTGGGCAGGAAAATAGCGCTGCAAGCAGCTCTGTTTTTCCATCAAAAACTATGGAGCCTTAGCCACCTGGAGTTCTTCATTACCATTACAGATCGAGCAGAGAGTCTACTTTTTTGTACAATTTTTAGGGGAGATTGTTGAAGGCGTCATATTCCAAAGGAAACAGACAGATAGAAACCCAGAAATCTTGGCATTGTAGGATCCCCAATAATTGTTGTCTCCCTTTGCAATCCCTTTTTGCTAGAAGGTTCCCCTAAAAATAAGCTGATCATAGGGTGTTCTGCTGTTGGGACACCTAGCGATCAACTGTAATTTGCAGGCAAACCTGGCAGCAAGTGTTTAATTCCCCTGCAGCGCCACCATTGGTAAAAAAAAAAAAAGCCATTACACCGTTTTCATTGAGATCAATAGACAGTCCATTTAATGCAATGTCACTCCAGAGTGATGGGTGTTCTGTGTAGCCGCTCTCTGCTCCAGGTTATTAAAGTAGACCCATAACTAGAGACCCCCCTCTATTAACTCAGAATGCCCAAAAAGTTTATATGTGTGGGCACAGTCAGGACTTATATATATTGAGATTGGTGCATTTGTCAGATTTGGAGAAGTCATAGTAATGAATGGAGCTCTTGACAGGGCCACTAAAACTAGTTTTTTATTTTTTTACGAGCTATAAATCTCCTCACAGAGCCCTACTCGTAAGATTTCTTACATCATGTCTTCCTTGCTATGGAAACCTACATTGTCCTCTACACTTGGCCTTCCATGTAAATATCATCCCAAGCTTCATAACCATGAATCTCAGACTTGGATGTATATCTAGATCCTCCTCTAGACGTGAGCCAGCCGCATATTCTTCATCTTCTACCTCTTCCCGTTGTTGTTGTCATCCATTCCCATCACCTCCTTGTATGAAGTCTTCTGAACTTTCCCACATTCTCCTTATATTTTGGATCAAATATATGTTCTATACTCTGCCCGTATCTTTACGCTCCGGGACTGATCTCATTTTATAAGTGCAGTGACCCGGTGACCCTCTTCTGGCTCAGAATGTGGTTGGATCTGCCAGATGTTTTATATAGAGCTCCTGGCAATGTCATAAAATGAAGCTCATAGAATTGTATTTTATTTTATCTCTGCTACAAAGGACGGTAAATGTCAGTGTAGGTGTCCCTGTTGCCATGCAAACCCTGCAACCCCCCCCCTTCAATTAAAGTAACAGAGCGTATACAAAGCCTGTGTAATCTATCTACCTATATATTATGGAAATGCATAACTAGCAATTCCCTGATATATTTTATCAGAATCACTCCATCGAGAAGCAGAATAATAATAGGGTAAACATTCTGGGATGAAGGAAATCCAAATTCCCTTTAATTGACCTATAAATGTCTCCAGCAGAACACAGACTATTATTTATGGCAGCCTGTAGTCTGTCGATTTTTTTAAATTTTTTTTAAAATTTGTGTTAGTGGTTTGTTATTTTTTTTAAATGTATTTATCCATTTTGAAACAAACCTTGAAATATTGCAGCTTTCACACTGACCACTAGAGCATACACCATAGACTGACATTTCCTGTTTTCTGCAGCTCAATCGTCAGCTTTGCTGTGTAGATGGGAACAGCGTCCGTCCGAAGAGGGCAGCGATTTTATGAAACTTCTATTGTACTGCTGGAGGCCTAGATAAGGCAGGATACTAACACTATACACACAGATAAGACTTTGTGTGCAGCTCACCTGTCACTCCCTGTTCTCTGTGTGAGGGGGGCTATACTCACAGGGGAACTGTATACAATTTCCTGTAGATTGTAATACTCTGTAACAGCCCTCCATCCCACTTACAGTATGCCCTTTATAATACTGGTGTATTCCTATGTGGCAGAAGGGCCTTTGGGCTCCGTCGTGCACCAAGACGCATGAGCTTCTGCTGCTCCTATCCCAGTCTACACAGCACAGCTGACAGGTGAGCTCCAGACAATTATAAAATGTCGTTCTATTGTGTCTGTTCTATTGGTCAGTGTAAAAACGGCAATATTTCAATACTTTTTCTGTGGATAGTCACTAAAAAAAAAGAAAAACACTAAGAATGTTTTAAAACATAAGTTTATAATACAAAGCTGAATTAAATAATATGTCACTTTCTGATAATACATTTACTTTAAGTGGATAGCTTGATAGGAAGTTGTTGAACAAACTACTTATAGCATTGCTGGATCCGAAATGTATTCTAAATGGCAGCCCCTCCCCCTCCCTGTGCGGAGTCTCACATGCTTATACTTTTATCTTGTAATTTACAGTAGTACATTATAAGCTGCTGAGTGACGTGCACCAGTTTGCCGTTCTTGAATAGAGCCCTTTGTGTGTCCTGCTCAGTATATTTGTGTGTCAAAGTAAAATGGAAGACAAATGGGCAGATAAGGAGATGAGATTTTTCACCAGGGTATGATAAATGTTCCACTTAATAAAATAAACTTTATACAATAAAACAATAATAATTTGCAAAGTATCACAGACATAGACCCCGCCATAGAACATGCCGTCTACGTACATGGAACAGTGTCACAATTATTGAATACTGGAAATGAGGTCAACCAGTTTGGGGAATACTGTAGCAAAGGCATGTGGGAAAGTAATATATCTCAATAGAAACTTTCTAAGAAAAATAATACAACTACCTAGAAACAATAAAAACATATTAAGATAGTAATCTACTGTAGCACATCGTGATGGCTTAATAGTGGCATGACTAGATATATGAGGACAGTTCAGAAAATGTCCTTGACAAATTTGGGGAAAAAAAACCTCTCAAAGGGTAACTAAACTATTAAAAAGACTTTTAACATGTCATAGTGACATATAAGAAATTTTGATTGATAGGGGTCCGAGCACTGAGACCCTGACCGATCACAAATACGAAGCGGCAGAAGCATTTGGGTGAGAACTGTGCCGCTTTGTATCTGATCGAGTGAGCGGTGTATGGGCTCATAGATTTCTGGTGGACAATGTAGCAGTGCACATGCCCATTGATATCAGCAGATTTGTTAGGGCTCTCTGAGAGCTCCCATTTGCTTACATCCAGCAGACAACTAATTTAAAGGGGTGGTCTGCTTTGGACAATTACATTTTGTTTGAATGGTCATACAACAATAACCTGATTACAGAGTGTCCTGCAGATAGCACCTCTACTGATCAGCGGTAATCTGTGGGGAAATTTATCAGCAAGTGTTCACTTTCTGTGCAGCGCCACCACAGGAGAAATAAAGCATTACACAACTCTCATTGAAACTATTGGTCTGCAATCAAAGGTATGACACCATTCTTTATGGTTTATGCCAAGCATCCCAATGTTCTTTTGCCTGTTGACTTGAAGACAGAGAAGAGATCCCTAGGACTCCCACCTTAGTTTAGCTCTTAGTCAAATCTAACAATTCGAGGGGTCCACTATCTTGTCTGTGACAGTGTCATTGTCTGTGACAGTGTCATCCAGTTTTTAGGATGTAGAACATGCTGGAAGATAAACTTTAAGGCAATTTTAGGGAATAATAAAATATTTTAAGCAATTAATACTGTCTATAAGAAAGTTTCAAATGATGACTCTGCTTGCACTCCCTCTAGCTTAACCCTCGATAGGCATCTTGTAGGTGTCCCTGTGGCTCCTACCAATCAAAAATGAAAACTGAAGCAACTCTAAAAATAGTCTTCATCAAAATTATCCTACCGTTTTTCGTCTACAGCTTCGTTGCAGAACTATGCATCTCCATGGCAAAAGACAACAAGCAAATAAACTCTGTGTAGTATGACGTTGTAGTCATACTCCCTTCCATTTTTACCTTACTTAATCCTAACATACTGTATATATAAAACAATTAGCTAGGAGTACAGGTGAATGGGAGTATGACTGCAGGATCAGACTACTCAGGGCTTGTTTGTAGTCTGTTACCATGGAGACACATTGAGCTGCATAGCAATTATATTCAGAAAGTTTTTTATCAACACTATTTGCAAAGTTACTCCATTTTTGTTTTTGATAGGTTGATGCAATATAGAAAATGAGTTGCTAAGGTGGACATAGGCTTTAATTCTTGCCAAAAGACAATCTCTTTTTAATTTGAAGCCGGGTCCAGTCTCAGAAACTCCAGGTGATAGCCAGGACAGCTGGCCATACATAAAGTATTGCATTATGCAGGGAGCATGGGATCATGGGCGGACTGAATTCTTGGGTAATAGGGGAAGTCCTGAGCAGGTACAATTAATATGTACAGTCCTTCACACAGGACCATAATCTGAGTATTATAGAACATTGACTGAGAATTTTCACTCTAGATAATCAGTTGCACTGTTGTTTAAATTTTCATTGGATAAATATCCCCCAGTCCAACATGCACGAACCTTGACATAAAACATTCTGTACAATACACAGAGCACTATTATTCTTACCTACCTGCATTTGATATGTCTAAGTTCCAACTCAAACTGTTTAAAGTAGAACATATGTTAAGCTGAGTGTCTTTCTTTCTACAAAGTATCCCAAAGAGCCCTGACCTGAAAAGAATCACTTTGATTGGTCCAATCAATCATCTCAAATTAGAATCACTCTTCATACTGGATGGAAATGTCTCCTGGAATATATAAACGAAGACATAAAATAATTATATTGGAAAAAAATGTATCTCATTGTCACTAACCATTTCTCCAGTCATAACAGCTGGCCGAGCATCAAAATATACAATAAAAGGAGTGTATATACATATATATATATATATATATATATATATATATATATATATATATATATTTATATATATATATATATATATATATATATATATATATATATATATATACATATATATATATATATATATATCCAATATCCAAAACGATGTCAGCCACACAGCCTCAGTGTCACGACGCAGGGTGTGGACCCACTGGGCTGTACCATGTAGCGGGGTAGCATCTGGCCAACAAAGTACAAAACAATGTCTATAGTTCAGAACAGGTACCTGAGGCAACATAGACAGTAGCAGAAGCACGACTTGACTTCCACAGCAGGTGGCACCGTGGATGCAGTGGAAGACACGACTTGACTTTCTCAGTAGATACGATAGCACGGGATACAGGGTACAGGCAGCAGGAACGGGTAACACTGGGAACTGGAAAACACTGGGAGACCATTTGCAAGACAAACTTAGGTATACAACAATGCTCAGTCGAGGAACAAGTGGGCAGAGCCCCTTTTTATAGTCCAGCAGCCATTTGGGCTAATTATTGGTTGGTGACAGCTGGATGCTTACTGGTCCTTCAAGGCGCGCCCTGCGGGAAATGGTCCGAGGACCCGGAAGTGAGTGCCGGCATCTCCCTGGAGGAAGCTGATGCCGAGAAGACAGATGTCCATGGCCGTCAGAGGGTAAGTCTGAACGACGGCCCCCCGGCCATAGACGTTACACTCAGTAGTGTGTGGGTGAAAGCCCGCCTGGGTCACGACCATAAGACCCAAAACAAGTATATCCAAAGAATCAGGCAGCAGTCCAGCGATACAAGCAAAAAAGTGGTGGTGCTTTATTGGTCCAAAAGTAAACACAACGTTTCAGCTCATCACAAGAGCCTTTCTCAAGCAAATAATGTAATGTGAAAACAGCGTATATATATATAGGAGAACCACAATCAAGTATACATGGTATAAAAATAGTGTCAATTAAATATAAATTCACATATATAATTTCCATATAAAATGTGCAATACAAACTGTGATTGTACTGTTTTATAGTAAAGCCATACACAAGTTTCATACTGTATATCAAAAACATCATCATAGTAGGAAGTATGCTATTAAGGTATAAGTGTTATAATTACAGACAATCACCAATGTAATACACCTGTACAAATATCACTACATGTGGGAGACCAACCACAATAAGGAACCGTCTCCATTGTAAATCGAATAAGCGAGCGCAATCCACGGCGTTCCTAAATTATTACTGCGTATGCTCGGACTAATCGAGCTGTCAGAATCTGATCACCCTACTGTGCATGTCCGCGCATGCGCAAAACCCGTAGACCACACTGTGCGGCCATCAATAATCATGAACGATACTTGAGCTCCATATATCCAACTGAAACCCATAGAGATGTAAACACTTGAAAATGTATATACACACACACACACACACACACACACAGTATGTCCCAAAGGAGCGCACTACCGATCTCCCCCTTATTCACAAGTAAAAAAATCTATCGTGCCATGGTGGAAAGGACGCACACTAGGTACATATATAATATGCCTAGGTGACTGGTCCACCACCAATCATCCTGTATATGGGGAATGTCCGTGCACGGCTTATCTTACTCTCATTTAAGTAGTCATTATTCTAAAAAGTCTGTATATATGTTCAAAAAGGATACCATCCCAAGTTTTGCCTATACAATTATTGTTGTTATTGATAAACACTTAACCCGTTAGTGACCGCCCCATAGTGTTTTTACGGCGGCCACTAACGGGCTTTATTCTGATACAATAGAATTTTTATTTATAGCCGTTTAACCCCTCAGATACGGCGCTCAATAGCGAACACCGCATTTGAGTGGTTTTGGAGAGAGGGAGGGAGCTCCCTCTCATCCCACCGGCACCCTGCGTGTGATCGCAGAGTGCCGGTGTCTTCTATGGCATCCGGGGGGCCTAATAATGTATGCCTGCTAGGTCATGCCAGAGCCATGGCCTAGCAGATGCCTGTCAGTTTTACACGGACAGGCATAATACACTGCAATACAGAAGTATTGCAGTATATTATAAATGCGATCAGAGGATCGCATAGTGAAGTCTCCTAGTGGGACTAGTAAAAAAGTAAAAAAAAAAGTTTCATAGAAAGTCAAAAAAAAAAAAAGTGAAAACAAAAATTAAAAACCCACTTTTTCCCCTTACAAACTGCGTTATTATTAAACAAACAAAATAATGTAAAAAAGTTGGTAAAAATATTTGGTATTGCCACGTCCGTAACGACCACAACTATAAAGTTATTACATCATTTAACCCGCACGGTGAACGTCGTAAAAAATAAAATAAAAAAACATGCAAAAATTGCTGTTTTCTTTGAATCCTGCCTTAAAAAAAATGTGATAAAAAGTGATCAAAAAGTCGCATCTACTCCAAAATGGTACCAATAAAAACTACAAGTCGTCCGGCAAAAAAAAAGCCTCATACAACTGCATCGGCGGAATAATAAAAAAAGTTATGGCTCTTTAAAAAAAGTGTTTTTACTGTGTAAAAGTAGTAAAACATACAAAATCTATATAAATTTGCTATCGTTGTAATCACAACAACTCGCTGAATAAAGTTATTGTATTTTTTATACCACACGGTAAACGGCGTAAATTTAGGACACAAAAAAGTGTGGCGAAATTGCTGTGTTTTTTTCTATTCCCCACCAAAAAAAAGTTAATAAAAGTTAATCAATAAATTCTATGTACCCCAAAATTGTGCTATTAAAAATTACAACTTGTCCCGCAAAAAACAAGACCTTAGACAGCTATGTAAAAAAGTTATAGCTCTTTGAATGAGACGATGGAAAAACGTAAAAAATAGCTTGGTCATTAAGGTCTAAAATATGCCAATCATTAAGGGGTTAATCACCTGAATATCCCTTATCGGTGTCATTCATATGGGAATAATTTTTTTCCCCATTATATTAATAGAGGATCATGAAGAATAGTAACTATGAAAACTGCATCCATAACATGTCAGATAGAAATAGACAATATTTATTGTACATCAAAAACGTAATCAATATCAGCCGTTCCCATTATTGGTGAGGCAATCCATGTTTCTACATAATGTGAAAGACGTGATCTGTGAACAGAAAAAGATAAAAATAAGTTAAAATTGATCAATATAAAAGAGATCAAGTAAGTAATAATCAATACATACACTGATGCTGATATGGACCGAAAACAAAGAGGAAAGGCTGACTAGTCTCTAAAACTCACTACCAAGGGGGAAATCTACATCGAGGCCACGAGGCTTAAGTGTGTCAAGTCTATGTATCCATTGCAACTCTCGGAGTTTAAGCAACCTATTCCTATCACCACCCCACCGTAATGGGGGAACATGGTCTATTATCCAAAATCTCAAGTCACGTTCTCTGTATTTAAAATCTATAAAATGTTTTGAGACTGGAAGGTCAAGCCTTTTCTTCCATATTGTGTAACGATGCTGATTCAATCGTGTCTCGGCATCAAGTGACTTCTCGACCACGTACAATAAGTGACCAGGGCACTGGAGTACATATATTACGAATTCCAAATGAATCATCAATAAACCTGACAGGCTTAATCGTGGTCTTGACTGCATGATAGATAAATTTAAAGCAAGAGGATATCCTGGATATCTGCTGGATCAACATAGATGTAGGGTTGATCTAGTTCCTAGAACTGATTTACTGCAAAATAGAACACATGGAGATCGGGATAAACATATTCCTTTTGTTTCTACTTTTTCACACATTTGTGATCGGATTAATGATATTATACGTACACATTGGCTAATACTTGGCCGATGTCTCCCCAATATATGCCATTATTATCATATTGAAGATCCCTTAATCTTAGAGACAAGCTGGTTAGATCTGACCTTGGCTCTTCCAAGGGTAATCGGCAAACCTTCCTATCCCCTCCCAAAAAAGGCTGTTTTCCATGCTTAGGTTGTACAAATTGCACACTTATGGTCAAAGGGAACCATTTTAGGCATCCAGATAATGGGAAGTTTAGAATTAATTATTTTCTTACTTGTAATAAGGAATTCGTAATATATGTACTCCAGTGCCCTGGTCACTTATTGTATTATTGTACGTCACTTGATGCCAAAACACGATTGAATCAGCATCGCCTTATCGGAAGATAAGGCTTGACCTTCCAGTCTCAAAACATTTTATAGATTTTAAATACGGAGAGCGTGACTTGAGATTTTGGATAATAGACCATGTTCCTCCATTACTGCGGAATGGTGATAGGGATGGGTTGATTAAACATCACTGTATTTATTATCTCTGTACTGTGACCGTATTATCTCTGTACTGTGACATCACTGTATTACCTCTGTACTGTGACATCACTGTATTATCTCTGTACTGTGACATCACTGTATTACCTCTGTACTGTGACATCACTGTATTATCTCTGTACTGTGACCTCACTGTATTTATTATCTCTGTACTGTGACATCACTGTGTTTACTATCCCAGTACTGTGACATCACTGTATTATCTCTCTACTGTGTCATCACTGTATTTATTATTCCTGTGGTGGGATATCATTGTGTGCATTATTCAGGTTCTGTGACATAACTGTAAGAAGGATTCCGGTGCAGTGACATCGTTGTACTCAAAAATGTAGGGTGCATAGGTTGTAGGGGCACCTGGGCACTGGAGTCTGAGGTGGCTGAACATAAAAGTACACCAGCACAATAAATTACATGTAACGTTGGGGGGGGGGGGGGGGCATGTAGAGTATTTGGCATCGGGCCAAGAAACATTGCGTTTAGCCTCTGTCAATATGTGATTTTACAACCTGTTAATTGTAACAGTTTTTACTAAAGTGTTGATTGAACTCAGAGTGGTCAGGATCAGGCTGTAATTAGAGGCAGGAGTTGGAGGTAATAGACTGAGTCGCTAGTTATGGGCTCCACCTCTATAGTTTATGAGGGTAATTTATGGCATATGTGGAGAATTACACCTTAATACATCACTTCAAAAGTCAGGTCCCATTACCGGTGACTAAGGGAAGGACGTTTACTATGGAGGAGCAATCTGTATGGCTGACTTAGCTGAATGATTTCACCGCTGATTTTCCCCCTTGCCTATTACAAGTTCCTGTAAAAATGTAAATAACACAGTACACAATAAAGAACATTTACCCCGAAAATAAGAAAAATCACCGGTTAATAAAAGTCCTTCAGTTTTCCTCTTTGGTCAAGTTATTCAAAATTCTATTCATCAGTTTCTTTGTTATATCCTGGAGAGGTGAGTGGCAACCAATATGGTACCAGTACAACTCACACAGGTCATCCCCTAAAGTATCCTAGAATCTAGTCACACCTGTCTAAATATACATCTATGATTCCTCTATTCCTATAAACATTTACTATTCAAGTATCTAGCAAAGTCGGGTGACAACCTCCCCTATAATTTTAAGTTTTATATTAAGTGTATACCAATGTTTCCTCTATACTACACCAAACAGGAAAACTGACAGCTCCTCCATACTATACCACACAGGAGAGCAGACAGATCCTCTATACTACACCACACAGTAGAGCTGACAGATCCTCTATACTACACCACACAGGAGAGCTGACAGATCCTCTATACTATACCACACAGGAGAGCTGACAGATCCTCTATACTACACCACACAGGAGAGCTGACAGATCCTCTATACTACACCACACAGGAGAGCTGACAGATCCTCTATACCATACCACACAGGAGAGCTGACAGATCCTCTATAGTACACCACACAGGAGAGCTGACAGATCCTCTATACTACACCACACAGGAGAGCTGACAGATCCTCTATACTACACCACACAGGAGAGCTGACAACTCTATACTACACCACACAGGAAAGCTGACAGATCCTCTATACTACACCAAACAGGAAAACTGACAGATCCAATATACTACACCACAAAGTAGAGCTGACAGCTCCACTATACTACACAGGAGAGCTGACAGATCCTCTATACTGCATCACACAGGAGAGCTGACAGATCCTCTATACTACATCACACAGGAGAGCTGACAGATCCTCTATACTACATCACACAGGAGAGCTGACAGATCCTACTATACTACACCACACAGGAGAGCTGACAGATCCTCTATACTACACCACACAGGAGAGCTGACAGATCCTCTATACTACACCACACATGAGAGCTGACAGATCCTCTATACTACACCACACAGGAGAAATTACATCTACTCTATACTACACCACACAGGAGAGCTGACAGATCCGCTATACTACCCCACACAGGAGAGATGACAGCTCCTCTATACTACACCACACAGGAGAGCTGACAGATCCTCTATACTATACCACACTGGAGAACTGACAGATCCTCTATACTACACCACACAGGAGAGCTGACAGATCCTCTATACTACATCACACAGGAGAGCTGACAGATCCTCTATACTACACCACATAGGAAAGCTGACAGATCCTCTGTACTACACCACACAGGAGAGCTGACAGATCCTCTATACTACACCACACAGGAGAGCTGACAGCTCCTCTTATACTACACCACACAGGAGAACTGACAGATCCTCTATACTACACCACACTGGAGAACTGACATATTCTCTATACTACACCACACATGAGAACTGACAGCTCCTCTATACTACACCACACAGGAGAGCTGACAGGTCCTCTATACTACACCACACAGGAGAGCTGACAGATCCTCTACACTACACAGAACAACTGACAGATCCTCTATACTGCACCACACAGGAGAACTGACATATTCTCTATACTACACCACACAGGAGAGCTGACAGATCCTCTATACTACATCACACAGGAGAACTGACAGATCCTCTATACTACACCACACAGGAGAGCTGACAGATCCTCTATACTACACCACACAGGAGAGCTGACAGATCGTCTATACTGCATCACACAGGAGAGCTGACAGATCCTCTATACTACATCACACAGGAGAGCTGACAGGTCCTCTTTAAAGAATCACTCTAAAGCCACATTCACAACAGCAGATTTGTTGCGGATACAAAGAGTGAACTCTAATTAATAATTAGCAGCAAAATCTTCATGCACCACTTGCAAATTTGACATTGATTTAAAGAGACTCTGTAACCAGTTCATAAGTGCCCTATCTCCTTCCTAATCTGATAGTCGCTGTAATGTAGATAACAACAGTTGTTGTTTTTTTTTCCGTATTATGCTAATTTCTTGTAAAAGCCCAATCGGGCCTTTTTTTTTTTACTTTTGACAAAGTGGGCGTTGTAAAGAGAAGTGTATGACGCTGACCAATCAGCGTCATACACTTCTCTTCATTCTTCATTCATGTTCAGCTGTGCTGTCACTTACTCCCACAGTAACGTTACCGAAGTGTCGGGAGGACGAAAAGACATCGCCTCCAGCCAGGAAGCGATGTCTTTTCATTCTCCTGACACGCCGGTAAATTTAATGAGGGAGTGACAGCACAGTATGATCTCGCGAGATCACGTTGTGCCGTGAGTACAGCTGAATATGAATGGAGAAGTGTATGACACTGAATGGTCAGCATCATACACGTCTCTTTACTACGCCCACTTGGTCAAATGTTAAAAAACGCCCACTTGGGCTTTTAGAAGAAATGAGCATAAAACGAAAAATAGTCACAACTCTGTCCAAAAAAATTTTTTTTAAGAAAAATAAAAAAACTGTTGTTATCTACATTACAGCGACTATCACATTAGTTAGAAGATAGGGCACTTATAAACTGGTGTCAGAGCCTCTTTGAGGACACTTCACAGCTAAAATATCTTTAAAGTATATGCAAAAGGTTTAAAAAGTCAGCTGGGCTATGTAAAAAGGAACATGCACAGATATACTAACTAGCTTGAACTGATATGAGTGATGACAATCTCTGTACACTGCTATGGAATATGTTAGCAACTGAAAAATGAATTACATTTGTATGTGGATAGTAATGTGGCTAGTCATTTTGATTAACACAATGTCCCTATAGGAAAAGCTTGACCTGATGAAGACGCTAGTCCAGCGTCGAAACGCGTAGCCTATCTAATTGCCTATTTATTATTTTTAAACCCAATAAATCCCATTTATTACCTTTCTGTCTGGACTCCAATTTGATGTTAGCAGCACTATACATTGGTCCTCAATTTTTCTACTTTCCATGTCACAATCTCCCTATGACATGTCTGAATTGCGAGAACAAACATAGTGTTGTCTAGATTTGTCACCAAGACCCTGAAGCAGTGGAGCTTCAGGTTGTCAGGAATAGAACAACATGGCTGCTTTCTTACAGAAAGAGCCCCACACCAGTCCATGGGTTGTGCCTGGTATTGGGGGTCCTGCTCTATTGAAGTGAATTCGACTAAGCGGCAAGATCCTCTATACTACATCACACAGGAGAGCTGACAGATCCTCTATACTACATCACACAGGAGAGCTGACAGATCCTACTATACTACACCACACAGGAGAGCTGACAGATCCTCTATACTACACCACACAGGAGAGCTGACAGATCCTCTATACTACACCACACATGAGAGCTGACAGATCCTCTATACTACACCACACAGGAGAAATTACATCTACTCTATACTACACCACACAGGAGAGCTGACAGATCCGCTATACTACCCCACACAGGAGAGATGACAGCTCCTCTATACTACACCACACAGGAGAGCTGACAGATCCTCTATACTATACCACACTGGAGAACTGACAGATCCTCTATACTACACCACACAGGAGAGCTGACAGATCCTCTATACTACATCACACAGGAGAGCTGACAGATCCTCTATACTACACCACATAGGAAAGCTGACAGATCCTCTGTACTACACCACACAGGAGAGCTGACAGATCCTCTATACTACACCACACAGGAGAGCTGACAGCTCCTCTTATACTACACCACACAGGAGAACTGACAGATCCTCTATACTACACCACACTGGAGAACTGACATATTCTCTATACTACACCACACAGGAGAGCTGACAGATCCTCTATACTACATCACACAGGAGAACTGACAGATCCTCTATACTACACCACACAGGAGAGCTGACAGATCCTCTATACTACACCACACAGGAGAGCTGACAGATCGTCTATACTACATCACACAGGAGAGCTGACAGATCCTCTATACTACATCACACAGGAGAGCTGACAGGTCCTCTTTAAAGAATCACTCTAAAGCCACATTCACAACAGCAGATTTGTTGCGGATACAAAGAGTGAACTCTAATTAATAATTAGCAGCAAAATCTTCATGCACCACTTGCAAATTTGACATTGATTTAAAGAGACTCTGTAACCAGTTCATAAGTGCCCTATCTCCTTCCTAATCTGATAGTCGCTGTAATGTAGATAACAACAGTTGTTGTTTTTTTTTCCGTATTATGCTAATTTCTTGTAAAAGCCCAATCGGGCCTTTTTTTTTTTACTTTTGACAAAGTGGGCGTTGTAAAGAGAAGTGTATGACGCTGACCAATCAGCGTCATACACTTCTCTTCATTCTTCATTCATGTTCAGCTGTGCTGTCACTTACTCCCACAGTAACGTTACCGAAGTGTCAGGAGGACGAAAAGACATCGCCTCCAGCCAGGAAGCGATGTCTTTTCATTCTCCTGACACGCCGGTAAATTTAATGAGGGAGTGACAGCACAGTATGATCTCGCGAGATCACGTTGTGCCGTGAGTACAGCTGAATATGAATGGAGAAGTGTATGACACTGAATGGTCAGCATCATACACGTCTCTTTACTACGCCCACTTGGTCAAATGTTAAAAAACGCCCACTTGGGCTTTTAGAAGAAATGAGCATAAAACGAAAAATAGTCACAACTCTGTCCAAAAAAATTTTTTTTAAGAAAAATAAAAAAACTGTTGTTATCTACATTACAGCGACTATCACATTAGTTAGAAGATAGGGCACTTATAAACTGGTGTCAGAGCCTCTTTGAGGACACTTCACAGCTAAAATATCTTTAAAGTATATGCAAAAGGTTTAAAAAGTCAGCTGGGCTATGTAAAAAGGAACATGCACAGATATACTAACTAGCTTGAACTGATATGAGTGATGACAATCTCTGTACACTGCTATGGAATATGTTAGCAACTGAAAAATGAATTACATTTGTATGTGGATAGTAATGTGGCTAGTCATTTTGATTAACACAATGTCCCTATAGGAAAAGCTTGACCTGATGAAGACGCTAGTCCAGCGTCGAAACGCGTAGCCTATCTAATTGCCTATTTATTATTTTTAAACCCAATAAATCCCATTTATTACCTTTCTGTCTGGACTCCAATTTGATGTTAGCAGCACTATACATTGGTCCTCAATTTTTCTACTTTCCATGTCACAATCTCCCTATGACATGGCTGAATTGCGAGAACAAACATAGTGTTGTCTAGATTTGTCACCAAGACCCTGAAGCAGTGGAGCTTCAGGTTGTCAGGAATAGAACAACATGGCTGCTTTTTTACAGAAAGAGCCCCACACCAGTCCATGGGTTGTGCCTGGTATTGGGGGTCCTGCTCTATTGAAGTGAATTCGACTAAGCGGCAATTCCACACACAACCTGTGGACAGGTGTGGCACTGTTTAAAGAAAAAAAAAAAAGACAGCTGTGCTTATCTAATCCTGGACAGTGCCAGGATGTCAGTTCCACAATGTTCTACTTCACTCCATACCTCCCCCTCCCGCAACTTATAAGTGACTTCATAATTTATTTTTATGTTACGGTTAATCTGTTACAGCAAATTACAGTGAAGAAATACACAATGTTCCATTACTGTAAAATTAGTGAAAACAAATGTTCCTCCTCTGCCCGGGTTACATTTGGCTACGTCCACTTGGCATGAAACATTGGTGCTCTACAAAACATTGGAAGGCAATAGGCCCTGAATCTATGTTTAATGCATGAGCTAGATTTGTTTAGACTATTGGTTCTGGCAACGGGTCCCGGGTTAAATGTCCATCAAATCTCAGTCCAACGTTAATTATGGGATTGAGTTTAGTCATCAATCGTATTATTCAAACAAAGGGCTGACTTATGGAGCCGAGTTTTTTCATCAATGAGTGTTTCGAGAGAGAGCGAGTGAGGAATAGTTCAACGAGTATGTAATGCAATAGGGGAAAATATGAGAAATATTGTAATGTATGATGGAATATTCATGAGAACTGTGACTACTGTATGTAGACAATGTCAGGCCTTTGTTATAATGTAGGTAAAGAAATTTAATATACAGGAATGAAACCACTGACGAAGTGTTGATTTATACATTGTGCCGCGTGGGAAAATTTGTGGATTTAAGGTGGATTTGATCAGGACCTGATTCTAGTCAAAATGTAATTTATTTCTATTATTTACCTTTGTGAACGGCTTATTAACTAATTTTAATTCATTCAAGAGCGCCACTCATGTGAACAGGCTGCGTCTGGTTTTTCAGCTCAGTCAAGTAAATGGGCTTGAGCTGCAATACCAAGCAAAGCCTATGACTAAACAGGGGGGTGATTTGTTAATACTGTGCCAATATCTTTCCCCTGTGCAACGTATTCCAGTTTACTCAACAGGGCACACTAAGTGGCAGAACATGTTAGTATATTCGCCAATATGGGTGTTGGTAGACTCTGAAGATACCTGGGGCGCCATGTGGAACTGGCAGACTAGGAGGATTCAGATACCATTGAATGTGGTGATCACTGGTGTCAAGGGACCTGGCACACTGGGCCCCTGGTGGCAATTGCTAGAAACTTCATTGCTATTCTTTTCTATAGCCCCATGCACACGACTGTGATTTCACAGATCGGTGCAGGAGCCGCAAGTCCGGACCACAAAAACTCAGGACAAGTCATTTTATGATCCGGATTTGCGGATTCACCAATACTGGTGATTAGTTTTGGATTCATGAGTACTGACGGCACACAAATGCACAAGGGTTTTTCGTCGTCCGATGGACCACAACTGACCCGTGACTTTACGGACTGCAAAATCAATGCGGTCGTGTGCATGAGGACTTAGCAAATGAGTCACGCTCAACGCGACTTCGAAGCCTTGTCTATTGTTTCCGACACATTCATATATGTTTGGACGAGTGGCCCAGCAGCTTCATAAATTTGAAGGCTGGCCCAAACGCAATATTTTTTTACTGTATTTTTTAATGCAATGTTTTGTTTTTTTAATGCATTGATAAATATGCCCTAAAGGACCAGAATTATGTCAAAAAATTATCCGCAAGAGTGGAGTAGAGATATTTTTTTATAATTTCGAAACATTAAAAAATTTTGAAAATATACTTGTGAGCTCTCTAGACTCAGAAAGTTTGAATAAAGGGGAGACCTCCCAAATTCCCGGAAAAGCAAACAAGTCTCCCAGGTGCCGCGTCTTGACTAAATACTCCCCTCTCCTTATTCCTGCAGTTCTCCTTACTCCTGCGTGTCACCTCAGACAACATTGTGAGGCCAAGCAGTTTTTTTTGTGGGTCTGTATTGGTTTAGGTAGTCTGGTCTGGGGTCTGTATTTGTTTAGGGGGTTTGGTATCTGTAGTTAGGGGATCTGGTCTAAGTTTGTTTTTGTTTAGAGTCTCTTGGGTCTGTATTTAGGGGATCTGGTCTAAGTTTGTTTTTGTTTAGAGTCTCTTGGGTCTGTATTTAGGGGATCTGGTCTGGGTCTGTATTTGCTGATGGGGTCTGGGGCTTGTATTTAAGGGACCTGGTCTGGGTCCGTATTTGTTTAGGGGTCTAATATCTAAGGTTTGTATTTGTTTAGGGATCTGATCTAAGGACTGTATTTGTTTAGGGGGTCTGGTCTAGACTCTGTATTTATTTTGGGTTGTGATGAAGAGGTCATATTTACTAGTGATTCAAACTTCTTAGGTTGGGGGAGTACCCTTAATGCATAGAATAAGTGTGTGCTGAGTTCTTCATATTATATTACCTAGTCTTGCACCACTAATATCCTAACCAGAACGTTGTGATTGTATATTCCCTAAATAAATTAGAGGGACATATATTTCAAAAAATGTGTTGACTACGTGAGTTATTCAGAATGAGGGTATGTTCACACGCACTGTTTTCAGGCGTTTTACTTTATGCCTACAAACATCTGCCCATTGCTTTAAATGGGGTTTACGGTGTTCTATTCCCACGAAGTGTAATTTTACGCGTCGCTGTGAAAATACGGCACGTAAAAAGACGCCCGCGAAAAAGAAGTGCATGTCACTTCTTGGGATGTTTTTGGAGCCGTTTTTCATTGACTCCATTGAAAAACAGCTCCAATAACGTCCGTAAAATACGCAGCGAAAAACGCAAGTTGCTACAAAAGCGTCTGAAAATCAGGAGCTGTTTTCGCCTGAAAACAGCTCCGTATTTTCAGACGTATTTTGCCGAGCCGTGTGAACATACCCTAAGAAAAATGTCTGCTTTCTTCCAAAAACAACACTTCTACCGTTTTATGTCTGGAATTGCAGCTCAGCTGTATTGCTGTGAATGGGGCTGAGCTGCAATACCAAACATAACCTGTGGACAGGGGTGGATCCATTTGGAAGAGAGCAACCGTGCTTTTCTTATCCTGGACAGCCCCTTTAAAAAAATTGCTTTTAGGAATTACCCTATGTCACCCAAAAGTAGAAAAGTGTGCTATAAAAAAAAGGGCATAGCTAATAGTGGTCATAAAATGCGCCAAATTTATTAAAAACATGCATCATTTTTTTTGCACAAATTATTAATGGAAATGGTCACCGGCCATGAGATGATTAACAATTCTAAAGTTGAACGGAAACAACTCTTAGAAATGAAAGGAATAGAAGGGAACCCGGTAACAGAGCATTTCTTTCACATCTCTCCCGATGAGTAGCTACACCTCCGTGCTGGATGGTGTTTCCAGTGACATCTCCTCATGATTTCCTTCCTGAATTAATCTCAGCTCAGAAGAGCCCTTAGGGGAAATATTAATACACTCATTAGGCTGTTAGGAAGGTTAGCCGGCCCTGAATAAGTCAATGCTGTGGCTGAGGGTAAAAGTTCACTACTCACAATGGGTCCTACCAAGAGGAAATGTATGGCCCCTGTGATTGAAACTCATTGCCTAACATGGGCTATGAAAGGTGTCATTAAATCTGTACTAATCGCTCACGATCACAAAAAGCATTAATAAAACTCCAACTGCTGGAAACAAGGTGTAAGGAAAGAAGTTCAGCATAGGCTACGATCTGTACTTCTAGTGAAATGCCTCTGTAATTTCTCTGTTTCTCTAGCTACATGCATACTTACCAATAACCAAAATGATATGACATTTTAATTCTCCACCTGAGAATGCCCCCAAATGACCAGAAACACCCTTTTAATGCAAATTACCATAAGCCACACCCTTTTCCCATTTGTGGGACAGTTCGGCAAAAATTTGGAATTGCAGGGAATTATATTTGATGTACGTTTTCAAAGAATTTACATTCGAAACTATTACTCAGCGTTCTTCTGTAGCAAAGCCCTCCGCATCTCTGTTCCATGGCACCTGGTGCGGCATGGTGACATCGTAGAGAGTGGTGTATTTCAAGGTAAATTGTCCTCCAGTCCATGCCTAAACCTTCGGTTGGTGATCCCTTGGTGCTAGCACTTGTCTTGTTTTGAGTCTATTGTTTCCTCTTACAAATTGTGCTAGATTCAAACCTTTCTCCTGCCTCACCTTTCAGATTTTACATCTGGTGTATTCCTTATTGCACCCTCTATTATTAGCCTTGGCTTAGTCTTCTGACTATGTCTTGGATCATCCTTGGTTCTTCTTCCATCTTGGATTGACTTCCCGGGTATTGACACTGACCTACGTATCCACTCTACACCACGTTCCAACCTGACATCTTATGCTGTACTCGTGGCACCGATCGGTGATTACTCTGGGATCTAGCCCTACAATTCTATACCTCTGTGAGGGGATTACAGATGAAGAAATGGAGGGTTCCTCAGACTCCACGGCCTGGTTTTGTCATTGTGAAACCAATTGCAACATAGAGGGTCCACTATCTTGGTGTGTTCTGTGACTAAATGTAACAAAGTTATATGTTCTCCACAATTGATGTTGAATGGTGTTAGAAATTTGACACTCTAGAAGTCAAGGTGTTGACCTCTACGTTGCCTAACATTAGCTCTTTATTAGTTCTGTATTTGAATCTTAGCAATATGGAACTAATGTGGGCACAAACGTCACTGTGTAATATGATTCAATTATTTGCTCTAACTTACCCCTAACTTACTTTTATGACCTGGCAATCAGTCATCGGAGATACAGGAGATGGGTTACCCACCTATTTTGAAAGAGAGGGCATCAAAGTTCTTGGTTTATAGTGTAGAGGTAGATGTTATGCCCGCAGACCGCAGGCCTCTGGATCCTGGCCGGCGTCTCCTCCCACTGAGACACCAGCACACACTGCTCTCTCCTCCTGCTGTTGCCTGTAGGGTGCACATGCGTGCTCGTTCCCGGTCTTAAAGGGCCAGCGCGTGCACCAGGAAATTCACCCCAAGACAATCCCAGCATACCCCTGACTTTAAAAGGAACCCTGCCCACTTCCACTTTGCCTGAGCAATGTTGTGTTTTCCCACTGTTTGTCATGCAAACCACTAATGGTTCCTTAGCTATATCCTGTCTCCTGTATCCCGTATCCTGTATCCAGTATCTGTGTCCATTTTCCGAGACGACTTCTGTGTTCAAGTCCATTGTCGGGGATGACTTCTGTATTCAAGTCCATTGTCCTAGACAAATTCTGTGTTCAATTCCATTGCCCGAGACGACTTCTGTGTTCAGGTTCAGTGTCCGAGACAACTTCTGTGGTCAAGTCAAGTGTTCAAGACGACTTCACCATCTGTGTCTGGTGTCCTTTCCAAGTGCATTGTCCGACATGACTTCTGTGTTCAAGTCTATTGTTCGAGACGACTTCTGTGTTCAAGTCGATAAACCGAGACAAGTTCCGATAGTCCAGCACCTGCCCGCTTTTGATTATCTGGCACAAGGCAGCAACCCAGGTACTTTCTCCCTAGTGACTGTCATTGACATTTTGTTTGATCAGCTGCTACTCCGCTACGGCGGAGCGGCCCAGTGGGTCCACATACCCCATAGTCGTGACAGTACGATTCCTCCCTGTTTAAATAAATGTGAGTTATGGAAAGCACTTTTAGGTTTTAACTCTTAAGCAAGGCTAAGACAAGGGCTAAAAAGGATAGGCAGTTGCCTAGGACGCAGTTTCCTCCCTTGTTTAGGGGACACATCACAAAGTTCTCAACTTGGTCAATTGTAGCACTCATGCAACACAACTGCTGATCGTAGGGAAAGATATAGCTGTCAAAAGACAGCCGCATCCTTCTGATACAGAAAGTAGAGTGCTATCACTTAATCTCTGTTATTTTATTCTTGCATTGATCCGAGAGATCAGCCCTGAAGTATGAACGTTTGAAAGCACATACTAATGACCTCTGGATGCCCACATGTTACTTCTTGTCTTCCAGTGAACACGTGAGAGATTACTGTCTTACTGACAGAGCACTGTGGCTAGTGGGGTATTGGGGCTTACAACAATAGAGTACTGTGGCTATTACCCGTTGGGGCAGTGTGGCTGAAAATAATGGGGGCAGTGGCGGATTACCAAAGGGGCCTTGAAATGCCCTTCCATTTACTCTCTTAGGCCACAGGCTGGCTTATTCCTGCGGCCTACAAGAAGCCAAAAGCATTCTGTTGATGTAAGTGGCCTGGTGCAGGCAGCAAAATGACATCAATGCATCCCCTGTCTGTGCTGGGCAGCTGAAGGCACAGAAAAGGTAGAAGTCCCAACTCATCGTGGGAATGACTGAAAGGGGTTAGATAAGTATAATTTCTTTCTTTTCAGGGGCACAATTGTGACATTATTAATGAAGAAGCACTACTGTAGGGAGGCACAAAAGGACTAAGTGGGTTCATAAAAGGGGACATTAAAGGGTGCAATATTATTGAGTGGGGACACAAAAGGGGGCATTATTACTGAGTGGGGCATAAATGGGGCATTAATATTGTGGGAGCATAAAAGGGGGCATTATTACCATGGGGCATAAAAAGGGGCATTATAACCATGGGGGTATAAGAGGGGAATTATAACTGAGTGGGTACATAAAAGGGGGCATTAGTACTGAATGAGGCATAAAAAGGAGCAACAGTACTGAGTGGAGGCACAAAGGGGGCCCTATTACTCTGTGGGACCTAAAGGGGACACTATTACAGTGTAGGGGAACTACACTGTGTGGCACTTACTGTGTGGGACCTATAGGTTGCACAAAAGGTGGATACTATTACAGTGTGGGGAAACAAGGATGGCATTATTACTATAAGATGTCTGTGTCAAATTCTGCAGAAAAAAGTTGTGCCGGTAGAATAGTCATGATGGTCTGGCCTGGATGAAGAAGAAAAGGGAAAGTGAAAAACTCTAATCTGAAAATACGTCACCTGTGAGTCACTGGATGAAAATGTCTTGCATTCACTTTTATGTTCTGCAGAGGGCTTATGCAGAATTGGTATCTACTACTATATAGTCACTATATACTGAAAATATTTGTCTTTATGGACAGAAGATTTTATTGAGTTACAGTATAGGGGTATTATTCAGTCACTATGTGTTGGTAATATGTTGCCTTGGTGTGGATGTATTATTCAGTAACATTATGGGGGTATTACTCAGTCACTACGTGGTTATGGTGTGGTGGTATTATCCAGTAACAGTGTGAGGGTATTATTCAGTCACTATGTTGTTATGGTGTGGTGGTATTATTCAGTAACAGTGTGAGGGTAATAGTCAGTCACTATGTGGTTATGGTGTGGTGGTATTATTCAGTCACTATGTGGTTATGGTGGGGCGGTATTATTCAGTCACTATGTGGTGGTAATATGTTGTCATCGTGTGGCTGAATTATTCACTAGCAGTATGGTAGCATTATTCATTATTGTGGAGGTATTAGTTTGCCCTTATATAGTGTTCTTACTGATAATGTTGTTCTTGATCTATCTATCTATCTATCTATCTATCTATCTATCTATCTATCTATCTATCTATCTATCTATCTATCTATCTATCTATCTATAACTTTTTTTTCTTTTTCATATACTTTCTATCTGACTATTCATATATCTGTATGAAAGTAACTACAGAAGCAGATGTGTGATCCCAGTATATATATATAAAAAAAGTTCAATCTAGATCACTAGAATGCTATCTATAAAAAAAATACATAGAAATACAAATTCAGTACTTGTTCTCTACTGAGTTTTTAATCCTTTAGGTCTTTTAAACGATTCTGTCATCTGAGTTGATGTGTATATACTGTTAGAGAAATGTGAATATTAGAAAAGTTGCAGGGGACGGATATATTGCATGTTATTACCTTGTGTAGGTCTTTCCCCAGTGTAGATCTCAGATGATTATTAACATCTGGATGGAATTTCCACTCTATGAACTGTGATCAGGATGAAGCATGTGCAGTATCTTTGCATGTGGTCTACTGAAATTCATTATATAGCTTTGCAATTAGATGTCAGTAATTCATTTTGAACAGTGTTGGAAGACTATGGAATGATGCTGAGTGTGCTCTAATTGTGCATTTCTGCGAATAAAAGCAACTAAAGGAGAAATTTAAGATATAATATATAGGACGCGACATCTAAACGCATTCCTGTCTATATACAGTCAGGGATCGGCCTTAGAGGTGTAGGACCTGTAAGGTCATATAGGGTACACCAGCTTTCCATGCTAAAGGGGTCACAACTGAGGGCCTGGCACCCATGCCTTGAGACCACCTACTTACCCCTAGGCGCTGTGATTGACATCCGCCACCACGTGGCAATTGCCAGAATCGGTGTAAATGCTGATTCCAGCTGTTGATAGTATGATGCCGCGATCAATAGTGATGATGGCACCTCAAGGGATGGGGGCTCTGTCAGTGCCCTGATCGTCAGCCCCAGCAATCATGATGGTTTTAAGGGACAGCCATGGGTCTAACAAACGCCCCCAGGGCCGTCCCAAAATAACCCCTGTGAGGGCATACATGAGGTATATCCTAACAGCTGCTTTTGCATAATACATACAGGTAGTAATCCAATAGAATACATAGGTATTCCAAAAGATTATAATAAAATAAAAATGCAAAAGTAAAGTAAAAAAAAAAACACAAAAAAATATTAAACACAGTCAAGTCATAAAACATTAAAACATTTTATATGTCATAGAGACATATCAGAAATTTGGATCAGTGGGGGTCCATGTGCTGACACCCTCACCGTTGCTGAAACTAAAGTGCAGAAGCGCTCAGTTGAGCATTTTGCACCTTCAAATGTGATCAGCGCTCCTCGCAGATGGGTCTCATAGACGTTCTATGTGAGCCGTCTTCAGTCTGACAGGGAGCACAGATCACAGCCGAAGGTACAAAGCACTCAGCTAAGCGCTTCTGCACTTTCGTTTCAGCAGTGGTGGTGGCTTCAGCACCCGGACCCACACCAATCCAAACTTTTTATATGTCTCTATGACATATCAAAAGTTTAATGAAAGAGTTAGACCTTCATCATTGCAACCTATTTCATGCATTTGAAACGTAATTTGGGGTGTTCAGAGAAATACGGGAAAAAAACAAGTAAAAATACGTCGGAATTGCATTTTTGCTCATTGCGCTTTAAGAAATGAATGTAAATTAAAGGTTACGTTTTATGTACTGATAAATTATACAAAAGAAAAAAATAGTCTATAATGTAAAAAAAACGATTTCACACATCAGCATCTTAAAAAAAAAAAAAGAAAGCGATGAGCGCAAAAGAAGAAAAATACACTGCGCGCTCAAGGCCAAAATGAGCCACGTCCTTAAAGGGGTTCCAACACTAAGAACATTTATCACCTATTCAGAGGATAGGTGATAAATGTAGGATTGCTAGGAGCTCCCCCGATTACTAGAACAGGTGTCCTCATCCCCGTTCCTCCTCACTGCACCATCACAATGAGGAGAATTTTGAATGGAGCGGCACCCACGTATGTCCGCTGGCACTCTATTGAATGTCTATGGGGCCGACGGAGACCGCCGTGTACATCGCTCAGCTGTTTCCGTTGCCCAATAGACACTGAATGGAGTAACAGCTGTCCTAACCCAGCTCTATCTGCTCTTGCACCTTCACAAAATAATTTTTTGTACCTAGATTATTATCCACTATGTGCAATAAAAATATATCATCATGGGCCAATATTTGTCTTATTTGTCCCGCAAAAAATAAAATTATATTTGGCTATGCTAAGAAATAAAAAAACATTAAAAAAACCTTTAGAATGTAGTGTTTCAAAACGTGTAATTTTGCCCGGGGCATCAAAGCCTAGTCATGAAAGGGTTGATAAAAAAATACAGTATAGCAGTGCTCAAGAACAATATTTTGTACTTGTGTCACATGACCGCATATTTTAGTGCGCCTGTGTGAAGACATTATGGGTGCGTTATACAGAGACATCATCATACCAATTAGCAGGGACAAAATTGTAGGGGTTGCAAGGCCCTGGTGCCTGATTAGGCCCAGCAACCCCTTACCTCAGCCTCAATATTAATGGCATGTGATAGTTGTGGGGGGTCTGTTGAAGATTTTGGTTTGCAGTCCTGGAGCTATACCGCCACCCATTGGTAAGGTTTCCGAATGACCCTACAAAAGGTGTGGTCATGTGACATAAGTATTAGGGAGGATTTACACGTGCATGTTCGGTCCGTAAAGGACGGAACGTATTTCGGCTGCAAGTCCCGGACCGAACACACTGCAGGGAGCCGGGCTCCTAGCATCATAGTTATGTACGATGCTAGGAGTCCCTGCCTCTCCGTGGAACTACTGTCCCGTACTGAAAACATGATTACAGTACGGGACAGGTGTCCGGCAGCGAGGCAGGGACTCCTAGCGTCGTACATAACTATGATGCTAGGAGCCCGGCTCCCTGCAGTGTGTTCGGTCCGGGACTTGCAGCCGAAATAAGTTCCGTCCTTTACGGACCGAACATGCACGTGTAAATCCTCCCTAATACTTGTAAATGCCTTAGAAAAGGTCGGTCACTGGTGGCCATAGATTATTATTCTTTGCTCTATTATTACATCTATCCTTGTGAATTGAGCAGCCAAAAGACAAGTCTGATTGTAAATGGTAAAGAAAAATCCCAAACCATAAAAGGAACTCAACATATAAACGATGTTTTATTCCTAGTGATTTATTATGTTTATTGGTTTACTCCATGAAATCCAGACGAAGAAGGAAATTTACCGAAACCCTCTATAGACTTGCGGCAGCTGCTGCCTTCATCTCAAAGCTAGAATGTCCATAATGCGTGTTTAAGAAATATGTTACATGTAAAATCATAACAAGCTTAAACTATGTCACCCCTATCACATGTACAGTGCTTCACTTCTTTTTGATTCGTTTTGGTATGTATAACGAAAGACGCATTATAGCTGATGACCTTGACCGAGCGGCTGATTTTTAGATCTTCAGTCATTAGTAAATATGGCCTGAGACAGGGAACAGCATGGCATGACTTATGCTATTACAGTACCAAGAAAAAGTGGTTGCTATGGATACATTGCCTAATAACCACCCACTTTAACCCCCAAGGACATCAAGATGATGGAGTAGGCACTGCCGCTGTGTCGTGCACAATCACCAGTAGGGGAAGCGGCTATAATACACAGCTGCACTCCCGCTGCAAAGACCTGATTCAGAGAAAACGCCTATCCTGTGTGTTAACCCATTTGATCAAACCTGATCATACCCCTGATCGCCAGCCCAGCGACATGATCCCTGGGACTGGCACTATATGGATTGCGACCACCTGTACAAACCTTTACAGGTGCCTGCGCATATTGCTATGCAAAGACAGAATTTACTTGGGCTCCGTCTGTTGCCTTATGGGCTCCACTGTTTGCATGAGGCCTTAACCTCTTGGCGTCACAATCCTTTTTTGTTTATTCCGTTTTATTTTTTCCTCTTTGCATTACAAAAGACATAACTTTTTATTTATTTTTTTCGTCGACAGCCATATGAGGGCTTGTTTTTTTGCAAGACGAATTGTAGCTTTTAATGGCACCATTTAATGTACCATATCATGTACTGAGAAACTGAAAAAAATTCTATGCAGGTTGGAATGGGGAAAAAGCAATTTCTCCATTGTCTTTCAGGTTTCATTTTTACGGCATTCTCCGGGCAAACAACGCCGCGAAATACGCTTCTTCTGCCTCCCATTGATGTCAATGGGAGGTCAGAAGCGTAAACGCCCAAAGATAGGGCATGTCCCTTCTTTTTCCCGCAAGCCGGTTTTTCCGCTCGCGGGAAAAAAACGCCTCCGCCTCCCATTGATATCAATGGGAGGCATTTTCGGCCGTTTTTTGGCGCGGTTTCCGACGTGGTTTCTGTGTCAAAAAACACTGTGTGAACTCCACCTTATGTCGACACAACCTTTTCATAGGCTGCTTTAGTTTTTATTGGTACCATTTTTGTGAAGATGCAACGTTTTTAACACTTTTTGTTAAATATTTTTGAGGAGCTAAGATGACCAATAAATAGCAACTTTATTGATTTACTTTTTACAACATTCACCCTGCGGGTTAAATACTGTTACATTAGAAGCCAATTATGCAAAAATAAAAAATTGCATTGCTTTAGACGAAAACATTTTTTTTTACTTTGAATATTTTTTTTGAATATTAGAAAAACTTAATTGAACTCTTTTTTTCTAGCCCTACTAAGAAACTTGAACAAGTGATCATTTGATCTTTGATACACTGCAATGTACTGTATGGTACTTTCCCCCGGCTCCTATTAAGCCCTGCCTCAGGGATTAAGCCCTTGAGGTCACTGACATTTTTGACCTTAAAGACAGAACAATATCTTTATATTTTACTTAGCTATTGAGTGGCAGGGGGACCCATAGGCTAATGGAGGGTGCCATACCAATCTTTCCAAAGGCTAAGATGCCGCGGTCACTATGGACCAAGGCATCTAACTGGTTAAATGGCCATGATCGTAGTTATCTCCGATCCCAGCCTTTGCAGTAAAATGCTAAGTATTGAGCAATGTCACGATCTGTGGCTATGTGGACCCACTAGGCCATACCGCCATAGTGCGATAGCAGCTGGCCAAACAGTGTACCAAGTCAATGTATAGATACAGTCCAAGCACAAGGGTACCTGTAGTCGTTCAGACAGTAATGGAGGCTCGGTACAGACCGGACCTTGGCAGCAGACAGCAGGGGTGGTGTAACACAGCTGGCGTAACCGGGGGCACAACACAACTCCAACTTTCTAAGACACAGGAAAAAAGGTAGCACGGGATACAGGATACAGGTAGCAGCACAGGGGAACACTGGGAACAGGATAACACTAAGGGACCATTTGCAAGACTAACACGGGTAAACACAACAGCGCTCAGGCAATGAATGAAAGGGCAGAGCCCTTTTTATAGTCCCGGGTGATCATGGGCTAATTACAGATTTTACTCATGTGTGAGCACTGGCCCTTTAAGGCTGGTGGCGAGCGCGCGCACCCTACGGGAACCAGTTCAGCGATGCGTAAGTGAGTGCCGGCGTCTATCAGGAGGGAGATGCCGCCCGGCACTCACTTGTCCATGGCCGTGGCCGTCGGGGGGCAGGTAAGCACGATGGTTTGCGGCTGTGGACATTACAGTATCCCCCCTCTTACGCCCCCTCTTCTTGGGACCCGAGTGAGAGAGGAACTTCTTAATGAGGGTAGGAGCATTGAGGTTCTTGTCTGGCTCCCAGGACCACTCCTCTGGATCAAACTCCTTCCAACCCACCAAATAAAAAGTTCTTCCTCCTACTTTTTTTGAAGTCCAGGATCTCCTTAACCTCAAACACGTCGGATGAACCGCTGGGGGCCACTGTGGGACCACGAGTCTTACAATAGCGGTTCAGGACCACAAGTTTCAGGAGGGACACATGAAAGGAGTTGGGGGATTCTGAGCGTAGGGGGCAGCCGAAGCTTATAGGACACAGGGTTTATTTGTTGTAGTATCTCAAAGGATCCGAGGAACCTGGGAGCAAACTTGTAGGAAGGCACCTTTAGATGGGTATTTCTAGAGGACAGCCAGACTTTGGTACCCGGCAGATACTGAGGCGGCTCTCTTCTCCTAGTATCCGCCTTTCACTTCATGCGATCGACTGCCTGCAGAATATAGGACCGGGTTTCCTGCCAGACCTGTAGAAAGTCTTCAAATGCAGAGTCAGCTGCGGGTACCTGGGATGTATCCAGAACAGGAAGAGGGATTTGTGGAAGTTTGCCGTACACAATGTAGAAAGGTGTAAAAGCAGTGGACTCACTTGTGAGGTTGTTGTATGAGAAGTCGGCCCAAAGAAGAAGCTGTACCCAGTCATCATACCGTGTGGAGATGAAATGGCAAAGATAATTCTCCATGATTTGGTTAATCCTCTCGACTTGGCCATTGAACAGGGGATGGTAGGCTGAAGAAAAGTCCAACTTCACGTCTAGGAGTTTACAGAGGGCTCTCCATAATTTCGAGGTGAACAGAACCCACCGATCAGACACGATATGATTGGGCAGGCCATGCAATCAGAAGATGTGCTGGATGAAGAGCTTTACCAGTTGAGGAGCAGAAGATAGGCCGGTCAACGGGATAAAATGTGCCATCTTCAAGAACCGCCACCCAGACCGTATTGCATCCTGTTGAGGAAGGAAGGTCTGTGACAAAGTCCATTGCTTTATGCTGCCAGGGAGCGTTGGGCACAGGCAGAGGCTGAAACAGGCCGGCAGGCTTGTTGGAAGCACGCACTGTGCAGGAAGCGACAAAGTCCACAACATCTTTGGGCAGTGTGGGCCACCAGAAATGACGAGCAATCAGATCTAGCGTCTTACGAACCCCCGCGTGTCCGGCCAGTTTGGAGCTGTGTCTCCAGCGAAGGATTCTCCTTCTGCCAACCGCAAAAAAGGTCCTCCGCGGAGGGATGTCTCTAACTTGCAGAGGGTTAGCAGAAATAATGCAGGACGGGTCTATGATACATTGAGGGGACTCCACAGTGTCCTCTGTTTCAAATGACCTAGACAGGGCATTGACACTCACATTTTTGTCAAGGTAGTGGAGCACAAATTGGAACCGGGTGAAGAACAGCGACCACCTGGCTTGACGGGGGTTCAGCCAATGAGCCGACTGGAGATATGTAAGGTTTTTGTGGTCATTGTATGTCAGGATGGGGTGGGCTGCGCCCTCTAGCACATGTCTCCCCACCTCCAGAGCCAATTTAATGGCCAGTAACTCCCAATCGCCAATAGAGTAATTGCGCTATGCGGAGGAAAAAAGTCTCGAGTGATAGCCACATATCACTGCCTTTCCTTTGAGGCCTCTCTGGAACAGCAGTGCACCTGCACCAACAGAGGAAGCATCCACCTCCAACGAGAACTGTCGAGAGATGTCAGGTTGATGGAGGATTGAGGCTGAGGTAAAGGCATTCTTGAGGCTATTAAATGCAGATTCTGCCTCTGGAGTCCACACCTATGTAGTCACACCCTTCTTGGTAAGGGTAGGGATGGGAGCCGTCAATGATGAAAAGTTTGGGATAAACTGCCGGTAGAAGTTGGCGAATCCCAAAAAATGCTGTATGGACCGCAGGCCCTGAGGTCGTGGCCATTCCAGGATGGACTTTACTTTCTCAGGATCCATCTTGAGACCTTTATCCGAGATGATGTAGCCCAGGAAGGCCAGAGAGATTTTTTTAAAGACTCACTTCTCCAGCTTGGCATACAGACGATTCTCCCTTAAACACAGCAGAACTTGACGAACATGCCTCCGATGAGTCGTCAGATCTGGAGAGAAAATAAGAATATCATCGAGATAGACCACAACACAGACATAGAGAAGATCTCGGAAGATATCATTGGCAAATTCGTGGAAGACCACGGGAGCATTACACAGACCGAAGGGCATCACCAGGTATTCAAAGTACCCATCTCGAGTGTTAAATGCCATCTTCCACTCGTCACCTTGGCAGATTCGGATCAAATTGTAAGCTCCACGCAAGTCTAATTTAGAAAAAATCCTGGCTCCTCGTTTGCGGTCAAATAGTTCAGAAATTAGTGGTAAACGGATATTTGTTCTTGACTGTGATTTGATTGAGACCACGGTAGTCAATGCAAGGGCGAAGAGATCCATCTTTTTTCTTGACAAAGAACCCGGCCCCAGATGGGGAGGGGGATTTTTGTATGAACCCCCTCTCCAGATTCTTTGATATAGGCCGACATAGAATGAGTCTCTTTCAAGAAGAGAGGGTACACTCGTCCACGGGGAGGGGACACATTTGGAACAAGTTCAATGGGGCAGTCATAAGCCCGGTGTGGAGGAAGCGTCTCAGCCACCATCTTGCTGAAGACATCCACAAACTGAGAGAAATGAGGGGGTAATCCTGCCAATGGCTGAGGCAGAGGAGGCTGGATAGGATGGATCTGTAACAGACAGTGGCTGTGACATTTGGAGCCCCATTGGAGAACCTCCCCAGAATTCCAGTCCAGGACTGAGGCATGTAGTCGAAGCCAAGGCAGACCCAGTAGGACTGGATTGACGGTTTTAGGAAAAACGAGAAACAAAATTAGTTCAGAATGAAGGGCTCCAACTTGGAGCTTCAGCGGCTTGGTTTTAGATAGGATCGGGCAGAGGCAGTCTATTCACCGAGGCAACAGCCAAAGATGTCTCCAGAGTAACTGTAGGCAACTGGAGAAGATCCACTAGGTCTTTTTGGATGAAGTTTGCTGCGGACCCGGAGTCCAGATAGGCAGAGACCTGGTCTTTTCACCAGACACTATGGTCACGGGAATGGACAAATTTGAGGAGAACTTTAAATCTAGTGCCGTTCCACCTAGGGTTGTCTCTCCAACCAATCCGAGGCACCGGACTTATTTTGGCTTCTGAGGGCACAAATGCACAACATGGCTTCCGAGGCCGTAATACAGACAAAGTCCCTAAGTGCATCTGCAGTGTTTCTCCTGGGCAGACAGTTTGAGCCACTCCACCTGCATAGGCTCCTCTGGTGGCACAACTAGGGAGGGCAACAGGGATTGCTGGAAGGTAGGAGCCAGCCTAGGGAATCTTCTCTCCCGACGAACCTCTTTGGATCGCTCCCGGGTTCCTCATGCCAATCCGGGTGGCTAGATCAATAAGGTCATCCAAGGTAGGTGGCAGATCACAAGCGGCAAGCTCGTCTTTAAGTTTAGAAAATAGTCCCTGCCAGAATGTAGCTGATAGAAGTATTTTGGTTCTTATCAAATAGATTCGAGGAGTCATCTGAATAAAAATGGTGTGTCTTTATTCTTATCGATAAGGAGACATTATGACAGTTAGATCAAAAATCCATCAGCAAATGTCTGCCGCTACCTTCAGTATCATGGCTTTTATACATGGGATAAACCTTGTTCAAACTAGTCCTTAGACAGCTTTGTTATCTCTTTATTCGACCTTGACACTTATGTAAATACTTCACTTTTCTCCCTAAAGTAATTCAGCTGTCCACCCCCCTCTACTTAATATATTAAACACTTTGTCAGCAGAAAAACCTTTGCAGAGAAACTTGTATAGCTCAATACACATTTTAGTTTCCGATACATAAATTTATAAAACTCTCCTAACAGTAGCCTCCAAGGCCTCATTGTTCTAGGAAAGCTCTGCCACCAGGGTCCAAAACTGAATGGCGTACTCGCCCATGGAGGTGTCCTCCTGGTGAAGGATCAGAAGAAATGCAGCTGCTGAAGAGACTCGTCCAGGTGTAAATCACGGGTCTCCGTTCCCTGACGTTCCCAGATAGGATTAGGGCTTTAGTATTAGATAGCTAGGGCCTTGCCAGTAAGGAGTGACACTATAAATGCGATCCTTGCGGCATCAGTAAGAAATGCTCTGGCATGCAGACTGAAGTGGATCTGGCACTGGTTCAGAAATCCCCTGAAGGACCTCACATCTCCGTCGTAGTGAGGAGGTAGTGGCAGCAAGAATCGGGAGTAAGCACTGGAGGTGGGGCAGGAGGAACAGCCGAAACAACAGAAACGGGTGCCGTGATAACTGCAGCTTGCGCATCCAGCCAATGTGTAATGGCGTTCACCACCTGGATGAGTTGATCCTGTCGTAATTGGTAGACTAGCATATCCGCCTGCATGGCTTGTGATGTCGTCAAGGTCTTGGATTGATCAGTGCGGTCTTTGGCCTGAGCTTACTGTCACGATCTGTGGGTATGTGGACCCACTGGGCCATAACACAGTAGCGGGATAGCAGCTGGCCAAACAGTGTACCAAGTCAATGTATAGATATAGTTCAAAGCAGACACCAGGCGTAGTTGACCGGGGGCACAACATGACTCCAACGTTCTAAGGCACAAGAACAAAGGTAGCACGGGATACAGGATACAGGTAGCGGGACAGGGGAACAGCGGGTTCAGGATAACACTAAGGGACCATTTGCAAGACTAACATGGGTAAACACAACAACGCTCAGGCAATGAATGAAAGGGCAGAGCCCTTTTTATACTCCAGGGTGATCATGGGCTAATTACAGATTTTATGTGTGTGTACTGGCCCTTTAAGGTGGGTGCGAGAACACACGCGCACACTATGGGAACCAGTGCAGTGATGCGGAAGTGAGTGCCAGCGTCTCTCAGGAGGGAGATGCCGTCCGGCACTTACTTGTCCATGGCCGCGGCCGTTGGGGGGCAGGTAAGCACAACGGTCCGTGGCTGTGGACATTACAAGCAAGCTCAGCCAGTGAGCCTGCTCCATACTCTCCCTTGGCCTTCATGATGTACAGTTACGTCACATTTTGCCAAGGTGTTCCTGGTATGCAGAGGTTAGTACCTACCAAAAGTGGTCCAAGGAAGGGCAATCGGTGAACCAGCGACATGGTCATGAGTGCCCAAAGCTCATTGATAAGTGTAGGGAGCAAAGTCTAGCCCGTCTGGCTCAATCCCACAAAAGAGCTACTATAGCACAAATTGTTGACAAAGTTACTGCTCGCTATGATAGAAAAGTGTCAGAACACACCGAGTGTCGCAGCTTGCTGTATATGGGGAAGTGTAGCCTCAGACTGATCAGAGCGCCCATGCTGATCCCTATCCTTCCGAAAGCGCCTACAATGGGCACATGAGTATCAGAACTGGGCCATGGAGCAATGTAGGAAGGTAGCCTGGTTTGATAAATCACATTTTCTGTTACATTATGTGGACAGCAGGGTGCGTGTAAGTCACTGACCTGGGAAAGAGATGACACCAGGAGGCACGTTAGGAAGAAGACAAGACGGCAGAGTAAGGGTGATGCAATGTTCTGCTTGGAAACCTTAGGTCCTGGCATTCATGTGGATGTTACATTGACACGTACCACCGACCTAAACATTGCTGCAGACAAGTACCCCCTTCATGGTAACTGTATTCCCTAATGGCAGTGCCCCCTTTCAGCAGGATAATGCCCCCGCCACACTGCAAAAATTGTCCAGGAATGGTTTGTGGAACATGACGAAAAGTTAAAGTTGTTGACTTGGTCTATTCCCCAGATCTAAATCCGATCGATTACCTGTGGGATGTGCTGGAAAAATAAGTCCGATCCATGAAGGCCACACCTCACAACTTACAGGACTTATAGGACCTTCTGCTAATGTTTTGGTGCCAGATACCACAGGACACCTTGAGAGATCTTGTGGAGACTTTGCCTCGATGGGTTAGAGCTGCTTTGGGGGCATAAGGAGACTACGCAATATTGGACAGATGACTGCAATGTTATGGCTGTACATCGAAGTTGTCCAGGATTAGAAAAACATGGCTGCTTTCTTCCAGAAACAGCGTCACACTTGTCCATGGGTTGTGTCTGGTATTGCAGCTTAGCTCCATTGAAGGAAATGGGGCTGTACTGCAATACTAAACACAACCAGCGGGCACGTGTGGCACTGTTTTTAGAAGACAGCAGTCATGTTTTTTATTATCCTGACCAACCTCTTTAATGAATGATGTAGCAGATGTAGGAAGTTGATCTCTCTACCAGCAAAAGGCTTCTCCTTGCCATTCTTTTAGCATCAGTGTGTAATGTAGGGGGAAGGATAACATAAATAAGAAAAAAGTTAAGACTTTTTTTTTTTTTTTACAATTCATAAACAAATCAATATAATATAGAATACTTTGCTACATGAACATGTATCATTTTATGACATTGTTGAAATAATTCCTTAACCCCTTGCCGCACCATGACAACACTGTATTACAGTTATCAATCACTTAGACACCGCGGTCAATAGCGACCGCGATATCTAAACTGTTACAAAGAGGAGGTGGCCCCCTCCAAGAGCCCACCGGCCCCCCTGCGCCGTGATCACAGGGTGCCGATGGTTGTCATGGCAGTCTGGGGCACTATTGGGGGAGCTAAAAAAAAAAAACATACGGGGACTAAAAAAAGTAAAATACAGTTAAACAACATTTTTAATAACGTACAAAAAAATATAAAAAATAATAATAATAAAAAACGTTTCCCATTTTTTCCCTAAAGTAACATAAAAAATAAAGTCTGAACTTTTAAAATATCATTGTAATTAAACAGCCGGATGAACACCGTAGAACAAAAAAAACCACAATGCCAGAATTTCTGTTTTTTGAGGCGCCAAGGGGTTAAAGGGTCCACACATTTGTAGTTATGATCTTTTTTATGCAATAAAGGCTGAAGACTTATAGGTCAAAGTCTTTGATGATACTCAGGCCGGGTCTCCTGACGACACTGGAGGATTGTTTGAAGGACACTGGGCGCTTTTTATCTGCTTGTGTGGGAGAGCAGAGATCACAATCTATACATCTTCATGTAACATTTACACATTGGAAACCACTACAAACTGCAACAAAAAAGAAACACTAACACTATAAAGAGCTAAAGAAATAAAGTCAGAGCTAAGAAAACACATAAAATACTCTTTGATGCAGGTTTTAACAAACTATTATGTGCGGAGAAGGAGGTTAGAACTGTGGGAATGACAAAATATATAGTTACCTGAAGTGTGAAGAACTTATGATAACTCACATGTTGTGAAGTTTTTACAGCAAACGTACTTCATTTGGTAGGAAACCTTCTATCTATCTATCTATCTATCTATCTATCTATCTATCTATCTATCTATCTATCTATCTATCTATCTATCTATCTATCTATCTATCTATCTATCTATCTATCTATCTATCTATCTATCTATCTCATATCTATCTATCTATCTATCTATCTATCTATCTATCTATCTATCTATCTATCTATCTATCTATCTATCTATCTATCTATCTATCTGTCTGTCTGTCTGTCTGTCTGTCTGTCTGTCTGTCTGTCTGTCTGTCTGTCTGTCTATCTGTCTGTCTGTCCGTCTGTCCGTCAATCTGTCTATCTATCTATCTATCTATCTATCTATCTATCTATCTATCTATCTATCTATCTATCTATCTATCGGGCCGTATCTGCAACTAGGCACTGAGTGTGCAGTGCCTAGAGCGTCCAGCAGGAGGGGGCGGCTGCAGGATTGTTTTGTTTTTTTTCTTAAAAATAGAACTTTGGGCTGGTGAATTATCGGGGGGGGGGGGGGGGGATATGTGCTTCACCAGCTCTCCTCAGACTGCCGCTCGATCTCTCCTTCTCCTCACAGCACTAAGTGCATGTAAGGAGGAGGAGTTTTGCTGTAGGTAGTGCCACACAGCCCCCTTGTAGGTAATGCCACACAGCCCCCTTGTAAATAGCACCCCCCCTCTGTAGATGGTCACATGATCGCCTAGTTACCATCAACGGAAATGTTGTTGATGAGCCCCACCAACGCTAGTAACTCCTAGCGCGGGGACTCCTTTGTATCTGAAGGAGTTCCCGCACTAGGTTTATAATGGCGCACGCACACGAGATGCCCCAAAATTCGGGCACATCTCGGGTATTCCTGCGCCACTTACAAGGCTCAGTAAACTAAGCAGTGACAGCTCTAAGCTGTCATTGGTTAGTTTACATCACGTGGTGGCCAGTTACCTAAGTTCATTGGCCTAATTTTAATAGTAGGCCAATGATCTGAGGTAACATGGGACTCTGTGATGTAAATTAACCAATGACAGCTTAGAGCTGTCCCGGCTTGGATTAATGTCACAGAACCAGGAAGGTAAGTATGATAATGGTTTTGCTTTTTTGATTATTAGTGTTACAAATTATTTTTTTCCATGTTTCGGTCTTTGTGCTACATTGGATTCGAGGACTACTTAGATGACGGTGTTTTTATTTTCAGTGAATTGGTTAGCAAGTGTTGTGTGGGGGTTTTTATTTCAATAAAATATTTTTTCTGTGTCTGTGTTTTTTTTTTTAACATTATTACTACCGCCTTAGTAATGGCGGCTGTCTGATAGAGAGCGTCCATTACTAAGCCGGTGAAGAGGCTAACACTAACCCCCCATTATTACCCTGGTTTACCAAGTTACATAATTTGATTAATATAAAAAGAACACTTTTTTAGTTGTTAAATATCTAAATTCTGTCATTATTTCTATCGTTTTATAGAGGAGGAAGCCTCTTAAGATTTTCTCGTAATCAGTGTGTTACTGTTAGGAAGGCACTTGTGTGATATATGTGCATTTACAGGAGACGTCCAGACCAATAAAAGTTACATTTTTCCTTGTATACTAAGATGCGTGGCAAGCAATTAACCCCCTCCGGTCAAACTCCACACTAGACCATAATAACCAATGCTCTCCAAGAACGTACCATACTGTAAAGCTAAACCATAGCACATAAAAATCCTTAGTAACACAGTATATCCTTGTCCATATGTCACTGTACAAGTCAAACTAATGCCGGGTTCCCACGGGTCGGATACGCCGTGTCAAACTATGCAGCGTATCCGACCTGGAATCCGCAGAACATTCCGTCCGAAAAACCGCACCACATTGTGGTGCAATTTTTCAGGCGGAATTTCCGCAGCGGTAGAAAAAAAAGTTCATAATTACCCCGGCCGTTGTCATGGTGATGCATCCCTTCTCTGTCCGGCCTCCCTGGATAATGGTCACATTGTATGAAACGTCATCTCTGGAGGCCAGACTGGAGGAGCAAGAAGGAAGTTCTGGGTAAGTATAATATTTTTTTCCTGAGTTGCGTTTTTTTGCAGCAGGCAGAATCGGAGCAATTCCACCACAAAAGTAACAACACTTGTTGCTATTTGTTGTGGGTTTTGCATCCCCATTGAATTCAATGGGGAAAACCCACAACAGAAAAGCAACGAAAAAGAAGCATAAATCGACATGCTGGGGATTTAAATTCCGCACCGCAGGACAATTGATGAACATTTTTGCTGCATTTCTTTTTCCGCAGCGTGGGCATGAGATTTTCAAAATATCATCCACTTTGCTGCTACTGTAAATGCTGCGAAATTTCCGCACAGAATTCTATTGCGGAAATTCCACAGCATTCTTGACAATCCACGGACTGTGGAAACCACGGTCGTGTGCATTGGCCCATAGGTTAGCATGTGTTTTATACTATCCGCAATTGCGTATAGTATACGGCCGCAAAACGACAGTCATGACGCCTAAGGCTATGTTGTTTCTTTGTGTTGTATTTTTTTTTGTTGTTGTTTGCTACGTGTGAATAGAGCCCAATTCAGGAATACTTTAAAATAAGGTGTAGGTACCATGAGGAGCCTCAGATACGGTTTTCCTTCATCATGGATGGTGGGAACCTGCACTGGACTGTCCTACAAAAGGAGTATTGTAACCTTATTAAGTTTCTTTTTATCTAGATACTGTAGATCCAAAATTCTTTGGTCATTCAATTCTTAATATATCTTTATTGCTAATGGAGCTTTATTTTGCTGATACAAAGCTCCGAATCGCCTGCATAGACATAGGGGAAAATTATTATAAACTGAACGTCATTGTTCTGATGGAAAACAGGGCGTGGCTTTGGAAAAGGGGACGGTCTGCCGCTGCCCAGCAAATTTACCATGATTAGTACTCTGGAAATTTGCACAAAATGTGGACCAAATCTACGCCAGTTCATGGCTGGAATAGATTTGACTTTAAGGCGCACACAGACAGCCAGAGATGCCTCTAAATTATTAAGAGGGGTGCGCCTAATAATAAAATAGTCTAATTTTACTCCAACTTTGTTAATATTAAGACTGGAGTATGACATGCCAGTCTTAATTCCCCGAAGATGTAAAATATAAAATTCTGAGCGCCTGCAACCACCACTAGGGGGAGCTTAAGAGTGAATAGGAGTTACGGAAACTGCGTAGATCAGCGAGCTGGGCTCTATTCATACTCCCAAACACCTCGTCAGACAGTGGCCAGAGAAAAGTGGAAGCGATAAAATGTAGGATGGGAGTCAGACGGCCCCATTCTAGAGATAGGTGTGGGTCTCAGAGGTGGGATCCATATAAATCGGACATTTATGGAATATTCTGTGGACATGCCATAAATGTCCAAGATGGAAAAAAACCTCTTAAAATTAATCAGCACAGATTATTTGACCTAAATATAACATGGCCTTCCAATGTGATAACACAATTGTTTGGCATTTGGCATTCTAGTGGTTTTCTGAGTTAATAAAAAATGTGACCAAGGAGGGGGCAATGCAATAAAAGAAAAAAAGAGGCCTTACTCACCCGACAGATACCTTGGCATTCCAGCGCAGTCGCTCCGGTCCTTCCCGTAGCTGTTTGTTGACATGGATGCAGCGATGATGTGCCGGTATATCCGCGTGATCCCTGCAGCTAATCACTTGCGTTAGTGGGTATATGGTGGAAGATCACTGATTGGCTACAGAGATCACATGGATATATGGGCCCGTCTTGGCTGCAGCCATGTCAATAAACAGCGTCTGGAAGGACCTGGGTGGTTGTGCTGTTACGTTGGAGAATCTGTCAGGTGAGTAATGACTCTTTTGTTTCATTGCATTAACCAAATTTTTTATGAACTCGGATAACCCCTGTAACAAGTAAAGCAATTCCAAAAAGTATCGGTCAAAGGCATACATTTTTGGCCTGATAAAGGATGATATAGTCATTGTTGCTCACTATTCTTCACTTTTAAATACCAGTGAAGTTCTACATGAAAGCTGCCACTACAGTCGCCACTAGGGGGAGCTTAGGAGCTTATTGTATGCTGCTTATACATTGAACCCAATATTAAAACAGTATGCAACAATCTCCTAAGCTCCCCCTGGTGGCGTCCACAGTCAACCACATTTTAAAATTAGGAATTTATACCTCTGTATAAAAAAAAGGAGCTTGAACATTATAAATAGATCTCATAAAATTAATCAGCACAGAATGTTGGACCAAAAAGGGACATGGTGTTAAAAGGAGGAATTTCACTTTATAATTTAAAGCAAAATGTCATTAAAGGGATTATATTAGAAATGGGGCTGAGCTGCAATACCAGAAACAGCCTATAGGTAAAAGTAGAGCTGTTTCTGGGGAAAAGCAGATCTTTATTCTAATCTTAGACAACTCCTTTAACATGAGAAATGTACTTTCAGTCTAAGTTTTTGACTGGTATTATATGTATATATTTATAGTGTGTATATAAGCAATGCTACATTACCTGTTATTCTCTTGACACATGATCAATCTCTCTATTGCCCCTGATGAAGAATGTCCATTCCCTCCAAGTCTATGGACATTCACACACATAGAGTTTATTTATGTATCTCGTGTGAGTCTAATAGTATCTGCATGAGTGCATGACTAGAAATATGTAGTGCAATTAAGGCTATATGCATTTTATCTATGTGAGTCCCTTGGTTTTTATTTCTAGGAAAAACAAAAGCAGACCACCCCTCTTATAACTGGGCAGTAGCCATCTGGTAACCATAAGGGGAACATCTCACTGTGCAGAAAACAGTGCAAGAATTTGGTGCAAGAAATATAATCTTAAAATTGACTATTATACTGTAGAGATAAAAAGACACAAAAATACCAATGATGCAAAATACATCTGTACACGGCCGGCTCAGCTCATTGATTTGAAAGCTTAGATTTTAAATTCAGCCCGTTTGTGTTATCTCTCCAAATTAGGGTAACAGCTACAGCGATAGATAGATAGACAGACAGACAGACAGACAGACAGATAGACAGATAGATAGATAGATAGATAGACAGACAGACAGACAGACAGACAGACAGACAGACAGACAGACAGACAGATAGATAGATAGATAGATAGATAGATAGATAGATAGATAGATAGATAGATAGATAGATAGATAGATAGATAGCAGTAGCGTAGCTAGTGGTGTGGGGGGCAGGGGGGCAGTGGCCCCGGGCCCACTGAGATAGTGTGGCCCAGGGCCGGTCCCCCATCTGTGGTGTGTCCTGGTTGCAACTGTATATGTGTCCTCAGGACGCAGATTCAGTTGAATTCAATGCTGGAGCACGGAGCCATCATCTCCTTGCTACAGCATTCACTGTGTAATGCCAGCTCCAGTTGTGAGTGGCTCAAGGCAGACAGGCGTGATGTAGTGACATCATTGCACCTGTCACACACTGTACAGAGAGGAGGAGCAGACGGATCTCCTCCACTCGTCGTGGGAAAAGGGATAGGTAAATATTTATTTTATTATTTTTTATTAGACACTATACTGTGTGGTGGCAGCTAGGGGACATTATACTGGGAATGGGTGGGCGCAATAGGGAAGTTTACTGAATCTGTGCGTCTTTGGATGCATTATTCTGTATGAGGGCAGTTATGGGGGCAATATACTATGTGGGGCAGCTATGGGGGCATTAAACTGTATGGGGCAGCTATGGGGGCATTAAACTGTATGGGGCAGCTATGGGGCATTATACTGTGTGGGGGCAGCTAGGGGGCATTATACTGTGTGGGGGCAGCAATGGGGGCATTATACTGTATGGGGCAGCTATGGGGTGTTATACTGTATGTGGGCAGCTATGGGGCATCATACCGTGTGGGACCAGCTATAGGGGCATTATACAGTGTGAGGGCCACTAAGGGGTGATAATACTCTGTGGGGGTCATTTATACTATGTGGGGGCAACTATGGGAGCATTATTCTGTGTGGGGGAAACCATTGGGACATTATCCTGTGTGGGGGCAGCTATAGGGGCATTATACTATGTGGAGCACACTAAGAAGTCATTATACTATGTGGGGGGCCCACTTGGTTGGGGTCCACTCAGATGTGTTTCGCCCCATGTGCTAAACCACTAGCTACGAGATAGATAGATAGATAGATAGATAGATAGATAGATAGATAGATAGATAGATAGATAGATAGATAGATAGATAGATAGATAGATAGATAGATAGATAGATAGATAGATAGATATTATAAAGATAGATAGAAATAATATAGATAGATAGATAGATAGATAGATAGATAGATAGATATATAGATAGATAGATAGATAGATAGATAGATAGATAGATAGATAGATAGATAGATAGATAGATAGATAGATAGATAGATAGATAGATAGATAGATAGATAGATAGATGATAGATAGATAGATAGATAGATAGATAGATAGATAGATAGATAGATAGATAGATAGATAGATAGATAGATAGATAGATAGATAGACATGAGATAGATAGATAGATAGATAGATAGATAGATAGATAGATAGATAGATAGATAGATAGATAGATAGATAGATAGATAGATAGATAGATAGATGATAGATAGATAGATAGATAGATAGATAGATAGATAGATAGATAGATAGATAGATAGATAGATAGATAGATAGATAGATAGATAGATAGATAGATAGATAGATAGGATAGATAGACAGTTTCCTGAATGAATTAGAAGCTTTCTTTCCTGTTACTGCACCATTTCCCTTCATCTTGTCATCCGAAAGCAGCATGATTTCTTACACAATTTTCTCATGCCTACCAGTGGTAAGTGAGAAGATCCCAAAACAAGCCTGTGTCATATATAGAGGCAGTACATTGTACAGTAGATGTAACTTCCTGAGACCACTTCAATACATGTAAAGAAATACTCGTCACCCAGGCAGGAAATGGTGGCTAGACAACCTGAAGGATGGCAACTTGAAGAATACACTAATTCCTCCTGCAAAAACTGCTCGAGACGTTTTTTTGCACAGTGGTTTGACAAAAACTCGTCAAAACACTCGTCAAGGTGTTTTTTTACCCTTTCTGACTGATTGAAATGGGGTTTTGGAGGCGGAAACCGCCTCAAGATGGGTCATGTAGCTTCTTTTTACCGCGACACAGTTTTTTTACTCGCGGTAAAAAAACTCGTCCAACTCCCATTGAAATCAATGGGAGGCATTTTCGGGCGTTTTTTGACGAGTTTTGCTGAGCGGTTTCCGCGCCAAAAAACTTGTCAAAAAACTCTGTGTTCACAGGGCCAAAGGAGGTAAACATATGATTATACTGTGCGCATGCAGCTACTGCAAAAGATTTAGAATCTTGTTGGACTGCGGATCCTGAAGCCTACTAGAGGAGATAACTCTGAGGTCCCATCCTCCATCTATACAGATCTGTACACGTTCACTTTAGTTTCATTGTAATCTTTGCTGTTATCATCGTGCACACAGGACAGACCATCAATAAGATCTAATAGCTTATTTGTGAATCACCTTATAGAATATAGACCCTGGTGGCAAGTGACCGACAAATGGGGTTGTCTTCTGCTGGACCTTTGTGGGCCCATTATTGTGTCAGAGTGCTGAATAGGCTTTAATATCTTGTATTACATCTCCATGCCAGAAGTGAAAATATTGTTGGGTCAATAAAAATATCATAGATTAAAAAAAAAACACAAATGTAATACTAAATATAATTTTCCTTCATTTTACTCCAAAAATAGTAATAAATGTTTTTATCACTTGGACTATTCTCGTTCTTTTTGCCTTTTGATTTGTCAACACAATAGTTCTTATTGATTGATGTAAACTGTAATGATTTTCTTGTGGCACTCACTTTAAGCTGGAAAATGTTGCAGAGCATAAACTCAAGAAGTAACAATTCCTTTGAAAATAAGGAGCTGTTACCTCGAGTTCATAAAATTTAATTCCAAGTGGAGACACGTTGTCTATTAATCCTTCCAAAATTAAATCATCTTCCAAATATTCCCACATCACCATCGTGATCGCTTGGCTAGAGACCTCGTAGACAAAAAGTCTTTATAAGGCCTGAATTTTTGGCTTTTTTCTCGAAAGATTCTTATTTTTTTTCTTATTTTTGGAAATATGAATATTAAATATAGTAGCATGAAAGGAACTTTTTGTATTAGTCAACCAATATTCATGTGCCATACATGCCTTTAAGGGCATTTGGCTATCAGAGCTGAGAGCTGCAAAATGCTCAATTTCTTCTGCATATAGTAAATAAGGACACTCCGATTGGCTCCCGCCAGTGGCAGCTAATTGCAGGAGGGGGGCCCAGCAGGAGATGGCAGAAGATAGGGCTCATTGTTTGAGGTAAAGTGTTGTTCAAATGTGAGACAACAAATTAAAGGGGTTGTCCAGGTTTAGAAACATTTTTTCCAAAAACAGCACCACATATGTTCACAGGTTGTGTGTGGTATTGCAGCTCAGACCCATCCACTTGAATGGAGTTGAGCTGCAATACAAGACTGAAATACTAGGATCATTAGCTTATCATTGGGACACTCTTCAAATTGATTTGAGAAAAATCGGATTAATAATACAGGCTGTGAGGAAATGGCTACTCTAATGTAGAAAAATGTAGGTCAATGTAGAAAAAAAAGGGGTAGCCAGGTTAGAGAGGGGTCAGACTATATTGGTGGGGGGAGAAACAGAATGTGGGGAGAGGACTAGACAACAAGATAAGGAGATCCTTTCGTTACAAAACATCAGTGTAAATAAAAAGGCCCGATTAATGTCAAATCACATTTCTGATAATAAAAGTGAAAAACTGACAGGCAAGTTAAAGTGTATGTTCACAAATGCCAGAAGTCTAGCAAGCAAAATGGGGGAGCTGGAGGCCTTGATACTGGAAGAAAATATAGATATAGTTGGTGTTGCTGAAACATGGCTGGACTCTTCACATGACTGGGCTGTAAATCTACAGGGTTTTACACTGTTTCGGAAAGACAGGACAAATAGGAAAGGTGGTGGTGTATTTCTGTATGTGAGAAATGATATGAAGGCGAGTGTGAAAGAGACAATAGTGGGTGAATACTGTGAGGAGGTTGAAACCTTGTGGGTGGAACTAGAAAGGGAGGTAAACACTGAAAAAATTACTTTTGGTGTAATCTATAGACCCCCCAATATAACTGAGGAGATGGAAGTTCAGCTATATAAACAGATGGAGCGGGCTGCACAGGCGGGTACTGTAGTGATAATGGCAGATTTTAATTTCCGGGATATTAATTGGTGTCATGGTTCAGCTTCAACTGCAAAGGGGAGACATTTCCTCAACCTGTTGCAGGAAAATTTTATGTGCCAGTTTGTGGAAGACCCGACTAGAGGTGAAGCTCTGTTGGATCTGGTCATTTCTAATAATGCAGATCTTGTTGGGAATGTCAATGTTCGTGAAAACCTTGGTAACAGTGATCACAATATAGTTACATTTTACCTATACTGTAAAAAACAAACGCAGGCTGGGAGGGCAAAAACATTTAATTTTAAGAAAGCCAATTTCCCCAGGATGAGGGCTGCAATTCAGGATATAGACTGGGAAGAACTAATGTCAAATAATGGAACAAATGATAAATGGGAGATTTTCACATCTACTTTGAGTTATTATAGTGCAAAATTTATTCCTACAGGTAACAAGTATAAACGACTCAAATTAAAACCCACATGGCTTACACCTTCTGTGAAAGGGGCAATACACGACAAAAAAAGGGCATTTAAAAAATACAAATCTGAGGGTACAGCTGTAGCCTTTGTAAAATATAAAGAGCATAAAAAAATCTGTAAAAATGTAATAAGATTAGCAAAAATACAAAATGAAAGGCAGGTGGCCAAGGATAGTAAAACAAATCCCAAAAAATTCTTCAAGTATGTAAATGCTAAAAAGCCAAGGTCTGAACATGTAGGACCCCTAGATAATGGTAATGGGGAGTTGATCACAGGGGATCAAGAGAAGGCAGAGTTACTAAATGGGTTCTTTAGCTCTGTATATACAACTGAAGAAAGAGCAGCTGATGTAGCCGGTGCCAGTGCTGTTAATATATCAGTTGATATACTGAATTGGATGAATGTAGAGATGGTCCAAGCTAAATTAAATAAAATAAATGTGCACAAGGCCCCGGGACCAGATGGGTTACACCCTAGAATTCTTAAAGAGCTTAGTTCAGTTATTTCTGTCCCCCTTTTCATAATATTCAGAGAATCTCTAGTGACTGGTATAGTGCCAAGGGACTGGCGCAGGGCAAATGTGGTGCCTATTTTCAAAAAGGGCTCTAGGTCTTCCCCGGGTAATTATAGACCAGTAAGCTTAACATCCATCGTGGGGAAAATGTTTGAGGGGCTATTGAGGGACTATATACAGGATTATGTGACAATAAATAGCATTATAAGTGACAGCCAGCACAGTTTTACTAAGGACAGAAGTTGTCAAACTAACCTAATCTGTTTTTATGAAGAGGTGAGCAGAAGCCTAGACAGGGGGGCTGCTGTGGATTTAGTGTTTTTGGACTTTGCAAAGGCATTTGACACTGTCCCCCATAGACGCCTAATGGGTAAATTAAGGACTATAGGTTTAGAAAATATAGTTTGTAATTGGATTGAGAATTGGCTCAAGGACCGTATCCAGAGAGTTGTGGTCAATGATTCCTACTCTGAATGGTCCCAAGTTATAAGTGGTGTACCCCAGGGTTCAGTGCTGGGACCACTATTATTCAACTTATTTATTAATGATATAGGGGATGGGATTAATAGCACTATTTCTACTTTTGCAGATGACACCAAGCTATGTAATATAGTTCAGTCTATGGAAGATAATCATGAATTGCAGGCAGATTTAAACAAACTAAGTGTTTGGGCGTCCACTTGGCAGATGAAGTTGAATGTAGATAAATGTAAAGTTATGCATCTGGGTACCAACAACCTGCATGCATCATATGTCCTAGGGGGAGCTACAATGGCGGATTCACTTGTTGAGAAGGATCTGGGTGTTCTTGTAAATCATAAACTCAATAACAGCATGCAGTGTCAATCAGCTGCTTCAAAGGCCAGCAGGATATTGTCGTGTATTAAAAGAGGCATGGACTCACGGGACAGGGATGTAATATTACCACTTTACAAAGCATTAGTGAGGCCTCATCTAGAATATGCAGTTCAGTTCTGGGCTCCAGTTCATAGAAAGGATGCCCTGGAGTTGGAAAAAATACAAAGAAGAGCAAGGAAGCTAATTAGGGGCATGGAGAATTTAAGTTATGAGGAAAGATTGAAAGAATTAAACCTATTTAGCCTTGAAAAAAGACGACTAAGGGGGGACATGATTAACTTATATAAATATATTAATGGCACATACAAAAAATATGGTGAAATCCTGTTCCTTGTAAAACCCCCTCAAAAAACAAGGGGGCACTCCCTCCGTCTGGAGAAAAAAAGGTTCAAGCTGCAGAGGCGACAAGGCTTCTTTACCTGGAGAACTGTGAATCTATGGAATAGCCTACCGCAGGAGCTGGTCACAGCAGGGACAGTAGATGGCTTTAAAAAAGGGTTAGATAATTTCCTAGAACAAAAAAATATTAGCTCCTATGTGTAGAAATGTTTCCTTCCCTTTTCCCGTCCCTTGGTTGAACTTGATGGACATGTGTCTTTTTTCAGCCGTACTAACTATGTAACTATGTAACTATGTAATGTCAGCACAATGGCAGTTGTCTGGCTTTCAGCTGAAAAGCTGAGTTATTTCAGAAGAACTGGTTGCTAATAAAATAATGACTTCCAGTTACAGCCTTTTATATGAAGTTTGAAAGGCAGTGTGTCCTACATAGGCCAAAAGCTTAGGGCCCAATTTCCTTGAAGGCAATGGCCAGAGGCTTGGGAACCATATTGTAAGGCTAAGTTCACTCGGAACCAGCGCCAAAAAATGGCCGTAATAGCGTCTCATTGATTTCAATGGGAAGCAGAGAAGTTTTTTTTTTCCCGGGCGGCTTTTTAGCTCGCGGGAAAAATAGGTGGCATGTTCTTTCTTGTCGCGGTTCCGCCACTGACCTCCCATTGAAATCAATGAGAGGCAGAAAAGCGTTTCTCGTTGTGTTTTTTTCCCCGTGGTACTTAATGGCCATGGGCAAAATGTGCCACGAAAGCCACGGCAAATAAGCGGCGAAAATGTGTATCATGTTTAAAGATTGACAGGTCAATGTAATGCTTATGGGACCCTTTGTTACTCATGGTAAGCACCCAAGCATATCGAACACAACCTACAGGACCCAATTTCCTTTAATTTGAGTCTCAGTACTCCAGCTAACCACGGATGGTCTGGTAGGTAATTCTCTGGATAACTTTCCTAGGATCCAACAAAGCGATTGTTGGTGGCAAGTTTGTAGATCAGTACTTGAGGGTCTTCAAAAATCAGGAAGTATGGCATGGAATCATAAGACTTGACCGTATTGTGTTGCTGGGGACATATTGTTCTGATCCTGGTGCAAATTTCACTAATCTGACGTCACTGGTGCTGAAGGTGTTCAATAGTATTGGCAGGTGTTACTATGGCGAGGGTTCTTGTAGTATTTTTACACTCTGTGTATTAGGCTGGGGCTACATGGCTGACTGTTCCAGAGATGTTTATAAATGGTGTGGCACAACACTGTGTGTGATCATCGAATACATTGATTGGGCAATGCGCTGCATTTTTGTAACCTTCTGCTTTTAGTGGCTGTTGTTGGGGGCAGATATAGTACAAAAACGAAATCACCCACGTAATGGAAATGGACATCCTTTATACTTTCACGATTTTAAGAAAATCTTGGACTATATATTTTTCCTTTGGCATGACTTGAATGTGTTCTATGTGGACATTGACTTACAAGGTAGTCACCTGTAGAGATAGTTTTCTTCCTTGTGGAGGAGAATTATTTTGCATACTTTTTTCCCAGGGAGCATTGCCCTTACAATTTCCTAACAGCTGGATCTCCACATGTAGAATCAGTACCTGCCAAGAGCTGCATCAAAGGAATATCATTCTGCCAACCAGAGCTCTACTCTGTACTGATGAGAAGCAGCTTCTCCGAAACAGTGCTGGTTACTGATGGGTGGCTCTGGTATGTATATTACTGTAAACAGGGCCAGCCTTAGGTTGGATGGCGCCCTGTGCGGAACTCTCTATTGCTGCCCTCCACAAACCAACAATTAACCAAATACATACTGCACATAAATATTTAGACAAACAGGAATATATATATATATATATATATATATATATATATATATATATATATATATATATATACTACCGTTTAAAAGTTTAGGGTCACTTAGAAATTTCCTTATTTTTGCAAGAAAAGCACAGTTGTTTTCAATGAAGATAACATTAAATTAATCAGAAATACACTCTATACATTGTTAATGTGCTAAATGACTATTCTAGCTGCAAACGTCTGGTTTTTAATGCAATAGCTACATAGGTGTATAGAGGCCCATTTCCAGCAACCATCACTCCAGTGTTCTAATGGTACATTGTGTTTGCTAACTGCGTTAGAAGGCTAATGGAAGATTAGAAAACACTTGAAAACCCTTTTGCAATTATGTTAGCACTGCTGTAAACAGTTTTGCTGTTTAGAGGAGCTATAAAACTGACCTTCCTTGGAGCTAGTTGAGAATCTGGAGCATTTCATTTGTGGGTTCAATTAAACTCTCACAATGGCTAGAAAAATAGAGCTTTCCTGTTAAACTCGACAGTCTAGTCTTGTTCTTAGAAATGTAGGCTATTCCATGCGAGAAATTGCAAATAAACTGAAGATTTCCTACAACGGTGTGTACTACTCCCTTCAGAGGACAGCACACACAGGCTCTAACCAGAGTAGAAAGAGAAGTGGGAGGCCCCACTGCACAACTGAGCAACAAGACAAGTACATTAGAGTCTCTAGTTTGAGAAATAGACGACTCACAGGTCCTCAACTGGCAGCTTCATTAAATAGTACCCGCAAAACGCCAGTGTCAACATCTACAGTGAAGAGGCGACTCCGGGATGCTGGCCTTCAGGGCAGAGTGGCAAAGAAAAAGCCATATCTGAGACTGGCTAATAAAAGGAAAAGATTAATATGGACAAAAGCACACAGGCATTGGACAGAGGAAGATTGGAAAAAAGTGTTATGGAAAGACGAATCAAAGTTTGAGGTGTTTGGATCACACAGAAGAACATTTGTGAGACGCAGAAAAACTGAAAAGATGCTGGAAGAGAGCCTGACGCCATCTGTCAAGCATGGTGGAGGTAATGTGATGGTCTGGGGTTGCTTTGGTGCTGGTAAAGTGGGAGATTTGTACAAGGTAAAAGGGATTTTGAATAAGGAAGGCTATCACTCCATTTTGCAACGCCATGCCATACCCTGTGGACAGCGCTTGATTGGAGCCAATTTCATCCTACAACAGGACAATGACCCAAAGCACACCTCCAAATTATGCAAGAACTATTTAGGGAAGAAGCAGCAGGCAGCTGGTATTCTATCTGTAATGGAGTGCCCAGCGCAGTCACCAGATCTCAACCCCATAGAGCTGTTGTGGGAGCAGCTTGACCGTATGGTACGCAAGAAGTGCCCATCAAGCCAATCCAACTTGTGGGAGGGGCTTCTGTAAGCATGGGGTGAAATTTCTCCCGATTACCTCAGCAAATTAACAGCTAGAATGCCAAAGGTCTGCAATGCTGTAATTGCTGCAAATGGAGCATTCTTTGACGAAAGCAAAGTTTGAAGGAGAAAATTATTATTTCAAATAAAAATCATTATTTCTAACCTTGTCAATGTCTTGACTATATTTTCTAGTCATTTTGCAACGCATTTCATTAATATAAGTGTGAGTTTTCATGGAAAACACAAAATTTTCTGGGTGACCCCAAACTTTTGAACGGTAGTGTATATATATATATATATATATATATACATATATATATACACCGAGACATTGTTAGTACTCCGTAGATCAGGTGAAAAAGGGGGGTACTTTATTTCTCTCTGTGCAACGTTTCAGCTCCATACAACTGGAGCCTTTCTCAAGCCTGTGTGTGTATATATATTATGTCACGATCCGTGGGTATGTGGACCCACTAGGCTGCACCGTCATAGCGGAGTAGCAGCTGGCCAAACAACAGTCCTAGTACAATAGTACCTTTAATAGTCCAGACAGTAATGGAGGCTCGGCACAGATGAACTTGTAGACACCAGACGTGGTGTATATAAGCAGGCGTGACCAGTGGCACAACACAACTCCAACAGGTTAAGGCACAGGAACAGATATACAGGATACAGATAGCAGGGCACGGGAACAACGGGAACAGGATAACACAGAGGGACCATTTGCTAAGACTAACATTGGTAAACACAACAACGCTCAGGCAATGAGTGAAAGGGCAGAGCCCTTTTTATAGTCCAGGGTGATCATGGGTTAATTGATGATTATTTTCTTGTGCGTGCGCTGGCCCTTTAACTGAGCGGCCATTGGGGGGTGAATAATCCCGACAGTCCGCGGCCGTGGACGCTGCATATTATAAATACACAGGTACATATACACATACATAAAAGGCACATATATACAAGCACAAAGACACATTTTTACATACAGACCCATTTATAACCACACAGGCAAATATATACACAGTAAAGATAATGTAGTAGATTTCACATGGAGTCCTACGTAACACCACATATAACACAGTGATAACTCTGCATACAGATAATCTTGTAGATATTACCAGCAGTCCTATGTAACACCACAGATAACACAGTCATAACTCTCTGAGTACAGATAATGTAGTGGATGTAAACACACACAGATGCATATATATATATATATATATATATATATACATATATATATATATATATATACATATATATATATATATATATATATATATATATATATATATATACACATTACAGATAATGTAGTAGAAGTTACCTGCAGTCCTATGTAGCAGCACAGTAATTGCCATGAATTGGATAAAGCTGTATTGATTACCATATATGTAAATGTTTTTTTTTTCTTAAGAGGCAGCAGGTTATATAGAGGGCAGCAGGGTATATAGGGGCAGCAGAATTATATAAAGGACAGAAGAGTATATAAGTGGCAGAAGAGTATATAAGTGGCAGCAGAGTATATAGTGAGCAGCAGAGTTTATAGAGGCAGCAGAGTATATATTGGGCAGCAGCATATATAGGGGGCAGCAGAGTGTATAGGGTCAGCAGAATATATAAGGGGCAGCAGAGTATGTAAGGGGCAGAAGAGTATATAGGGGCAGTAGAGTATATAGGGGTGGCAGAGTATATAAGGGGACAGCAGAGTATATAAGGAGTAGCAGAGTATATAAGGAACAGCAGAGTATATAGTGAAAGCAGAGTATATAGGGGACAGCAGAGTATATAAGGGGCAGAAGAGTTTATAAGGGGCAGCAGAATATATAGGTGCAGCAGAGTATATAAGGAGCAGCAGAGTATATAGGGGCAGCAGAGTATATATTTGTCAGCAGGGTATATAGGGAAAGCAGAGTATATAGGGGCATCAGAGTATATAAGGGGCAGCAGGGTATATAGGGGCAGGAGAGTATATAGGGACAGGAGAGTATATACAAGGGGCAGCAGAGTATATAGGGGCAGCAGAGTATATAAGGGCCAGCAGAGTGTATATGGAGCTGCAAAGTATATAAGGAGTAGAGGCGTATATAAGGAGCAGCAGAGTATATAAGGGCATCAGGGTATATAGGAGGCAGCAGGGTATATAGGGGCAGCATAATTTATAGGCGCAGCAGAGTATATAGGGACAGCAGAGTATATAAGAGCCAGTAGAGTATATAGGGGCAGCATAGTTTATAGGGGCAGCAGAGTATATAGGGGCATCAGAGTATATAAGGAACAGCAGGGTACATAGGAGCAGCAGGGTATATAGGGGCAACATAGTATATAGAGGCAGCAGAGTATATATGGGGCACCAGAGTATATAGGGACAGCAGAGTATATAGAGACATCAGAGTATATAGGGGCAGCAGAGTATATAAGGGGAAGAAGAGTATATAAGGAACAGCAGAATATATTGGGGCAGCAGAATATATAGGGGCATCAGAGTATACAGGGGCATCAGAGTATATAGGGGCATCAGAGCATATAGGGGCAGCAGGGTTTATATATATATATATATATATATATATATATATATATATGGGGCATCAGAGTATATAAGGGGCAGTGGGGTATATAGGGGAAGCAGGGTATAAAGGGGACAACAGAGTATATAGGGGCAAACGAGTATATAAGGGGCAGAAGAGCCTATAGGTAGAAGCAGATTATATAGGGGTAGCAGAGTATATATTGGGCAGCCGGGTATATAGAGGCAGCAAAGTATATAGGGGGCATCAGAGTGTATAAGGGGAAATGTGGTATATAGGGGCAACAGGGTATATATGGGCAGCAGAGTATATAGGTGGCAACAGAGTATATAAGATAAAGCAGAATATATAAGGAGCAGCATAGTTTATAGGGGCAGCAGAGTATATAGGGGAAGCAAAGTATTTAAGGGACCGCAGAGTATATAGGGGCATCAAAGTATATATGGAGCAGAGGAATATATAAGGATCAGCAGAGCATATAAGGGGCAGCTGAGTATATAAGGGGACAGCAGAGTATATAAGGAGTTGCAGAGTATATAAGGAACAGCAGAGTATATAGTGAAAGCAGAGTATATAGGTGACAGCTGAGTATATAAGGGGCAGAAGAGTTTATAAGGGGCAGCAGAATATATAGGTGCAGCAGAGTATGTAAGGGGCAGAAGAGTATATAGGGGCAGTAGAGTATATAGGGGTGGCAGAGTATATAAGGGGACAGCAGAGTATATAAGGAGTAGCAGAGTATATAAGGAACAGCAGAGTATATAGTGAAAGCAGAGTATATAGGGGACAGCAGAGTATATAAGGGGCAGAAGAGTTTATAAGGGGCAGCAGAATATATAGGTGCAGCAGAGTATATAAGGAGCAGCAGAGTATATAGGGGCAGCAGAGTATATATTTGTCAGCAGGGTATATAGTGAAAGCAGAGTATATAGGGGCATCAGAGTATAGAAGGGGCAGCAGGGTATATAGGGGCAGGAGAGTATATAGGGGCAGGAGAGTATATACAAGGGGCAGCAGAGTATATAGGGGCAGCAGAGTATATAAGGGCCAGCAGAGTGTATATGGAGCTGCAAAGTATATAAGGAGCAGAGGCGTATATAAGGAGCAGCAGAGTATATAAGGGCATCAGGGTATATAGGAGGCAGCAGGGTATATAGGGGCAGCATCATTTATAGGCGCAGCAGAGTATATAGGGACAGCAGAGTATATAAGAGCCAGTAGAGTATATAGGGGCAGCATAGTTTATAGGGGCAGCAGAGTATATAGGGGCATCAGAGTATATAAGGAACAGCAGGGTACATAGGAGCAGCAGGGTATATAGGGGCAACATAGTATATAGAGGCAGCAGAGTATATATGGGGCACCAGAGTATATAGGGACAGCAGAGTATATAGAGACATCAGAGTATATAGGGGCAGCAGAGTATATAAGGGGAAGAAGAGTATATAAGGAACAGCAGAATATATTGGGTCAGCAGAATATATAGGGGCATCAGAGTATATAGGGGCATCAGAGTATATAGGGGCATCAGAGCATATAGGGGCAGCAGGGTTTATATATATATATATATATATATATATATATATATGGGGCATCAGAGTATATAAGGGGCAGTGGGGTATATAGGGGAAGCAGGGTATAAAGGGGACAACAGAGTATATAGGGGCAAAATAGTATATAAGGGGCAGAAGAGCCTATAGGTAGAAGCAGATTATATAGGGGTAGCAGAGTATATATTGGGCAGCCGGGTATATAGAGGCAGCAGAGTATAGAGGGGGCATCAGAGTGTATAAGGGGCAATGTGGTATATAGGGGCAACAGGGTATATATGGGCAGCAGAGTATATAGGTGGCAACAGAGTATATAAGATAAAGCAGAATATTTAAGGAGCAGCATAGTTTATAGGGGCAGCAGAGTATATAGGGGCATGAAAGTATATAAGGGGCAGCAGGGTAAATAGGAGCAGCAGAGTATATAGGGGCAGCAGATTATATAGAGGCAGCAGAGTATAATAGGGGCAGCAGAGTATATAAGGGGCAGCAGAGTATATAGGGGTAGCAGAGTATATAGGGGCAGCAAAGTATATATGGAGCAGAGGAATATATAAGGAGCAGCAGAGTATATAAGGGGCAGCTGAGTATATAAGGGGCAGCTGAGTATATAAGGGGCAGCAAAGTATTTAAGGGACCGCAGAGTATATAGGGGCATCAAAGTATATATGGAGCAGAGGAATATATAAGGATCAGCAGAGCATATAAGGGGCAGCTGAGTATATAAGGGGCAACAGAGTATTTAAGGGGCAGCAGAGTATATAGGGGCAGCAGGGTATATTGGATACAGCAGGGTATATAAGAGGCAGCATGGTTTATAAGGAGCAGCGTGGTATATAGGGGGCTCCAATGTTTATAGGGGCAAAATAGTATATAGTGGGCAGCAGAGTATATAGAAGGCAGCAGGGTATATAGGGGAAGCAGAGTATATTGTGGGCATCAGACTACATAAGATGCAGCAGGGTATATAGGGGCAGCAGAGTATATAAAAGGCAGCAGAGTATATAAGGGCAGAAGAGTATATAAGGGCAAGCAGAGTATATAGGTAGCAGCATAGCTTATAGAGGGCAGAAGGGTATATAGGGGAAGCAGGGTATAAAGGGCAGCAGAGTATATAGGGGCAACAGAGTATATAAGGGGCAGAAGATCATATAGGGAGCAGCAGAATATATATGGGCAGTAGAGTATATATTGGGCAGCAGGATATATAGGGGCAGCAGAGTATATAGGGGCAACAGCATATATTAGGGGCAGCGGGGTATATAGGGGCAGCGGGGTATATAGGGCAGCAGAGTATATAGGTGGCAACAGAGTATATAAGGGGCAGAATAGTATATAAGGTGCAGCAGAGTATATAGGGGCAGCAAAGTATATATGGAGCAGAGGAATATATAAGGAGCAGCAGAGCATATAAGGGGCAGATGAGTATATAAGGGGCAGCTGGGGATATAGGGGCAGCAGAGTATATAATGGGTGAAGAGTATATAGGGAGCAGCAGAGTATATAGGGGTGGTAAAGTATATATTGGGCAGCAGGTTATATAGGGGCATCAGAGTATATAGGGCATCAGAGTATATAAGGGGCAGCAGAGTATATAGGGGCAACAAAGTATATATGGAGCAGAAGAATATATAAGGAGCAGCAAAGCATATAAGGGGCAGATGAGTATATAAGGGGCAGCTGAGTATATAAGGGGGCAGAGTATTTAAGGGGCAGCAGAGTATATAGGGGCAGCAGAGTATATAGGGGGCAGAAAAGTATATATGGAGCAGAGGAATATATAAGGAGCAGCAGAGCATATAAGGGGCAGCTGAGTATATAAGGGGCAGCAGAGTATTTAAGGGGCAGAAGATTATATAGGGTCAGCAGTGTATATCGGAGAGAGTGGGGTATATAAGGGGTAGCATGGTTTATATGGAGCAGCAGGGTATATAGGGGGCACCAATGTTTATAGGGGGCAGCACAGTATATAGTGGGCAGCAGAGTATATAAGGGGAAGCAGAGTATATAGGAGACAGCAGGGTATATTGGGGGAAGCTGAGTATATAGCGGGCAGCAGAGTATATAAGAGGCAGCAGGGTATATAGGGAGCAGAATAGTTTATAGGGGCAGCACAGATATCTTAATTTTATCTGTTATTTAATATTGAACACACTTACAAAGAGACATACGCACACACAGACACACACACACACATACACACACACACACACATACTGTAACATATACACATAAAAACACACCTATATACACACATAGACACACAGAAACTTACCATCTCTCCTTGCTGACAAGATCAAAGGTTTCTTGCAGGACCGACTGTGGGCGGAGCCTCCTCTTCTCTTGCTCCATGACTCTTATTTACTCTGTGTGTAACTAAGATCAGAGGACAGAGCAGAGGCAGAGCCCAGTGGCGCCCACTACATGCTAGGAGGGTGCAGCGCCCTGTGCGCTCGCACAGCTCGCACAGCTCGCACACCCCTAAGGCCGGCCCTGACTGTAAATTAATACATTTCAAGGCTCTAGAAAGGCTCTGGTTGGACTTTGACTTTCACGGTTGTAACCTATAGGTGGCACTAGAGAGACAGTTTTCTTCCTTCTGGAGTAGAGATATTTTGAATGTGTTCTGAACTCTTGTTAACGTTTACAACATTTTTGGAAAATGATCAATAATATCAATATATGTAACTCTAAATTTAGCATTCAACAGCACTTCATAATCAGATGACTAGAACTGAACAGCTGTTGACTTCTAGAATGTGACACAATCTTCTCTACAATAACCATGGAAACATTGCTGTCAGCTGTCACATTGAAATATTCACAAATGCCTCTGTTAATAGATGCTAAATAGGGCTGACTGACAGGAGTGTTTCACTTTAAGAACATTTCAAAATTGAAATAAAAAACTGCCTGCTTTCCAAATTCTGTTGGTTGTCATTGGAAACAGACAGCAGTTTATCTCCACCTGCTGTCAGACATGTGACCTAATAGCTTAGTCCTGTATAACTATTATCTGAGCTCTCGAGTATAAGTATTGGGGATGCAGAGGTTGCACCCGGGCCCTGGTGCCTGAGAGGACCTACAGCTCTTGTGACACATAAGAAGACACCAGTATTATAAATGGCACAAGGTAGGTGAAGGTCCTGTTACAGATTTTGTATTGGGGCCCAGGAGCTTCAAGTTATGCCTCTGCCTGAGCTTAGTTAACTAAAACAATATGAGATATTTTATATTCAATAATGTTATTGAAATTAAGTTGTCTGGTTAAAAACAGTCCATATTCAAATACCTTATGAAGGTTCTTAGTTCAGGACCTCTATCAATTAACGGGAATGTAGAGCAGCTTCAAAGAGTGTCTCTCTCTAAGGTCTTATTTACACGAACGTGTTAAATGTCCGTTTGTCGGCTGTTGAAACAACGGCCGTCACATGGACCTATATAATTCAATGTAGCCGTTCACACGGTCGTTGTTTCAACGGACCGTGTGAATGGTCCGTTAGAAAATAGGACATGTCCTATTTTTTCACACTTCATGCATCCCTCCATCGACTCTAATCTATGGTGGATGCGTGACATCGCATCCCGCAGCGCAGAGCACAGGTGCACCTCGGACATGAAAAACTACAGTTTTTCACGTCCAAGATGCGCAGCGCTTGTGTGAATCCGGCCTAACTGGAGAATGTTCAGTTGGTATCAGGTTCTTCTCAATTAATGCAATCTTTGGTTTTCTCCAAACATGTCTTCTGGTACAATGGCTAAAAAATATTTTTGCCTCATCAGTAAAGATTGGTACATTGGTAAAGATTTACAAAGTGAAATGCGTTAAAATTTTGCCTGAAAATGCACCAAACGCTTGCATGAATGACAGGCACAAAATTAAATATGTGTCTTAGACACGTTTTACGCCTCACTCAACAGTTTTAAAAAGTGTCTGGAAAATGTGTGTCTAAGAGGAGTCGTAAAATGCACCAGATTTATTAAAGGATATGTATAGATCAGCAGCACAGGATAAATATTTCAAGAGGGTGCACGTCTCCTGGGTCACAGTCCGAGTAACCCCTCAGTCAAGATAAAGAAGAAATGGAGACAGCACTACCAAATTTTCAAAGTGAAGATCCTTTTATTCCACGGTGCAACGTTTCAGCTCAATACGAGCCTTTCTCAAGCATAATAATGTGACATACAAAACGCATATATATGCAATACAGGGTCATCAAACCAATTACATACATAAAATAAACTTGTGCAAGAATGCTACAACAGGTATACAAAATTTTCATATCAATAGGATCCCCTGTGAATGTGCTAGTACATAAATAGAAAAATAAATAAAAACATTACATATACATAGTATAAATCGTGCATTCACTGTAATAAGGCCAATCAATCAGATGGGCTACATGTGTATAATAACATGTGATAGTGTAAGAAAACAGGTGTATAAAATAAAGTTAAAAACATCTTACCCTCATTGGATCGGCTGATAGCGTTGTACACTTCCTTACTACATGGAAACTAAGCATTGCGTAATCCTAGCACCTGTGTGTATGAGTCATCGCATGATACGTCATTATACGCATGCGCATTGTCTACCAGAGGCGCTAGTCGCCATATTGGAAAAGGGCTATACACCCATAGATGTTTCTCATGAATAACGTCGGATCCTGTCTGTCTCAACTATGAGTCATTAGACATATCGTAGATTCACATCTGCGCAATGCCCATAAAAGATCGTCGGACCCATTTTGAAGAAGAGCAACATCACTCCATATGTTGCCCATACATCCCATCCACTATAAAGTCAAATTGATCAAATATGAAACGATGTGAACTATGTATACTATCTCTGTAGACTGAGATTAAATGTCTCAGACCAATAATCCCTATACTTCATCTATTTAGAAGCGCATATGCGTATATATAGAGCACATAATATACAGAGATTTACACATCGTCTTAGAGATACTGTGGACGGAAGACATGACTAATATATATGAGAAAACTTTTCAAAAAATAAGATGCATATATTCAAGTATAAGGGTAGTGCAAATACACAGCCTCAACCGATCCTTGAGGAAAATCTTGAGAATAATATCTAAGATAAAAAGAAAAAGGAGAAAAATATATAAAGTAGTTTATAGGACATTGATAATATATATCAGACCTAAATATTGTAAATAGCATACAGAATATAATTATAATATAAATATAGTCAAATTATTTCCTATTCTCCTAATGCACAGAGGAGGGGGAGGAACAAGGGGAAGATGATAAATGCACGGGCAGATGTTCAGATCAGAATGTACCACTGGATTATCTAGAGAAACTCGGAAAGATTTTGAAGTCTATATTAAGACCTCTAGGGGATAAGGTGTCTAATTTAAAAATCCATTCCAACTCCAATCTTTTCAGTTTGGAGATCCTATCTCCACCTCGTCTATGGCGCGGTACATGATCAACAATATATAACTTGAAGTCATTCTCACCATGGTTATTTTCCACAAAATGTTTGGGTAATGGTAGGTCAATTTTCTTGGTACGAATGGTGGACTTATGATTATTTATACGCTTCCTACAATCAAGAGAGGTTTCACCTACATACAATAATTTACAAGGACATTGAATAATATATATTACATGGTCCGATTTACATGTGAGGTGATATTTAATTTTGTAGGTAGAGCCTTTAGTAGGATGGGTGAACACCTCGCTCCTAACCATATTCCTACAATTATTACAACCCAAACACGGGAAACAACCAAATTTTTGGGGGGCTAATAAAGACTGGTAATTCTTAGTCAAAGAGCCCACATCAGCATGTACTAAACGATCTCTCAAATTTTTGGTCCTGCGATAAGCTATGCGTGGTGGGACCTCAAATTCTGGAATTTTATCAAAAGAACTCCTAAGTATCCCCCATTCTTTTTTAATGATGTTGGCAATATCATTGCTCTTATGAGAGTATGTAGACACCAATGTTAGTCTATCGGAGGGCGATTGTTTGCGATTTTGCAGAAGATCACATCTCGAAATCCTCTCCACTTTAGATTTTTTATTGTCCAATAGTTTTTTAGGATACCCCCGATTCCTGAATTTCTGAGACATATCGCTCAACCTGACGTCGAGAGTTGAAGGATCCTGCACAATCCTTTTCACCCTCAACATCTGGCTGTAGGGAAGAGATGCGATCATAGGATGGGGATGGCAGCTTTCAAACCTCAATAAATTGTTACGATCTGTAGGTTTACTATACAAATCTGTGGTAAGTTTATGTTCCTGAATATACACTCTAGTATCAAGAAAATTTAGAGATGTTGTTGAAGAATCCATAGTGAATTTAATATCATCATCAATATTATTCAAAAAACTAAAAAAACATTCCAACTCCACTTGGGTGCCTGTCCAGATGACGAAGACGTCGTCTATATATCTCCACCACCTCAAAACCTTGGTGAAGTGGGGAGAGACATAGACGGCGCCTTCCTCTAGAGCTGTCATAAACATATTTGCGTATGTGGGAGCCACATTAGATCCCATGGCCGTACCCCCCCTCTGTGCATAGAAGGAGTCACCAAATAAGAAGTAATTTTCTGTGAGGACAATTTCCAAAAGACACATAAGAAGGTTAATACATTCATGGGTATAATTAGACTGTTGTAGCACTTCAGATACAGTATGTAGGCCTCTCGTGTGGTTGATTGAGGTATAGAGGCTGCACACATCGAATGATACAAGTGTGCAGTCCCCCGTCAATTCAACCTCATTCAATTTAATCAAAAAGTCAGTGGTGTCCTGAATATATGATTTGGCATTAATGGCAAAATCACGTAACATTTTGTCTAAAAAAATGGCTATCGGTGAAAAAATGGAACCGCAACCCGATATGATCGGTCTGCCCGGAGGGTCAACCAATGCCTTGTGGATTTTTGGAAGACAGTACAGCACAGGAACCACCGGATGCCGCACCGTCATAAAATCCAACAGGTCACCATCAATGATACCCGCATTATGTGCCTCAACCAATATAGTATCAATGGTATTTTTGATTCTAAATTTAGGATCTCCAGGAAGTGGCTCATAAACATTAATATCTGACAATTGTCTGGCTAATTCAGCCAAATAGCGCGATGTGTCCATGACCACCAAGGCACCACCCTTATCCGCGGGCTTGATGGTCAGGGACACATCACGAGAAAGGCCATCAACCGCCACCATTTCATCCCTCGTCAAATTAGGAGGACCTACGAATCTACCATTGTCACTCTCTCTCAAAATACGAATACGATTTTTCACAATATCAATAAATGTATCAATTGCAGGTTCATTAATAAAGGGTTGATGTACACTTTTTTTATGTAGCCCAATCTCTCTTAGTGTTATTAAAGGCATGCTCCATTCGGTTGGAGCAAAATATTGGTGTATAGTACGCCAGCCACGAGGTCTAGAAAGGAAAAGAAAAGTGTCTAGGAAATATCTAGCAAGATTTCTCATACCGTGCGTGCGACTGGGATAGTTTCTGCTTGTCTACTTTAGTTTTATCCTGTCTATCTTTAAAGGCTATGAACACCTTTGCACTGAATTTTTTAAAATTGTTTATTTGCTTCCTAAATGCAAAGTTAAAGAGACTCTGTCACCACATTATAAGTACCCTATCACCTACATAAGGAGATTGGCGCTGTAATGTAGGTGACAGCAGTGCTTTTTATTTAGAAAAACAATCTATTTTTACCACGCTATGAGCGATTTTAGCTTTATGCTAATTAGTTTCTTAATGCCCAAGTGGGCATGTTTTTACTTTAGACCAAGTGGACGTTGTACAAAGGAGTGTATGACGCTGACCAATTAGTGACCAATCAGCGTCATACACTTCTCTCCATTCATTTAGTCAGCGCATAGTGACACTGAGTTGTTCACTATGTGCTGTCTTATACTGACACATTAACGTTACTGAAGTGTTTAGACAGTGAGTAGACATTCCTTCCAGACAAGACGGGATGTCTATTCACAATCCCGATACTCCGGTAACGTTTCTGTGGTACTTACAGCAGAGCAAGCGTAATCTCGCGAGATCTCGCTGTAAATGACAGGTTACAGCGAGATTATGCTTTGCTCTGCTGTAAGTACCAAACAAATGTTAACGAAGTGCCGGGATTGTGAATAGACATCCCGTCCTGGCTGGAAGGAATGTCTATTCACGGTCTAAACACTTCAGTAACGTTAATATGTCAGTATAAGACAGCACATAGTGAACAACGCAGTGTCACTATGCACTGACTAAATGAATGGAGACAAGTGCATGACGCTGACTGGTCACTGATTGGTCAGCGTCATGCACTCTCTGTACAACACCCACTTGGTCTAAAGTAAAAACACGCCCAGTTGGGCATTAAGAAAGTCATTAGCATAAAGCTAAAATCGCTCCTAACGTGGTAAAAATAGATCGTTTTTCTAAATAAAAAGCACTGCTGTCACCTACATTATAGCACCCATCTCCTTATGTAGGAAATAGGGCACTTATAATGTGGTGACAGAGCCTCTTTAAGCAACTTTCTAAATAATCTTCATTAAAGTTTTACTATTTTTCTGCTGTAGCTTGTGTGCAACTCCTGTAGATAACTGGCTGTGCAGCTACTTCTAACTCAAATCCGTCCACGTTTCCTGACCAACTGACCTAATCTGCTCTCCCCACTTCCTTCTCTCAGTGTTAGGCTTTATTCAGACGAACGGGAAAAACATTCGTGCAACGCGCGTGCAAATCACGCGCGTTGCACGGACCTATATTAGTCTATGGGGCCGTGCAGACATGTCCGTGATTTTTACTCAGTGTGAGTCCACTGAAAAAAAGTCACGACATGTCCGTTCTTTGGGCGTTTTGCGTGAATCACGCACCCATTGATGTCAATGGGTGAGTGAAAACAACGCATGTCGCACGGAAGCACTTCCGTGCGAACAGCGTGATTCGCGCAACAGCTGTCAAAAGGATGAATGAAAACAGAAAAGCACCACGTGCTTTTATGTTTACAAACATCCAAATGGAGTGTCATAATGATGGCAGCTGCGCAAAAAGCACGCAGCCGCGCATCATATGCTGCTGCCACACTGAGCTGTTTAGTGACTTTTGCGCACACGAAACGCCGCATTTTTGCGTGCGCAAAAACGCAACACTCGTGTGAATGAGGCCTTAGAGATAGCAGCAGGGAGGGGGAGAAGGTTGTACACAGCAGATCAGAGAGTGGGGCGGGGGGAAAGCATCCGAATATTTAATGTGAGAAGATCATACAAGCTGTACAGTATCACAGCATAGATAGAGAGAAGACCAGAGAGGGAATTACAGAGGCTGGGATAGAGAGAAAGTAGCTCAGGAATAAAGTTGGGCTGTTACATGAGGGGTAGGTGATGGCAGCTGCATTGTGGACCCACAGACTTGACATCCTGCATGTAATAATGGGAGGGACACGTCCACAGGAAAATAGTCTGAAACTAGGAGCAGGTTGCAAACTGAATATCAGGGGGTCTGAGAAAGAATAAAAACTTCATGCAACTTTTTTCAACCCCAGGCGACTATTAATGTATATATATATAGCCATATGAAACCTCAAAAATCGGATCAAGTGGTGTGGGACAATTTTGTGATGCCTTCTGTTCGTCGACGTGCCATTTATCGCTACTTGTCGCAAACTGAGAGGAACAGAACCCTTGAACTGAGAGACCTTGGTTTATTATCACTCTGGCACATCGCTAACACGCCAAAGCCGAGAAGTCAGCACTGTTCAACATTGCATGTCCTGGAGGTTGGGAGAGCAAGAACAAATGGGAATGACAGCAAGAGGTGTGCAGAGTTAACCCTCTGCACGGACGGATCATTTACTTGAAAGAATGGCGCGTGGTGATCCATTTTGTACTGCAAATGAAATTAAATTACATATCCCAAGCCTAGGGCAGCAAACAGTATCAACACAAACCATCAGAAGGTGCTCAGACGTCCAGCAACAGGTGTTTCATTGACCACACGTCCACTGTTCTCAAAGGCTATGATGGTGCACAGCAAGACGGAAATGGAGGCTGGGATGGAGGTCTCTCCTCTTCAGCGATGAGTCCCGTTTTTGTCTCGGATACAATGATAACCAGAGATTGGTCTGAAAAACACGTAGGCAGTTCCATGAAGAGGCTTTCATATCATATTTTCCTTGTCAAAGATTTCCATAGCCTTTAAAGAGGCTCTGTCACCAGATTTTGCAACCCCTATCTGCTATTGCAGCAGATCGGTGCTGCAATGTAGATTACAGTAACGTTTTTATTTTTAAAAAACGAGCATTTTTGGCCAAGTTATGACCATTTTTGTATTTATACAAATGAGGCTTGCAAAAGTACAACTGGGCGTGTTGAAAAGTAAAAGTACAACTGGGCGTGTATTATGTGCGTACATCGGGGCGTTTTTACTTCTTTTACTAGCTGGGCGTTCTGACGAGAAGTATCATCCACTTCTCTTCAGAACGCCCAGCTTCTGGCAGATCACGCTGTGACGTCACTTCCCCAGGTCCTGCATCGTGTCAGACGAGCGAGGACACATCGGCACCAGAGGCTACAGTTGATTCTGCAGCAGCATCAGCGTTTGCAGGTAAGTAGCTACATCGCCTTACCTGCTAACGCCGATGCTGCTGCAGAATCATCTGTAGCCTCTGGTGCCGATGTGTCCTCGCTCGTCCGACACGATGCAGGACCTGTGAGTGACGTCACAGCGTGATCTCTCGAGAACACGCTGTCTGCACTGCCAGAAGCTGGGCGTTCTGAAGATAACTGGATGATACTTCTCGTCAGAACGCCCAGCTAGTAAAAGTAGTAAACATGCCCCGATGTACGCACACGATACACGCCCAGTTGTACTTTTACTTTTCAACACGCCCAGTTGTACTTTTGCAAGCCTCATTTGCATAAATACAAAAATGGTCATAACTTGGCCAAAAATGCTCGTTTTTTAAAAATAAAAACGTTACTGTAATCTACATTGCAGCGCCGATCTGCTGCAATAGCAGATAGGGGTTGCAAAATCTGGTGACAGAGCCTCTTTAAGAAGGTATGAATAAATCTCCCCCACTGTTCCAGAAGTCCTGCTATTTACCGGGGTGTACAAAAGGGAAATTTTATTCTGGCCCTGATGTTCTAAGTGGATTATAATGGTTTTCTCCTGGCACTCACCATGTAGATCTTATTTGTGCAGCCTCCTTCCAGTGGTCCATCTTGCGTTCTGCTCACAGACATCTTGTTGGGATGGCCTGGCCTGGGAAAGTTGGTAGTTGTATGAAATGTTCTCCACTTCTACAGTAGAGAATCGTCCGGACAGTGGAATGATTAATGTCCTATTGTTTGTCTTTCTTTCCAGACTCATTGTCATCTATAAGCTTTAGGCCTCAGAGAACTCTGTTGATCTAAGCATGGTGATACCCCACATTTCACCAATAAAGAGCAAACCAAGCAAAATGTCTGAAGTGTTAATAAGACAGGTTCCTCCAAGATCCTCTCTAAGGTTTCATGCACACGGCCATGCACGTTATCACGGCCCGCGATTACGGGCACAGCTGGCCGCTAGAGGCCACAGACAGCCACCTGTATCTTTGGCCTGTGCTCCCATAAAAAGTATGGGAGCCTGGTCCGTAAAAAGCAAAAGATAGGACATGTCCTATCTTTTGCCGAGGCTTTCTATGGCCACCTTCCCATAAATATACGGAAAGTGTCCGTGGCCACCAATAGAAATGAATGGGTTCATAATTACGGTCCGCAATTACAGACGGATTCTACAGTTGTGTGCATGGGGCCTTAGGCCAGGATCCCACACACACATTTTTGATGCAGTTTTTTGCTTAGATTTTTTAGTTAAAGCCAGAAGTGGAACCGAAAGGAAGGAAAGGTATAAAGAAAAGACTGGTGCGTCTTCTTTCTTTTGTATCCACATTTGTGTTTGGCTCAAAAAAAAACTGCAAAAAAAAAAAACTGCATCAAAATTGTGTGTCTGATCCTGGCCTAACCCTGTTCTCATTTCCACTGGATCTGGAGCACTTGATTCTACTTTTAGAAATTTGAGTTTATTCACACTTGTTACAGAAATCTCTCTGTCTGCAAAATCCATTCCAGTGAATAGGGATATTTCCGCATCATGTGCATAGATCTCTGCAAATCCCATTAAAATTAATGACACAGACATTTCTGCAACAAATCTTCCGCAGGTGGATATGTCCTAAGGCCAGGATCACACACACAGTTTTAGGCCATTTTTTTTGAGCCAAACACAGGAGGGTACACAAAAGAAAAAAAGATGCATCAGTTTTTTGTGTATACCTTTCCTTCCTTTTGGGTCCATTTCTGGCTTTGATTAAAAAAAAACCTAACAAAAAAAGACATCAAAACTGTGTGTGTGATCCTAGCCTTAAGTTATATAGTTCTATAGTTAATAAGGTTGAAAAAAAGACACAGGGCCATCAACCTCAACCTAAAATCCTACTATGTTAGTGATAGGACTTATTCACACAGTGCGGCTGTTGGTGCAGTTTTTGAAGCCATAACCAGGAGTGGATTGTAATGGGAGCGAGAGTATATAGAAGAGGTTCTTATGTTCTGCTTCTTTTTAAATCCACTTTGGTTGTGGCTTCAAAAACTGCACCAACAGCTGCACTGTGTGAATAAGACCTCACAGAAGGAAATGGCAGATCTGCATTTTAAATTTGTTAGTGTTTGTTTTGTTCACTTCCATCACCTCTATCTTTATACACTGTTTAAATGACGATTAAATATTCATATGTGCACACATGCATGGGTTGTCCTTACTTTTTAGATGACTATAAGGACTCTCATCAATTCCATAGTGTAGTTGGCCATGTCCTCCATGAAACCAGAGCTGGGACTTTCTTATAGTTCATAAGTTCATGTGTCATAAAAGTATATGATGGGAAAAAATCTTAAAGGGGTATTCCAGCCAAAACTATAAATATTAGATCAGCGGGGGGCCGACCGCTGGACTGTTTCTATCATAGACTTTGAATGGAGCGGCAGGGCACAAACTCAACCACTTCTCTATTCAAACTCCTCCTAGCTCTGGTCGTGTGGCTGTGGGTAACAGGGGACCGAGGTCAGACCCCCAGTGATCTAACATTTATTTTGTATCCAGCGAATAGGTGATAAATGATTTTGGCTAGAAGCCCCTTTAACACAGGTACAACTATGCAAAAATAACAAGCCTATTATTATTATTATTATTATTATTATTATTATTATTATATTATTTATTATTATTTAATATTTATATTTTACTAATATTAGCTCTTTTTATGTAATCTTATATATGACCTATATCACTTTGACCTTCGGACTGTGCCCAGTACTGTTTATATTATTTTATTCAGAATCTTTTGTAGACATAAATGACTTAAGAATTAAAGATTTCCCTCTAAGCCTAAATCCCACACGAAGAATCTTCTGTAATTTGTTTTTCATTACCGACTCTTTCAATGAAGCCAAATTTAATGTCTATAATAAGATGTCACTGACTCAGCACTATCAGGAGCCACTGGCATTCTCTGTGTGCCCACAGACACCGGCTCATGCCAAAAATGACCAGTTCACATTATTTCCCATGGTTATTTAGCATTCTGTGGAGACTGTGTGTGCTCAGCGGGCTCCAGGAATTGGCAATGTAGGTGCAGAACCCATGTTGGGGGTCTTTAAGCCCTATCATTATCAGCATACCAGTCATATTTTTCTATGTTCCTTCTTTTAACCACAGAACATTGAAAAAAAATGTTTTTCATTGTAAAATATTTTCCCTCGTAGAAAGTTCTCGTATGTTTTTGTTTTGTGGAATCTTTACTTTTTTTCCCTTTAATCTTAATGTTTTATAGTCATATATCCTTGTATGCACCATTTTCCAAACATTGAAAAGGTAAGAATATACAATTATTATATTTACTAACTGTCCATGCAAGCACTACCCATGTCTTCCTCCATCTTATTCGAAAAACATCTTGACATTGGTTCTAGAAATATCTATCTATCTATCTATCTATCTATCTATCTATCTATCTATCTATCTATCTATCTATCTATCTATCTATCTATCTATCTATCTATCTATCTCTATCTATCGTCACAATCTAGAGGTATGTGGACCCAATTGGCCGCTCCGCTGTAGCGGAGAGGCAGCTGACCAACTGACAGTCTATGCAAAAGTCTATGGAAGGAGCGTAGTCAGTTGCGTAACTACCGCTGTAGCAGCTGTAGCGGCTGCTATGGGGCCTGCAGCATGAAGGGGCCCCCCCACATGGCCGGAGGCTCCGCTACCAGGCGCTACGGTTGCTACTGCGCGACGCCACTGAAGGGATTGTTCCTACAAAATACATGCATCCCCTATCTACAGGATAGGGGACACATGTGTGACTGCTGGCAACGATAAGGAGAACGGGGGATCGAAAGTTCTCCATGACAAACCTCGGACTTCCAGAGTCTGTCGGCAGCTCCATAGAAATTAATTGTGCACCGGTCGTTCCTGTGCACATGTGTGACCAGCGCTCCTTTGATTTTTATTGAACTGCGCAGACTCCGGAAGTCCGAGGTTTATCATGGAGAACTTCGGGGGGACTTTCAGTCCCCCGTTCTCCTTATCGCTGACAGCGGTCACACATGTGTCCCCTATCCTGTGGATAAGGGGACACATCTCTTTTGTAGGACAAACTATAGGCCGTTTTTTTTTTCCGAGGGGGTTGGGGGCTGAATGGCGTTACCTACAGGGGGGGCTGTATGGCGTTACCTATAGTGGAGGCTGTATGGCGTAATCTACAGGGGGGTTTGTGGCTGTGTGGCGTTATCTACAGGGGGGGTTTGAGGCTGTGTGGCGTTATCTACAGGGGGGCTGTATGGCGTTATCTACAGGGGGGTTTGGGGCTGTGTGGCGTTATCTACAGGGGCGGGCTGTATAGTGTTATCTACAGGGGGCTGTATGGCGTTATCTACAGGGGCACTGTATCGCATTATCTACAAGGGCGCTGTAAGGCGTTATCTATGAGGGCGCTGTACAGCGTGATCTACAAGGGGGGCTGTATGGTGCTATCTACAGGGGGGGTGTATGGTGCTATCTACAGGGGGCGCTGTGTGGCGGAATCTACAGGGAGTCACTATCTACAAGGGGGGGTTGTTTGATACCCAGGGGACGGGGAGCCCCAGTCAAAAGTTTGCTATGGGGCCCAGTCTTTCCTAGTTACAGCCCTGAGTGTAGCACAAGGGTACCTGGGATAGTCCAGACGCAAAGCAAGAGCTCTGGCAGATGAGACCAGACGTAGTGTATTCCAGCTGACGTGGCAGGTTGCGCCAGACGTGGCGGATGGTATACGGGATGGCAGCTAACACCAGACATGGTGTATTCCAGCAGGAGAGGCAACGCACGGGTCACATACTAAACAGGCTTGGGAACAAGGGGAGCAGGAAAACACTAAGGGACCATTTGCAATACAAACATGGGAAAACTACAACAACGTTCAGGCATGGAGTGGAAGAGCAGAGCCCTTCTTATAGTCCAGGATGATCAGGGGTTAATTAGGGAACTTTAATGTGCGCGCTGGTCCTTTAAGGCTGTGTTCACACTGAGTTTTTTGCAGGAGGAAAATTCCTCCTGCAAAAACTCCTCCAGACATTTTTTTGCACAGTGGTTTGACAAAAACTCGTCAAAACACTCGTCGAGGTGTTTTTGTTACCCTTTCTGACTGATTGAAATGGGGTTTTGGAGGCGGAAACCGCCTCAAGATGGGTCATGTTGCTTCTTTTTGCTCGCGGTAAAAAAACTCGTCCAACTCCCATTGAAATCAATGGGAGGCATTTTCGGGCGTTTTTTGACGAGTTTTGCGAAGCGGTTTTTACGCCAAAAAACTCAGTGTGAACAGGGCCTTAGGCCGGGGCTGAGCGGGTGCACATTAACAGACAGAGCAGGGCTGGATGGCCGCAAGTGCTGGCGTCTCCTAGGTGGGAGATGCCGGCGGGATACCAACGGTCTGTGGTCGCTTTAAGGAACAGCGGCAGTCTGCGACCACGGCCGTGATATTACCCCCCTTACACCCCCTCTTCTTCGGTCCCGAGCATAAGAGGAACTTCCTTATAAGGATAGGAGTATTGAGGTTCTCTTCTGGCTCCCAGGACCTCTCCTCAGGACCAAATCCGCTCTAGTCCTCTAGATAGAAAGTTCCTCCTCCTACTCTCATACAGTCCAGAATTTATTTTACCTCAAACACATCAGACGACCCGCTGGGAGCAACTGCAGACCTAGGAGCTTTACTGAAGCGGTTCAAAACCACAGGCTTAAGGAGGGACACATTGAATGACTTGGGGATTTTGAGAGTGGGAGGCATCCGAAGTTTATAGGATACAGGGTTAATCCGTTGCAGAACTTCGAAAGGACCGAGGAACCTGGGAGCAAATTTGTGAGAGGGCATCTTGAGACTAATGTTTCTCGAGGATAGCCAGACCTTGACTCCAGGAGAGAACTGAGGAGGAACTTTTCTCCTTTTATCGGCATGCTTTTTCATGTGGTCCACTGCTTGGAGGATTGCAGACTTAGTTTGCTGCCAGATGTGAATAAAAGTCCCAAAAGAAGAATTGGCTGCTGGTATCTGAGTCATGGCTGGCACAAGAAGAGGAACTCAAGGATGCTGGCTGTACACGATGTAGAATGGAGACGAGGCAGTAGACTCACTTTTGTGATTATTGCACGAGAATTCCGCCCAAGGCAGAAGTTGCGCCCAATTGTGCAGAAATTAAATGTCGGAGATAGTTCTCCAAAATTTGATTGGACCTCTCCACTTGACCATTGGACTGTGGGTGATAGGCAGAAGAGAAGTCCAGTTTTACATCTAACAGGTTGCACAGGGATCTCCAGAACTTGGATATAAACTGTACTCCCCGGACACAGACAATATGCAGAGGAAGTCCGTGCAGGCGGAAGATGTGTAGATTAAATAGATTTGCCAGGCGAGGAACTATCCAGATTGTAGTACATCCAGCAGAAGGAAGATCAGTGATAAAGTCCACCACAATATGCTGCCAAGGGGCATCAGGAACAGGCAGGGGTAGTAGCAGGACAGGTTTGGAGCGGGTAGATCTGTTTGAGGCACAGTTCGTACATGAGGAGACTTAGTCCGCAACAACACCAGGCAGAGTGGGCCACCAATAGTGACGAGCTATCAAGTCCTGTGTCTTACGGTCACCAGAGTGCCCAGCTAGTTTAGAGTCGTGGACCCAGCGGAGAATTCTCTTTCTATCAGCAGGGCGGACAAAAGTCTTTCCACGCGGATTTGCAGGGGGTTAGCAACAATAATCCTAGAAGGATCTATGATGTATTGAGGAATATCCTCAGAGTCATTGGTTTCAAAGGAGAGAGACAGGACGGAAGTTAAGCAAAAACTGAAATCGGGCAAACAACAACGACCATCTGGCTTGGCGTGTATTTAACCGTTGGGCCGACTGTAGGTATGTGAGGTTCTTGTGGTCTGTATAGATGATAATAGGATGGATAGCACCCTCCAGCAAGAGTCTTCACTCCTCTAAGGCCAGCTTGACGGTCAGCAATTCCTGATCCCCAATGGAATAGTTGTGTTCTGCTGGGGAGAATAATTTTCAGAAGAAGCCACAAGCCACCATCTTGCCTTTGGAATTCTTTTGGCATAGTGCTCCCACTCCTACGGAAGCGGCGTCCACCTCCAGAAGGATTTGCTGAGAAACATCAGGGTGATGGAGAGCTAAGGTAAAAGCGTTCTTGAGATCAGAAAACGCAGATTCTTCCTCCGGAGGCCAGACCTTGGCGTTCACCCCCTTTTTGGTGAGGGCCGAGTTTGGAGCAGTCAGAGATGAGAAGTTTGGGATGAATTGCCAATAGAAGTTTGCAAATCCCAGAAATTCTTGTATGGAACGAAGGCCCTGAGTTCGTGTCCATTCTAAGACGGATCTCACCTTCTCTGGATCCATCTTGAGACCATGGTCAGACACGATGTAGCACAGGAAGGGCAAAGAGTTCTTCTCGAACACACATTTCTCGAATATAGCATATAGACGATTCCCCCTAAACCGTGAGAGAACTTGGTGAACGTGCCTCCGATGTGTCAACAAATCAGGTGAGTAAATTAAGATGTCGTGCCAGATAGACCACCACACAGGCATACAGTAAGTCTCGGAAAATGTCATTCACAAACTCCTGGAACACAGCTGGGGCGTTACATAATCCAAAAGGCATCACGAGGTATTCATAATGGCCGTCTCGGGTGTTAAATGCGGTTTTCCACTCGTCACCCTTGCAGATCAAGTTATAAGCTCCGTGTAGATCCAGCTTTGTAAACACCTTGGCCCCACGAATTCTATCAAAAAGTTCAGAGATAAGTGGTAGGGGGTACTTATTCTTAACCGTAATTTCGTTGAGGCCCCGGTAGTCGATACCTGGACGAAGAGATCCATCCTTTTTCTTCACGAATAAAGAATCTGGCTCCTGCCGGGGATGATGACTTCAGGATGAACCCTCTCTCTCAAGATTCTCCTTAATGTAGGCAGACATGGCTAGGGTCTCTGGCAGGGAGAGAGGATAAACTCGACCTCGAGGTGGCGAGGCATCAGGAAGTAATTCAACAGGGCAATCGTAGATGCGATGGGAGGAAGCATCTCTGCCTCCTTCTTACTGAAGATGTCTGCAAAACTGACATATTGTGATGGTAGATCGGAGAGTGACTGAGGAAGTGGAGGCAAAACAGGACGAACCTGTGGCAGGAGGCGGGGAAGGCATTTGGGGCCCCATTGGAGGACCTCTTCAGAACTTCGGTTGAAAACCGGAGCATGTAGGTGGAGCCAAGGCAGGCCCAGCAAGACAGGGTTGATGGTTTTAGGCAGGATGAGGAAGGTGATCTTTTCCGAGTGAAGAACCCGATTTGTTAGGTCAGTGGTTTAGTGATAGACACAATAGGATTGGGCAATGGCAGTCCATTTACAGAGGCAATAGTCAGGGGTCTCTCTAGAAGAACTGTGAGTAGATGTAGAAGGTCCACTAAATACTGCTGGATGAAATTTGCAGCTGCTCCGGAATCAAGATGCAGAGGAGGAGTGTGATTTCTCTCCAGAGATCATGGTCATAGGAATAGATAATTTGGGAGAAGTTTTGACATTTGGCGTCGTTGTCCCTAGAGTTGCGTCTCCAACCAACGCTAGGTGCTGGGGTTTCCCGGCTTTTGTGGACATTGGTGCACAAAATTACCCTTAAGGTCACAATAAAGACACAAACCTGAAGAGCGTCTGCACTGTTTCTCCTGCTCGGACAGCTTGACTCTGTCTACCTGCATCGGTTGTTCAGGTAGAGCAATAGGAGGGGGCAATAGTGGTCTCTAGAACGAGGGTGCTAGTCTGTGAAAATGTCTCTCCTGCCAAACCTCCTGAGTGCATTCCTGAATCCTCATGACGACCCGGGTGGCCAACAGGATGAGAGCATCCAAGGTAGAAGGAGGATCGCGGGCTGCTAGCTAGTGTTTGATGTGTGAGGACCAGTGGCGGATTATCATATGGGCGGTTCGGGCGGCCGCCCGGGCCCCGAGGCCCCTAGGGGGCCCATGGCAGCGCGAACCGCACATCGTCTTATAAAACTATTCAACGCGCCAGCGCTGCTAACTGCCGCTACGGAAATGGGGAGAAGGAGCAGGGAATTGGCTGGGGTAGGTAGCAGGGGTTAAGCACGTCTGCTAGTGCTTAGGACCCGCCTCCCAGACAGTGCGGGCGCCGCCATTGAGTAACAGAACTGCGACGGACGGCTGTTCTGTTACTCCAAAGCTGGAAGAGAAGAGCCGGGCGGGCGGTCACCGTCGCTGAGGTTAGTACTGGCTGCCGGTTTATCCTCCTGCCCAACTGGTTCCCGACCGCTGGCTGTATTTTTACGGCCAGCGGTCAGGGTCCTTAAAACCCGAGCCATAGACTTTTTATGGCTCGGGTTTTAACTTGCTGCCCGCGCGATCGGGCAGCTGAATGTCGGGTCTCCGGCTGTCGGTGACTGCCGGGGACCCTGAGGAGAGGAGAGAAGCAGCTTTCGCTGCTTCTGTCTTCTCCGATGTCTTTTTACACAGCGCTCAATGAACACTGTGTACATGAATAGAGACAGCAGCAGCGGCGCTGTCTCTATTGCTCCCGGTGATCATGTGACTGGTCACATGATCGCCGGGTGCCGTTACTGACAGACTGCTGCTGGGTCTAACTAGACCCAGCAGAGCCCTATTAGTGACAATCGTCACTATGAGAGGGCTGATTTCCCCTGTAACTGGGGCTGCTGTGCAGCTCCAATTACAGTGGAAAAACATGGTGTAAAAGAAAGAAAAAAAATATATAAAGTTCCCCAAAGGTCTTTTTTGACCTTTGAGGGACAGACCATAGTAATAAAAAAATAGTAAAGTAAAGTGCAAAAAAAAATTTAATAATAAATACACATAAAATACCCACCCCAAAAAAAACATTCCCCCCGCCAATCATTGTTGTAACGCTATCGCTGACCCAATTACCCTAATATAGACATGTAATATAATAAAATTTACGGTAAACAATGACGATTACAAATAAAAGGTCTATTTTAGGGTAAAACTATGTTATTACCAAAAAAAAATAGCTGAAACGTAAAAAAGCTTATTTTTTTTACTATTTTCAAACTTTATGAATAAAAATTCTAAAATAGCAAAAAAGGTGTGTATAAAAACGATAAAAAAAAAGAAACCTGCATTGTCTACTGAAAAAACTTCGCAAAACTCACGTCGTTAGACCAACAAATAAAAAAATTATAGCCATTTAACTAACGCGTGCTTAAAATATATATACGGTGTCTGGTCCTGAAGGCTCAAAATAGCCAGGTCCTGAACTGGTTAAAGACACTGGCCGACGCTAGGTGGGGGATTATGCAGTAAGGGGGAGGGCTAACCATCTTACTGACGGCAGCTAGCTCTATGGGGGGGATAATAGTTTCCCCCCATAGAGCTCTCTTCAGTCAGTTAGACGCTCAACCCCCCCCCTTTCAGTATAGCAACTACTGAGGACCCTATGGGGGAAGGCGGTATTATTCCTAGAGCCCTCTGCCTGCAGTCAGATGGTTAGACCCCCTTGCAGTATAACTCTCCTCTCCCCCCCCCCATAGAGCTCTCAGCAGTTATTATATTTTTATTTTTATTTTTTATAAAAATGTGTGTTTGGTGCAACTTTGTAATTACGTTTTATTAAAAAATATTTTCACTTTTTGAGATACAGCTGCTTTGTAATCCTGTATCCGTCAGGTCAGCAGGACTGACGGGATCAGTGAAACGGGCCCTGCGCTAAATTATAATCTTAGATGTGATAGATTTGAGGTGGATCCTAGGTGTCACTGATCCTGTCAGTCCTGCTGACCTGACGGATACAGGATACAAAGCAGCTGTATCTCAAAAAGTAAAAATATTTTTTAATAAAATCAATCAATCACACTGATACACACACATACATTATATATATATTTATTTATAATATAAAGTTTTTAAATGTTTACATGTGGCACTATATACAAGGGGGAGCGCTGTGAGGCACTATATACAAGGGGGAGCGCTGTGTGGCACTATATACAAGGGGGAGCGCTGTGTGGCACTATATACAAGGTGGAACGCTGTGTGGCACTATATACAAGGGGGAGCGCTGTGTGGCACTATATACAAAGGGGGAGGGCTGTGTAGCACTATATACTAGGGGGGTTGTGTAGTGCTATCCACAGTGGTATGTGTGTGGCGCTCTTTATAGGGGGGGGGCTTTTTGGTGCTATTTACAAGAGGAGGAGGGCTGTGTGGCGCTCTCTACAGGGGGGCTGTATGGCACTATCTATAGGGGGCTGTGTGTAACGCTCTCTACGGGGGGATGTGTGATATATAGAGGGGGGCTGTGTATGCCGATATCTATGGGGGTGTGTAATATCTACAGGGGCTGTGTGTGGCACTATGTACAGGGGGCTGTGTGTATGTGGTGTTTTACAGTGTGTGGTATTATTATATTCAGGCGCGCAGTGTTTGGTGCTATTATATTTAGGGGTACAGTATGTGGCACCATGATAACTTTATTTTCATTTATAGGTGTGGAAATGTTGGAAAAGTGAGGAGACGTCTGAGTGGCAAATTCTGCCAGGAGAAGGAGAAGTTGTCATGAGCGCTGGACCGGATGGAGAAGAAAAAAGGAAAAAAACTACTAGAATCTGAGACGTCGTCACCTGTGAGTCACTAGATTTATAGAGAATCTGTCACCTCTCCTGACATGTTTATTATAGGAAATCCTTGTATTTCACAAAAAGTATTTCTGCAGTCCAGGACTGATAAACAATTCCCCTTGTCAGGAGGATGTGTCGTGTAGGGACACAGCCCTGTGACAAGGGAAATCGTAACACTGTTAATGCTTGCCCAAAAAAGTAGTATTAAAAATAGTTATGGCACGGCAGGGCGGCGGTGAGGAAGGGGGGCCCAAGTTTGGGTAACAGCCCAGGGCCCATGGTCTACTTAATCCGCCACTGGTGAGGACAGTCCCTGCCAAAAGGTCGCCACCAACGCCTCATTGTTCCATGCCAGCCCTGCTGCCATGGTACGAAAGGAGATACCATACTCTACTACTGTGAACCCTCCTTGCTTGCTGGTTAGCAGAGTGGCCGCTGCAGAAGATGTTCGACTCAGCTCCTCGAACACGGCACAGAAAGACTGGGGTTCGGTCATGCGAGGGCCTTGCCAGCAGGGAGGGAGATAATGAATGCTACTTTGGCCTCATCAGAGGGGAAGAGATGAGCTCTTAGTCTAAAATAAATAGTGCATTGATTGATGAACCTTCTAGAGGCAGCGAGTAAGAAGAGGCAGCAAAACTGTGGATCCGGAACAGACAGGAGGGGTAACGGGCAGTGGAACAGCAGCAGTCTCTGGAAGAGAAGCAGGGAGTTGATCGAGTCGGGCAATGATGGAGTTTACAGCCTCAAGCCTGGCGCGCGTGTAGGTCACGCATATCCGTCTGTATTACCTGAACTATGGTCTAAGGCTTGCCAGCGGGTTCCATGTCCTGAGTGTACTGTCATGATTTAGGGGTATGTGGACCCACTAGGCTGCTCTGCCTTAGCGGAGAGGCAGCTGACCAACTCACAGTCTATGCAAAATTTTATGGAAGGAGTGTAGTACAAGGCTACCTGGGATACTCGAGACAGCGGCAAGGGCTCTGGCACAGATTGGGCAAGATGTGGCAAGTTGCATCATACATGGCGGATGGCATCCGGGATGGCAGCTGACACCAGACGTGGTGTATTCCAGCAGGAGAGGCGAAGCAAGGTACAGCTCAGATACTAAACAGGCTCGGGAACAAGACCCAGCATGGGATACAGGAGATCAGAGGCAGGGCACAGGAACAATGGGAGCAGGAAAACACTAAGGGACTATTTGCAATACAAACATGGGATAACTACAACAACGCTCAGGCAGGGAGTGGAAGGGCGAAGCCCTTCTTATAGTCCAGGATGATCAGGGGTTAATTAGGGAACTTTAGCATGTGCGCGCTGGCCCTTTAAGTCCGGGGCCGAGCGCACGCACTTTAACAGACATAGCAGGGGTCGAAGCCGTCGCAAGATATCTATCTATCTATCTATCTAATCTATCAAATATTTATTGATCTAATATCTATCTATCAATCTATCTATCTATCTATCTATCTATCTATCTATCTATCTATCTATCTATCTATCTATCTATCTATCTATCTATCAATAAATCAATCATCTATCTATCTATCTATCTATCTATCTATCTATCTATCTATCTATCTATCTATCTATCTATCTATCTATCTATCTATCTATCTATCTATCTATCTATCTATCTATCTATCTATCCCATATCTATCTATCTATCTATCTATCTATCTATCTATCTATCTATCTATCTATCTATCTATCTATCTATCTATCTATCTATCTATCTATCTATCTCATATATTTGGGTTAGTGACTGCCTCCATCTTTTGATCTTGCACTCCTCCCATTCTGCTCTGGGTGATTTTAATTAGTTTAATGCTGATTCCTACCATCCCCAGATATATTACCCCCTGAAGAAGCTGTACTAGCGAAACGCGCGTCGGGGCGTTGTCTCACTTTGTGGACGACTTGACTACATTTACCTTCATGGGTAAGGTTTGCTACATAGACTCCTCTTGTCATAGGACGCTGCTACACATTTTTGCATTCACTGGGTTAGAAGTGCATACTTGCTACTATCTATCACACCAGGAGGGCTTTGACTTATACTCCAGGTCATACCCCCTTGATCTGTGACTGACATGAGATGTATACTCTCTTTCCATTTTTTGTCACGTTGAACACTAATATGTCTAGCAGTAATTTTGGTTAACTCTGTACCATGTTTAAGTATGTGAGGTACTTTACCTATAATTCTTTACCATTTGTATGCATATGACTGATGGGCTCTTCTTTTTTGTATGCTACATATACCTGTATTACACACTATTGATATTAACACCATATCCATGGCAATAACGTTATCTTGTGGAGTGGTACACATATAGACCTTGTTTTAGATCCTCGTATTGTTTTTATACATTTCCTCTTGTGATATTGTAATGAATAAAATTTATATTATTTTCTATTATATACAGCATCTGGACTCCTTTTTCTCATTTGTTGTTTCATGATATAGTGGAGTTTGCTATATTTATACCTACTGATATTTTGGAGGTGCTTAACACTATGTTCGCTGCACCTAACCAGTTATTTAGCCTGTGAGACTTGTGTTGATCATCCCCAGATATATAACCACCGAAAAAAGGCCATACTTACAAATGGACACAGCCAGGTCAGAAACGCTGATGAAGGAGTGTGAGCAGGTGCTTTAAATAATAATAGCCACTCCCACTGGTCTTGAGGGGAGTGGTGTGTGGTGCATGGGATGTGTAGTAAGAAATAAATGAATAGTGTGTGTGCAAGTGTAATACTAAAAGTGAACTATAGGGGGCAGTAATGAGTGAAGTGCCTCAATAGAAATAAATGGATAATGGGGTGCAAGTGTGTGAAACATGGAGGGATAGTGTGTACGTCATGAGGCACAAAGTGTATAGCCAGGTAGAAGCCTATCTGTGACGCCTTGATAGTTCATAGAGCGGGCTACCCTGCTTGCTATGCCAAACAACAACACACCATGCTCTCCCAGCATCAAAGACCCGGCTGTGTCCAAGAGAAGCGAATATAAGTAGTAATGAAAAATACCTGGGGTATTAGTAATCATTTTGGCCAAAAGGACGCAAGCTCGCAATCCACGACAAGGATCCCCAGACTTGCGAGTCCCTAACTCCTTAAATGGAACAGATGTTCCTGATGTACAGACAGAACCGATAAAAACAAAGGAACATATACAAAACCACCGAAAAAAGGCCATACTTTACAGTTTTGTATATGTCCCTTTGTTTTTATCGGTGTTAGGGATCTGCCAGGTACTACGTCTAGGTATACTCCTGGGATTAATCAATCCACACCTGAGGCCAGACCTGTTAGACTGACACCGTCTCCCACCAACCAGGGTGGCAGGCTCAGGAGTGGGAGAGCCTATCGCGGCCTGGTCAGTCGGAGTTAGCTCCGCCCCCTGTCCTTTATTACCTGCCGTGTTCTCTTCCTCAGTGCTTGTAATTCTTCTGGATTCCTGGCTCCACTGCTGCTTGCTCCAGCCTGCTTCTGCCGTGCTTCTGCCTTGCTGCAGTTCTGCTTAACCTGCTTCGCTTTGCCCCTGGCTTGCTTCCTTCTCCGTGCTCACGTTGGTATACTCCACTTCATCCTGGTCCTGACTACTCATTCACCGCTCCGTTTCCTCGCGGCGTTCCGTGGGCTACTGCCCCTTCCCGTGCGTGTTCCCTGTTTGTTCTCCCGTGCACTTAGACAGCGTAGGGACCGCCGCCCAGTTGTACCCCGTCGCCTAGGGCGGGTCGTTGCAAGTAGGCAGGGACAGGGCGGTGGGTAGATTAGGGCTCATTTTCCCTTCACCTCCTTCCTGCCATTACATAATTACAAGCCCATACCTAGTCTACCATTTCTCCTACGCTGACGCTATCATGGACCCCCTTGAGACCTTGACCCAGCAGATGCAGGGCCTCTCCCTACAGGTCCAGGCCCTGGCCCAGAGGGTCAACCAGCGTGACGCTGCCTTAGTAGTACCCCTCACCTCACCTCTAGAACCCGACCTCAAGTTACCTGACCGGTTCTCAGGGGGCCGTAAGACGTTTCTCTCCTTCCGGGAGAGTTGCAGACTGTATTTCCGCCTAAAACCCCACTCCTCAGGTTCTGAGAACCAGCGGGTGGGTATCATCATATCCCGACTCCAGGAAGGGCCCCAAGAGTGGGCCTTCTCCTTGGCTCCTGACGCCCCTGAACTTTCCTCTGTTGATCGTTTTTTCTCTGCCCTCGGACTCATTTACGACGAGACTGACAGGACTGCTTTAGCCGAGAGTCAGCTGGTGACCTTACGTCAGGGTAGGAGACCGGTTGAGGAATACTGTTCTGATTTTAGAAAGTGGTGCGTAGCTTCTCGGTGGAACGATCCGGCCCTAAGGTGCCAGTTTAGGTTAGGATTATCTGACGCCCTGAAGGATCTGCTGGTTAGCTACCCCTCTTCTGACTCCCTTGACCAGGTTATGGCCCTAGCAGTACGACTTGACCGACGTCTCAGGGAACGTCAGCTTGAACGTTTCAATGTGCTCCCCTCTGACTTTTCTGCGATCCCCCCCGAGGTCCCGTCTCCTCGCCCCTCCACGGAGGACTCGGAGGTACCTATGCAACTCGGGGCCTCCATGTCCCCTCGACAACGTAGGGAGTTTCGCAGAATGAATGGTCTCTGCTTCTACTGTGGGGACGACAAGCATCTACTGAACACCTGTCCCAGGCGCAAGAATAAAAAGCCGGAAAACTTCCGCGCCTAAGTGATCATCGGGGAGGTCACTTGGGCGCACAGGTATTTCCCGTTAATGTGAAACGCAATAAAATTTTGCTTCCCTTTCAGGTCTCGTTTGCTGGCCGGTCTGCCACGGTCAGTGCTTTCGTGGATTCTGGCTCATCTGCTAATATCATGTCTGTGGAATTTGCTATGTCTCTAAAGATGCCTTTTATTGAATTACCTTATCCTATCCCTGTAGTAGGTATCGACTCAACTCCCCTTGCTAATGGTTATTTTACTCAGCATACTCCTGTTTTTGAACTCCTGGTTGGCTCCATGCATTTGGAGCAGTGCTCTGTACTGGTGATGCAGGGATTATCGTCTGATCTGGTATTAGGTCTTCCCTGGTTGCAGTTGCATAATCCCACGTTTGATTGGAATACTGGGGATCTCACCAAATGGGGTAGTGAATGTCTTATGTCATGTCTTTCTGTTAACTCTATTTCTCCCCGGGAGGAGGTAAACACGCTTCCTGAGTTTGTTCAGGACTTCGCCGATGTGTTTTCTAAGGAGGCCTCCGAGGTGTTGCCCCCCCATAGAGATTACGATTGCGCCATCGATTTGGTGCCTGGTGCCAAGCTTCCTAAGGGTAGGATATTTAATCTTTCATGTCCTGAACGTGAAGCTATGAGGGTGTATATCCAAGAATGCCTGGCCAAGGGTTTCATTCGCCCCTCGACTTCTCCTGTAGGTGCTGGCTTCTTCTTCGTGGGGAAGAAGGATGGTGGTCTTAGGCCGTGCATTGATTATCGTAACCTGAATAAGGTCACCGTAAGGAACCAGTACCCACTTCCTTTGATTCCGGATCTTTTTAATCAGGTTCAGGGAGCCCAATGGTTTTCTAAGTTCGATCTACGGGGGGCATATAACCTTATCCGCATCAAAGAGGGGGATGAGTGGAAAACTGCGTTCAACACACCCGAGGGTCATTTCGAATACCTGGTCATGCCCTTTGGGTTGTGTAATGCCCCTGCTGTCTTCCAGAATTTTATTAATGAAATCCTGAGAGATTACCTGGGTAATTTTCTTGTTGTGTACCTTGATGACATACTGGTGTTTTCCAAGGACTGGTCCTCCCACGTGGAGCATGTCAGGAAGGTGCTCCAGGTCCTTCGGGAGAATAATCTGTTTGCTAAGACTGAAAAATGTGTCTTTGGGGTACAGGAGATACCATTTTTAGGGCAAATCCTCACTCCTCATGAATTCCGCATGGACCCTGCCAAGGTTCAGGCTGTGGCGGAATGGGTCCAACCTGCCTCCCTTAAGGCGTTACAGTGTTTTTTAGGGTTCGCCAACTATTACAGGAGATTTATTGCCAACTTCTCGGTCGTCGCTAAGCCTCTTACGGACCTTACTCGCAAGGGTGCTGATGTCCTCCATTGGCCCCCTGAGGCCGTCCAGGCCTTTGAGACCCTCAAGAAGTGCTTTATCTCGGCCCCCGTGCTGATTCAGCCCAACCAAGAGGAGCCATTTATTGTGGAGGTTGACGCATCCGAGGTGAGAGTGGGGGCCGTCTTGTCCCAGGGTACCAGCTCCCTCACCCATCTCCGCCCCTGTGCTTACTTCTCTAGGAAGTTTTCGCCCACGGAGAGTAACTATGATATTGGCAACCGCGAACTTCTAGCCATTAAATGGGCTTTTGAAGAGTGGCGGCACTTCCTGGAGGGGGCCAGACACCAGGTAACGGTCCTTACGGATCACAAGAATCTGGTTTTCCTAGAATCGGCCCGGAGGCTTAATCCTAGACAAGCTCGGTGGGCACTATTCTTTACCAGATTTAATTTCTTGGTTACCTATAGGGCTGGGTCCAAGAATATTAAGGCTGATGCTCTGTCACGTAGTTTCATGGCCAATCCTCCTTCCGAGAAGGATCCTGCTTGTATTTTACCCCCTGGTATAATCGTTTCTGCCACGGATTCTGATTTAGCTTCTGATATCACGGCTGATCAGGGTTCAGCTCCCGGGAACGTCCCTGGGGACAAACTGTTTGTTCCCCTGCAATACCGGCTAAGGGTACTCAGGGAAAACCATGACTCCGCTCTATCTGGTTATCCTGGCATCTTGGGCACCAAACACCTCATTACCAGAAACTATTGGTGGCCTGGGTTGCCTAAAGACGTTAGGGCTTACGTCGCCGCTTGTGAGGTTTGCGCTAGGTCCAAAACCCCTAGGTCCCGACCTGCGGGCCTACTACGTTCCTTGCCCATTCCCCAGAGACCTTGGACCCATATCTCCATGGATTTTATCACCGATTTGCCCCCATCTCAGGGCAAGTCGGTGGTGTGGGTGGTAGTAGACCGCTTCAGCAAGATGTGCCACTTTGTGCCCCTTAAGAAGCTACCTAACGCCAAGACGTTAGCTTCTTTGTTTGTGAAACACATCCTGCGTCTCCATGGGACCCCAGTCAATATCGTTTCTGACAGAGGGGTACAATTTGTTTCCTTATTTTGGAGAGCTTTTTGTAAAAAGTTGGAGATTGATCTGTCCTTCTCCTCCGCCTTCCATCCCGAAACTAATGGCCAAACGGAAAGGACTAACCAATCCCTGGAACAATATTTAAGGTATTTCATCTCTGACTGTCAATTCGATTGGGCCTCATTCCTTCCCCTTGCTGAATTTGCCCTGAATAACCGGGTCAGTAACTCGTCAGGGGTCTCCCCGTATTTCTGTAATTTCGGGTTTAACCCAAGGTTCTCCTCCGTTTCCCCTGGTTGTTCCAATAATCCTGAGGTAGAGGATGTTCATCGGGAACTGTGCACAGTCTGGGCCCAGGTTCAGAAGAACCTAGAGGCGTCCCAGAGCGCACAAAAGATTCAGGCTGATAGTAGACGTTCTGCTAACCCCCGGTTTGTCGTCGGGGATTTGGTCTGGTTGTCGTCCAGGAACTTGCGCCTTAAGGTTCCATCCAGGAAGTTTGCTCCCCGATTTATTGGACCTTATAAGATCATTGAAGTCCTCAACCCTGTATCCTTCCGTCTGGAGCTGCCCCCATCCTTTCGCATACATGACGTCTTCCATGCCTCCCTCCTTAAACGCTGCTCCCCGTCCTGGTCCCCCTCGAGGAAAACTCCTGTTCCCGTTCTCACCCCTGAGGGGGTGGAATTCGAGGTGGCCAAGATTATGGACAGTAGGATGGTCCAGGGCTCCCTCCAGTACCTGGTCCATTGGAGAGGATACGGGCCGGAGGAGAGGACTTGGGTACCTGCCCGTGATGTTCACGCTGGGGTATTGATCAGGAGGTTCCACCTTCTCTTCCCTACTAAACCGGGTCCTCTTAGTAAGGGTCCGGTGGCCCCTCATAAAAGGGGGAGTACTGTTAGGGATCTGCCAGGTACTACGTCTAGGTATACTCCTGGGATTAATCAATCCACACCTGAGGCCAGACCTGTTAGACTGACACCGTCTCCCACCAACCAGGGTGGCAGGCTCAGGAGTGGGAGAGCCTATCGCGGCCTGGTCAGTCGGAGTTAGCTCCGCCCCCCTGTCCTTTATTACCTGCCGTGTTCTCTTCCTCAGTGCTTGTAATTCTTCTGGATTCCTGGCCCCACTGCTGCTTGCTCCAGCCTGCTTCTGCCGTGCTTCTGCCTTGCTGCAGTTCCGCTTAACCTGCTTCGCTTTGCCCCTGGCTTGCTTCCTTCTCCGTGCTCACGTTGGTATACTCCACTTCATCCTGGTCCTGACTACTCATTCACCGCTTCGTTTCCTCGCGGCGTTCCATGGGCTGCTGCCCCTTCCCGTGCGTGTTCCCTGTTTGTTCTCCCGTGCACTTAGACAGCAAAGGGACCGCCGCCCAGTTGTACCCCGTCGCCTAGGTCGGGTCGTTGCAAGTAGGCAGGGACAGGGCGGTGGGTAGATTAGGGCTCACTTTCCCTTCACCTCCTTCCTGCCATTACAATCGGTTCTATCCCCAGATATATGTAGGCTTAATCCCAGTTCTGGGTGTTTGTGCAGCGTAAGTTCCCACCTCATGGAGGTCGCCTTGTCGTAGCAGGTGGGCTCACACTATTTGATCAAAATGTGTGCTAAGAACCTCCCAATTGTAAGTAGATTTAGCAGTAATGCATATTTAATTATATTTAGTGGCTTAGGTGACATTAGTGCTCGCAGTGTGCTGTCGCCATTTTCTTGCGTGCTGTATATTTGCAGTCACAGGCATTCTTTCACCTGTATACACGTTTTGTTTCAATTTGCTGGAAGGGGCTGTTCAAACTTTTGTGTTGTTTATGTGATTCATATATGTGGGGTTAGTGACTGCCTCCATTTTTTGATTTTGCACTCTTCCCATTCTGCCCTTATTGATTTTAATTTGTTTAATGCTGGTTCTTACCATCCCCAGATATAGGTAGGCTTAGTCCCAGTTCTGGGAGTTTGTGCAGTGTATGTTCCCATCTCATAGAGGTCGCATTGTCGTTGGAGGTGGGCTCACACAATTTGATCAAAATGTGCGCTAAGAACCTCCCTGTTGTACGTAGATTTAGCAGTAATGCATATTTATTTAGATTTAGTGGCTTAGGTGGCATTAGTGTTTGTAGTGTGCTGTTGCCATTTTCTTGTGTGCTGTATAAATTTGCAGTCACAGGCGTTCTTGCACCTGTATACACGTTTTGTTTCATTTTGTTGGAATGTGCTGTCCAAACTTTTTTGTTGTTTGTGTGATCCATATATGTGGGGTTAGTGACTGCCTCCATTGCTTGATCTTGAACTCCTCCCATTCTGCCCTGAGTGATTTTAATTAATTTAATGCTGATTCCTACCATCCCCAGATATATGTAGGCTTAGCCCCAGTTCTGGGTGTATGTGCAGCGTAGGTGTAAAGGATCTGCCAGGCACAGCTTCTGTGTCGACGCCCGTGGGTAATCAGTCTGCACCTGCTCCTAAGTCTGAGAGAGTGACTCCATCTTCGACCAGTCATGCTGGGAGGCTTAGGAGTGGGAGAGCCTATCACAGCCTGGCCAGACGGAGCTAGCTCCCGCCCTCTGTCTATTTATACCTGCATTTCCTGCTCCTCCTTTGCCTGTGATTTTGCCTGTATCCTGGCTCTGCTGCTGCTGCTTGAACTATTTGTCCTCTGCTTCATTTTGACCCTGGCTTTACTGACTACCCTCCTGCTCTGCGCTTGGTACCTCGTACACACCTGGTTGTCTCGGCTCGTTCACTACTCTTGTTGCTCACGGTGCTGCCGTGGGCAACTGCCCCATTTCCCTAGCTTCTGTGTACCCTTGTCTGTTTGTCTGTCGTGCACTTATTTAGCGTAGGGACCGTCGCCCAGTTGTACGCCATCGCCTAGGACGGGCCGTTGCAAGTAGGCAGGGACTGAGTGGCGGGTAGATTTGGGCTCACCTGTCTGTCTCCCTACCCCGTCATTACATAATCACAGGCCCATATACCTTTTCTACCCTGGTCCCTGACACAACTATGGACCCCCTTGAGACCCTGGCTCAGCACATGCAGGGCCTCTCCCTACAGGTTCAAGCCCTGGCTCAGAGGGGCAACCAGCATGATGCTACCCTCGTAGTGCCCCCCACCTCACCTCTTGAACCCCACCTCAAGTTGCCTGACCGGTTCTAAGGGGACCGGAAGACTTTTTTCTCCTTTCGGGAGAGTTGTAGGCTCTATTTCCGCTTAAAGCCCCACTACTCAGGTTCTGAAAGCCAGCGAGTGGGTATAATTATGTCCCGGCTCCAGGACGGGCCCCAAGATTGGGCCTTCTCCTTGTCTCCTGACGCCCCTGAACTTTCCTCTGTTGATCTTTTCTTTTCTGCTCTCGGGCTCATATATGACGAGACTGATAAGACTGCCTTTGCCGAGAGTCAGCTGGTGACCTTACATCAGGGTAAGAGACCTGTTGAGGAGTACTGTTCTAAATTTAGGAAGTGGTGTGTAGCTTCTTGGTGGAATGACCCTGCCTTAAGGTGCCAGTTTAGATTGGGTCTGTCGAACGCCCTGAAAGACCTGTTAGTTAGCTATCCCTCTTCTGACTCCCTAGATCAGGTTATGGCTTTAGCGGTACGTCTTGACCGACGTCTCAGGGAACGACGACTTGAACGTTTTTGTGCCTTCACCTCTGACTCCCCCATAATGGCTCCCGAGGTTCCGTTGCTTCGTTCTTCCACGGAAGACTCGGATGAACCAATGCAACTCGGGGCCTCCGTGTCTCCCCAACAACATAGAGAGTTCCGCAGGAAGAATGGTCTCTGCTTCTACTGTGGGGATGACAAGCATCAAGTGAACAACTGTCCTAGGCATAAGAATAAGCATAAGAATAATATTATGTCTGTGGAATTTGCTATCTCTGTCTACCACCCTACTCGGGCTCTACGTTCTGCCAACGACCTTAGATTAAAATCCTCCATAATCCGAACCTCCCACTCCCGTCTCCAGGATTTCTCTCGTGCTGCACCCGTCCTCTGGAATGTGCTACCCCAGACAATCCGATTAATTCCCAATATCCACATTTTTAAACGTGCCCTGAAAACACATCTATTTAGACAGGCCTATAACATTCCCTAATCTGACTCCTTTCCATGGCCCTCCTTTTAGATTAGTCATCAGGATAAGATTCCCTCACACTCCTTCTCTTCATGTCTGTCATACATGGATACTGGCTGGTGACCGGCTCATGCAGCTTGATGTCACCACCGCATGTGTATAAAAATGGCCGGACCATTGTACAGAACAAACACTATTACACTTTGTGTCTCCCTTATGTCCTCATAGATTGTAAGCTCTTGCGAGCAGGGTCCTCACTCCCCAGGTTTGAATTGTAAATGAACTTTGTCACTATGTAATGTCTGATATTGTTTGTTTCATGTCCCCTCTAAATTGTAAAGTGCTGCGTAATATGTTGGCGCTATATAAATAATAATTATTATTATTATTATTATTATGTCTCTAGCTATGCCATTGATTGATTTGCCTAAACCTGTCCCGGTAGTGGGTATCGACTCCACTCCTCTTGCTAATGGTTATTTTACACAGCATACCCCTGTTTTTGAACTCCTTGTTGGCTCCATGCATTTGGAGCAGTGCTCTGTACTGGTGATGCAGGGATTATCGTCCGATTTGGTTTTAGGCCTTCCCTGGTTGCAGATGCATAATCCCACGTTTAACTGGAATACTGGGGATCTTACCAAATGGGGTAATGAATGCTTGACGTCATGTTTTTCTGTTAATGTTATTTCTCTCTCTGAGGAGGTGAACATTCTACCTGAGTTTGTTCAGGACTTCGCTGATGTTTTTTCTAAAAAGGCCTCCGAAGTGTTACCTCCTCATAGAGAATACGATTGCGCAATCGATTTGGTACCAGGAGCTAAGCTCCCTAAGGGTAGGATATTTAATCTCTCTTGTACGTGAAGCCATGAGAGAGTATATCCAGGAATGCCTGGCCAAGGGTTACATTCGCCCCTCTACTTCTTCAGTAGGTGCTGGCTTCTTCTTCGTAGGGAAGAAGGATGGTGGTCTTAGGACATGCATTGACTATCGAAACTTGAATAAGGTCACTGTAAGGAACCAGTATCCCCTTCCTTTGACTCCTAATCTCTTCAATCAGGTTCAGGGGGCCCAATGGTTCTCTAAGTTTGATCTACGGGGGGCTTATAACCTTATCCGCATCAAAGAGGGGGATGAGTGGAAGACTGCGTTTAACACGCCCGAAGGTCATTTCGAATACCTCGTCATGCCCTTTCGGTTGTGTAATGCTCCCGCGGTCTTCCAGAATTTCATAAATGAGATTTTAAGAGATTACCTAGGGGTATTTCTTGTAGTGTACCTTGATGACATACTTGTGTTTTCCAAGGACTGGTCCTCCCACATTGAGCATGTCAGGAAGGTGCTCCAGGCCCTTCGGGAAAACAAACTGTTTGCTAAAACCGAAAAATGTGTGTTTGGCGTGCAGGAGATACCATTTTTGGGTCAAATCCTCACTCCTCATGAACTCCGCATGGACCCTGCCAAGGTTCAGGCTGTGGGTGAAAGGGTCCAACCTGCCTCCCTGAAGGCGTTACAGTGCTTCCTGGGGTTCGCTAATTATTACATGAGATTTATTGCTAACTTCTTGGTCATCGCTAAGCCTCTTACGGACCTCACTCGCAAAGGTGCTGATCTCCTCCACTGGCCTCCTGAGGCTGTCCAGGCTTTTGAGGTCCTTAAGAAGTGCTTTATCTCGGCCCCGGTGCTGGTTCAGCCCAACCAAATGGAGCCATTTATCGTGGAAGTTGACGCATCCGAGGTGGGAGTGGGGGCTGTCTTGTCCCAGGGTACCAGGTCCCTCACCCATCTCCGTCCCTGTGCCTACTTCTCCAGGAAGTTTTCGCCCACTGAGAGTAACTATGATATTGGCAACCGCGAACTCTTAGCCATTAAATGGGTATTTGAAGAGTGGCGCCACTTCCTGGAGGGGGCTAGGCACCAGGTAACGGTCCTTACCGACCACAATAATCTGTTTTTTCTAGAATCTGCCCGGAGGCTAAACCCGAGACAAGCTCGATGGGCGTTATTTTTTACTAGATTCAACTTTTTGGTCACCTATAGGGCTGGGTCTAAAAATATTAAGGCTGATGCACTGTCGCGTAGCTTCATGGCCAGCCCTCCTTCAGAGGAAGATCCTGCTTGTGTTGATTCTGACTTAGTCTCCGAAATTGAGGCTGATCAAGGTTCAGCTCCCGAGAACCTTCCTGAGAACAAGCTGTTTGTTCCCAAGCAATTCCGGCTAAGGGTATTCAGGGAAAATCATGACTCTGCACTATCTGGCCATCCAGGCATCCTGGGTACCAAGCATCTCATTGCCAGAAACTATTGGTGGCCTGGGTTGCTTAAAGACGTTAAGGCCTACGTCGCCGCTTGTGAAATTTGTGCTAGGTCCAAGACTCCAAGGTCCCGACCAGCGGGCTTACTATGTTCTTTGCCCATTCCCCAGAGACCTTGGACCCATATCTCCATGGATTTTATCACCGATTTGCCTCCATCTCAAGGCAAGTCGGTGGTGTGGGTTGTAATAGACTGTTTCAGTAAGATGTGCCACTTTGTGCCCCTCAAGAAACTACCCAATGCTAAGACGTTAGCTACCTTGTTTGTCAAACACATCCTGCGTCTCCATGGGGTTCCTGTCAATATTGTTTCTGACAGAGGGGTACAATTTGTTTCATTGTTTTGGAGAGCCTTCTGTAAAAAGTTGGAGATTGATCTGTCCTTCTCCTCGGCCTTCCATCCTGAAACTAATGGCCAAATGGAGAGGACTAATCAGTCTCTGGAACAATATTTAAGGTGTTTTATATCTGACTGTCAATATGATTGGGTCTCCTTCATTCCCCTCGCCAAATTTTCCCTAATAACCGGGTCAGTAACTCGTCAGGGGTCTCCCCCTTTTTCTGTAATTTTGGGTTTAATCCACGGTTCTCCTCCGTTTCACCTTGTAGTTCCAACAATCCCGAGGTAGATGTCGTTCATTGGGAACTGTGCACAGTCTGGGCCCAGGTTCAGAAGAACCTAGAGGCGTCCCAGAGCATACAAAAGACTCAGGCTGATAGAAGACGTTCTGCTAACCCCTTGTTTGTGGTCGGGGATCTGGTGTGGCTATCTTCTAAAAATTTGTGCCTTAAAGTCCCGTCCCAAAAATTTGCTCCCCGATATATAGGGCCGTACAAGGTCATTGAAGTCTTTAACCCTGTCTCCTTCCGACTGGAGTTACCCCCGTCTTTTCGAGTACACAATGTGTTTCATGCCTCCCTCCTTAAACGCTGCTCCCCGTCCTTGGCTCCCTCGAGGAAACCTCCGGTCCCTGTTCTCACCCTTGAAGGGATAGAATTCGAGGTGGCCAAAATTGTGGACAGCAGGATGGTCCAAGTCTCCCTCCAGTACCTGGTCCATTGGAGAGGTTATGGGCCTGAGGAGAGGACTTGGGTACCCGACCGGGATGTTCAAGCTGGGGTATTGCTCATGAGGTTCCATCTTCAGTTCCCCAATAAGCCAGGTCCACCTAGAAAGGGTCCAGTGGCCCCTCTTAAAAGGGGCGGTACTGTAAAGGATCTGCCAGACACAGCTTCTGTGTCGACGCCCGTGGGTAATCAGTCTGCACCTGCTCCTAAGTCTGAGAGAGTGACTCCATCTTCGACCAGTCATGCTGTGAGGCTTAGGAGTGGGAGAGCCTATCACAGCCTGGCCAGAATGAGCTAGCTCCCGCCCTCTGTCTATTTATACCTGCATTTCCTGCTCCTCCTTTGCTTGTGATTCTGCCTGTATCCTGGCTCTGCTGCTGCTGCTTGAACTATTTGTCCTCTGCTTCGTTTTGACCCTGGCTTTACTGACTACCCTCCTGCTCTGCGCTTGGTACCTCGTACACTCCTGGTTGTCTCGGCTCGTTCACTACTCTTGTTGCTCACGGTGCTGCCGTGGGCAACTGCCCCATTTCCCTAGCTTCTGTGTACCATTGTCTGTTTGTCTGTCGTGCACTTATTTAGCGTAGGGACCGTCGCCCAGTTGTACGCCGTCGCCTAGGAAGGGCAGTTGCAAGTAGGCAGGAACTGAGTGGCAGGTAGATTAGGGCTCAACTGTCTGTCTCCCTACCCCATCATTACAATAGGTTCCCATCTCATAGAGGTCGCCTTGTCTTGGCTGGTGGGCTCACACAATTTGATCGAAATGTGCGCTAAGAACCTCCCTATTGTAAGTAGATTTAGCAGTAATGCATATTTATTTATATTTAGTGGCTTATGTGCCATTTTTAGTCCTCTGTTGATAGTGCTATATAAAGAGTGCATAGTACAGCATAATCATACCTGTGTTGTCACTGATGCAAGTTTCATTACATAGAAGTCTCTGTTTTGATTTTCCAACTCAGAGTGACAGCTGTAGACGCTTGGCAGTGTTTAGTGCAGAGAGCCCGGAGCACTGAACAAGAACCGGCCGCCTCCATGGCACTTTCGACCACAGCGTCGGAAAAATCAAGATGGAGAGTTCTCAGACATGCAATTTACATGACTGACAACATAGGAATCATTACGCTGCCCTCCCTACCCTGTATATAACAATGTCAGCAGTTTTAAAGACTTAAAACTGCTGACAGGCTCCCTTTAAGAATTGTTTATCCCAAGAAAATCCATCCTTAATCCATATTTACACTCCATAATTTGCACCACAACCAGAGGTGTGACTTGTAGCTTCTGGGCATTAATGCAAAATCTATAACATGGCCCCTACCTACCATGTGCCATTTATAATACTGGCACCTTCTTATTTGGCACCAGGGCCCGGTTGAGACTGCTACCTATGCACCCCTATAGCTACGCTCCTGACCGCAACACAAACTGCAAAGGCTGATATAATACTATAGTAGTACATATAGCAAGCTGCACGTGTCTTATCTGCAACTGCTATTCAATAATATCTAGATTAAAAAAAACTCTGCTTACGATTTTCCTTGCAAAAACATTCCTCACACGTTCTTACTCAAGAAAACGATGAAAATATTAAAACTATGTAAAAAAAAAATACCCCAAGACGATCAGTTTACATTTTTATGAATAGCCCGGGTGTCAGAAAGAAGTTTGGCATTCGTCCTAATACTTTAGTACAACCGGTAAAAGGATATTATGTAATCAGCGTGGAAAATGAAACGCATGCTGGATATGAAGTACCCCCAGATACATTGTATGTTATATCTGCCGAATATTAAGTGATCAAAAAGGCTTAGATGTAAATCAGAGAACAAACACAAGGAGCCGGCGTCAGAGCAGATTCTGCTAGGATTTCCAAGAAGATCCTACTCTACACTGCCCTACACCCTGACTGTAAATCATACATATAGATATACATATGTGCCCTAGTATTGCACATATAAGTTTCATGATTATAAAAGAAAAAAACATTGCTTTCTAATATTCTAATTACTTCAATGTCCAGATCTCAGCATGTTGTCAATAAATAAGAGCAATCAGCTCTAAGGCCTAATTCAGACTAGTGCTTTGTACCCATGTTTAGCATCCGTATTTTGAATACCGAACCAAACCTACAGCACCATATGCAGTTAAATTTGGAAACCGGACTGTTAAGCACACGTACAATACATCCGCCTGGGGTCCAGGACTATGAGACCCCTGTATACAAAATGTGATAATAGATATGGGGAACCTGAGGCCACGTTCAGACACAGCATGTCCAAAAATTCATTTGGAATTTTTCTCCTACATATAAATGAATTTTTGTAAAACCCCATTCACATAAAATTTACTAAACATCTGAGCATTACTAAGAATGCACTTATGTAAATGGACTCTAACTTTTCAACAACTTATGCTAATACAACGTATACCTGACATATATAAACTTTGTAATTTACTTACTGATGAAATTTAGTTTTTCAATCCATGCAAATTCTGTGTGCAGTTACTGCGACTAGGTGTCTCACTTCCAGTAATCTGCTGTCCACGCGCCGTCGTTAAGAAAAATGTATCCCTAGTTACAGAAACAGACTGCAGGAAGTGGGGGTGTATCTCTTCACTGCCTGCCTATACAAGTCTACGCAGAGTGGAAGGGGGAGCAGAGAGAGAAATATAGACACAGACGCTACCCAGAGAAGTTTATAAAGAGGGGAGGAAGGAGCAGGAGAAAGGTTCAGGAGCAGAGACACAGATAAACTGCCAATACAAGTCCAAGGAGAGGGGAGGGAGGAGCAGAGAGAGAGAGACACACAGACACACTGCCCATAAAAGTCTGTGGAGAGGGGAGGGGGAGCAGGAGCCGAGCGAGATACACAGACACACTACCCATAGAAGTCTATTGGGAGATGAGGAGGAAGGAGGAGGGAACAGGATCAGAGAGAGAGAGACACACACACACACACACATAGACACACTGCCAATAGAAGTCTATTGGGAGAAGAGGAGGAGGGAGGAGGGAACAGGATCAGAGAGAGATAGACACACACACACACACACACACACACACAGACACACTGTCCATAGAAGTCTTTGGAGAGGGGAGGAGCAGAGAGAGTGAATCACATAAACACTGCACATAGATGTCTATAGAGAGGAGAAGAGGGAGCAGAAGGAGGGAAAAGGAGGAGATAGAGAAAGTCATACAGACACACACAGATTCTGCCTATAGAAGTATATGTTGGGAGGAGGGAGCAGAGTGAGTAACACACACATAGATACACACAGACGTGCTGCAGCTTCTGGTAAGTGTTATATCTCACCCTATTTCTGGATTCTCAAGTACACTACATATTACTGCTGTATCTCTTCCATTTTCTGCAGCTTGTATAGATAGATAGATAGATAGATAGATAGATAGATAGATAGATAGATAGATAGATAGATAGATAGATAGATAGATAGATAGATAGATAATAGAGAAATTTTATATAGATAGATAGATATTAGATCAATATAATCCATTAGGCTCCATCCACTAGCTCAGAGAGAACTGAGAATTAGAGATAGAGCCTGAGCCTGCAGGGGGGAAAACTGCTAAATGAAGCAGAAAACTAGTCATATAATGGCCAGAAAATCTGTCTCATATGTGTATTTAGTGTATCTATGTAACAGTCAATATATGATACATTTTCCAGACTTTGCCCTTGACCTACTGTAGCAATGCTCCTGAAAATATAGACCAGGTCTCTCAAAAATTCTATGAAGAGTTTCTTCTAGTCAAAGGCAGTAGAGCCAGTTTTGATTTTGAGTAAAATATCACACTGTAATGTGGCCATTATTACCAGTAATGCCCACCCTATACTAACCCCCCCCATACAATGCCAATTTAATGCGCCATACACTGTTCTCAATACCCTCCCACAATGCTCAGTTTATAACAATACGGTATATTTCTCAACTAATACTCCCACAATAATGAATATATCCACAGTGCTTAAAGAGGCTCTGTCACCACATCATAATTGCCCTATATTGTACATGATGTGATCGGCGCTGTAATGTAGAGAACAGCAGTGTTTTTTATTTAGAAAAACAATCATTTTTGACGGAGTTATGACCTATATTAGCTTTATGCTAATGAGTTTCTCAATGGACAACTGGGCGTGTTTTACTATATGGCCAAGTGGGCGTTGTACAGAGGAGTGTATGACGCTGACCAATCAGTGACCAATCAGCGTCATACACTTCTCTCCATTCATTTACTCTGCACATAGAGATATAGCTATATCGCTATGTGCAGCCACATACACAAACACTAACATTACTGCAGTGTCATGACAATGAATATACATTACCTCCAGCCAGGATGTGATGTGTATCCAGAATACAATGTAATAACCCTACAAATCAATACCCCCACATATTGCTTAATCAATGCTGCCATACACACCCCACACACTTACATTATACGCAAAGATATATATATATCTACCCATACACACACATATATATATATATATATATATATATATATATATATATATATATATATATGTAGAGCCTTTGAACATGGTGATAATTCCTCTAGCTGGTATTTGGGGGGAGGGGGGTGCAGCAGGTAGGAGCTTCCACCCTACAAGACTATGATGCTCTTTTTTCCAGTTTGGGAGATGCCCATTCCCATTCCCTTCTGTGTGATCACGTACTTAGACATTCAAACATGTTTTGTGTAAAAGTATTGGCCCCCCGATCTAGAACATATCTGCAGGTTACGGAGAGTTCACCAGGTTGAGTAAATGAAATCTGCCATGAGGTCATGTTTTTGACATTATTTGCTGAAGTTTTTCATTTCAGCGGGGCAGAGACAGAAGTAATTATATCCATGTGTTGCAGTTTGATGACCATATGGAAGCCACTAGTTTTATCACAGCCCCATGGTAATTGTCAGGATTTCTTCACTGACCAGGCCTGATGTAATTCTGTTAGTAATAATATACCGTATACCCCAATTGTGCCTCCCTGGACGTGGACAGTCTCAATCACCCCCCTGTTATCTACAATGCCATATTAAATGTTACTGTATATGTATTTAGGGTATTGTCATACGAATGAATGCTACTACAGATGAAGCAGAGCTGCATTCGTCATCTGGCACAACCAAACAGTGATCACACATAGGAGTACAGTGTAACAACATTATCAGAAGAGTTAACATAAAGCACATAGGATCAGCCCCAAAAAGTTTAAGGGTGTGTACACTTTTGCAACCATTTGTTGTTGCTCCAATGCATAAAAAAAAATCTACTGCCGTTCTGTGTATACAGTTCCAGTGCAGACCTATGTCTTTCTGGCTATGCACTACAAACAAATCCTGTGTGTAGTCTGATCCTATTATTTTATGCATACAGCTACAATGCAGATCTATGTGTTTCTATTCTGTGTATACAGTTCCGGTGCAGACCTATGTCTAGCCATGGTTTTACAGTGCGTAGTCTGATCCTACCGTTTTATGTATACAGCTCCAGTGCAGACCTATGTGTCTCTATTTCTACACACTACAAACAATATGGGGGGATTTATCATAACTGGTGTAAAGTAAATGTGGAATAATTTTTAAAGGAGACCAGTCAGATTCCACCTCTCGGTTTACAGAGGCCCCTTGGTTGCCATGGGCAACTACTCCACTTTTCGTTTGCACTAGTTTTGATATATCTACCCTATTGTGTGTAGACTGATCATGTAGAATCAGACTACAAGCAGGGTTTGTTTAAAGTTTGTAATACATAGATCTGCATAGGAGATGTATACATAAAACGGTAGGATCTTTTTTGTACATCAACACTTTTTGCAAAGTTTAGATGCATTGGAGCAAAATTGGTTGCAAAAGTGTACACACCCTTTAAATGACAAATTCGGCTCTGCTAGATAAGTAGGTAAATAATAAAACCTAGTGGACAATTTTTGCATAAAAGGTGGATTCTGGCTTTCGTATGATTCGTGAGTAGCGCTGTCATCACATCAGTTTTTAGACCTTACTGTATATTACTTTTAGACCCTGTTCACACTGAGTTTTTTTTGCAGGCATAAAAATCTGTCTCAAAATTCCTTCAGGAATTTTGAGGTAGATTTTGACCTGCCTGCACTCTATTTGCACTGTTTTTTGTGGCGTTTTTCCGCCATTGATTGTCGCGGGCAAAAAAACGCAGCGAAAACCGCTTTCTTTGGTTCCTATTGATGTCAATGGGAGGTCAGAGACGGAAACGCCTGAAGAAAGAGCAGGGCGCTTCTTTTTCCCGCGAGGGTTTTTTTCTGTTTTCGGATATTTTCTGGCGCGGTTTCCGACGCGGTTACCCTTTCATTGACAGAGGGGGCTCTATAGGCCGTATGACTTATAACAGACAAGGGAAAGAATAGGAATCAGCAGCTGCTGTTACAGATGACACGTCAATGGCAGTATAAATATAGAATATACAAAAAGACTATATAATAATATAATAAACAACAGGTATAATACAATCACACTGAGGACAGATTTAAAGGCGCAGTAAACAGCCTATAGAAGTGACACCGTGTTATAAGTCCAGCTGCTAATATCAGTCACACCCAGGGGCGTAACTAAGAAAGACTGGGCCCCATAGCAAACTTTTGACTGGGGCCCCCCTCCCCTGGGTGTCACACAACCCCCCCCTTGTATATAGTGCCTTTTTTACAGCCCCCCCTGTAGATAACGCCATACAGTCCCCCCTGTAGATAACGCCATACAGTCCCCCCTGTCGTTAACGCCATACAGCGCCCCCCATGTAGATAACACCATACAGCCCCCCCTGTAGACTGTATGGCGTTATCTACAGGGGGGACTGTATGGCGTTATCTACAGAGAGGGACTGTGTGGCGTTATCTACAGGGGGGACTGTGTGGCGTTATCTACAGGGGGGACTGTGTGGCGTTATCTACAGGGGGGACTGTGTGGCGTTATCTACAGGGGGGCTGTATGGCGTTATCTACAGGGGGGGCTGTATGGCGTTCCCTGCAGGTGGGGGCGCTGTATGGCGTTCCCTACAGTGGGACTGTATGGCGTTATCTACAGGGGGACTGTATGGCGTTATCTACAGAGGGGGCTGTATGGCGCTAACGCCATACAGCCTCCCCTGTAGGGACCGCCATACAGCCCCCCCTGTAGGGACCGCCATACAGCCCCCCCCTGCAGGGAACGCCATACAGCGCCCCCCACCTGCAGGGAACGCCATACAGCGCCCCCCACCTGCAGGGAACGCCATACAGCACCCCCCCCCTGCAGGGAACGCCATACAGCGCCCCCCCCTGCAGGGAAAGCCATACAGTGCCCCCCCCCTGCAGGGCAAGCCATACAGCGCCCCACCCTGCAGGGAACACCATACAGCGCCCCCCCCTGCAGGGAAAGCCATACAGCGCCCCCCCCCCCTGCAGGGAACGCCATACAGCACCCCCCCCCTGCAGGGAACGCCATACAGCGCCCCCCCTGCAGGGAAAGCCATACAGCGCCCCCCCTGCAGGGAAAGCCATACAGCGCCCCCCCTGCAGGGAACGCCATACAGCGCCCCCCCCCTGCAGGGAAAGCCATACAGCGCCCCCCCCCCTGCAGGGAAAGCCATACAGCGCCCCCCCCCGTGCAGGGAACGCCATACAGCCCCCCTCCCCAAAAAAAATGCGACCTATAGTGTGTCCTACAAATAACATGCATCCCCTCTCCACAGGATAGGGGATACATGTGTGATCGCTGGCAGCGATAAGGAGAACGGGGGACTGAAAGTCCCCCAAGTTCTCCATGACTAACCTCTGGACTTCCGGCGTCTGTGTCGGCAGCTCAATAAAAATGAAAGGAGAGCTAGTCACGCATGCGCGCAAGCGTGACCGGCGCTCCATTTATTTCTACGGAGCTGCCGACACAGACCCCGGAAGTCCGAGGTTAGTCATGGAGAACTTCAGGGGACTTTCAGTCCCCCGTTCTCCCTATCGCTGCCAGCGATCACACATGTATCCCCTGTCCTGTGGAGATCCTGTGGAGAGGGGATACATGTCCTGTGGAGATCCTGTGGAGAGGGGATACATGTCTTTTGTTTAATGGCAGAGCGGGGAGATACCTCCCTGCTCTGCCGTACTGTTCAGTGGCGTCCCGCTGTAGCAGCCATTGCGGCTGCTAGCGGAGCCTCCGGCCATGGTGGGGGCCCGTGCCGGCGGGCGACACGGGTCCCCTCATGCCGCGGGCCCCGTAGCAGTCGCTACGGCTGCTACGGCGGTAGTTACACCACTGGTCACACCTATGTATCTAGGTAATGTATCTGGAGTTTATATGACATAAAGTAGTAAGGGCAGGGATTGTTCTGGAGTTCCTGTCAGAAGAACATTACAGGCAGTCTCTCCTGATAACAGCGAGCAGTAGATTGTATTGAACTGCATGTCATTTAAAGGAGTTCTCTGAGATTAGACAAAGAGCAGACCAGTTTTTACATTCCCTTGAATGGGGATGAGCTGCAATACCGGAAACTGCCCATGCCCAAGAGTGGTGCTGTTTTAGAAGAAAAATAAGGCTCTTTTTTTTTAATCCTTGAAAAGTCCTTTATAATAGAGTTAAATTCGAGTTTTTCTTGTTTCAATTCATCCAAAATAAGAAATGAAGCAATTTGATAAAACAAAATTGTCCTACTGTTTTGTGTCTACTTCTCCTATGCATATATCTTTGTCTCTATGGTTACAGACTACACACAACCCCTTTGTAGTCTGATCCTGCAGTCGTGTGTTACTTCAATTCCTTCGCCCACATTTCTACTGTCTGTCTGTTATCAACAGGGATTAGAGTGGAGTAACACGAGAAAATGTTTAAATTTAACAACAGAAAAAGGCTCACATATCATATAAATAATTATGTAGTCAAAATCGCGAGACTATCCATCTGTAGGGATACAAACAGACAGTAGTAAAGCATAAGAATAATAGAACATCAAATAAAGATAAGGCATATTAGAGAATATATGAGCAATAACATGTGAGCACACAAGGGGGATGGGTGAATGCTGACTTGACATTTAAACATATGGGTAGTGAGACTCTCCTAGGCACCAAATTATAGAAGGGTACTTGAGTATATAGTGGGGCATTAGAGTATTAAAATATTGAGGCAGAGCTTAGTTAAGCCTCCATGAGCAATGTGATGCGAGCACATAGTAAACGGGGAATAGATCAGGCCAGTATATACCCTGAGGCCTTATTCACACGGACGTGTCCATTTTGCGCGTGCAAAAAACGCTGTGTTTTGCGCGCTCAAAAGCTCCGTGCGGCATCAGCATATGGTGCATCATTATGACACTCTGGTTTTATGTTTGTAAACAGAAAAGCACGTGAAAATCCCTGACAGTCTGAACGGCCCCATTCACTTACATAGGTCCGTGCGACGCGCGTGAAAATCACGTGCGTAGCACGGACGTATAACACATTTGTGTGAATAAGGCCTTAAAGATGGGTGAATGCAAACAAGAAAGAGAACATCAACAGTAGTTGTCCTACGTTATTGTCCACATTGGTGTTGCAGCCCGATAGTAACTTGGACCTAGGCAGAAAAATGGAGCGGATCCCATAATTGTGGTGTGTGGTGTAGAGTCTCTGCATGGTTCACGAGACTTGCACAGAAGAGTAGGTCAGTGTTACTAGGGGGGGGGGGGGGGTCTCCCACAAAAGTTATTTTCTGGAACCAGGTCTTAAACTAAAAACAATCCAGACTAGATGTCCCATTGCTTTTGGAGGGATGCCACCACTGAGTCCATTCCAAAAATAGTTTTAAACGAAGAGTTTGATTATGGAGCCATGTATGCAAGACTGCTTTGAATCGCACCAAAGTAACCATATGTAGAAGTTTCTTGTCTACTGGGGACTACACCGTGTTCCAAATTATTATGCACATTGGATTTAAGTGTCAAACATTTAATTATTAGTTTTTCAATGAAACTCATGGATGGTATTGTGTCTTAGGGCTCTTTGGATCATTGTAATCAATCTCATACACCTGTGATAATTAGTTTGCCAGGTGTGCTCAATCAAAGGAAAACTACTTAAGTAGGACGTTCCAAATTATTAAGCAGACCACAGGTTTCAAGCAATATGGGAAAGAAAAAAGATCTCTCTGCTGCCAAAAAGCGTGAAATAGTGCAATACCTTGGACAAGGTATGAAAACATTGGATATTTCAAGAAAACTTAAGCGTCATCATCGTACTGTGAAATGATTTGTGGCTGATTCCGAGCACAGACGGGTTCGTTCAGATAAAGGCATAATGAGGAAGGTTTCTGCCAGACAAATTAATAGGATTAGGAGAGCAGCTGCTAAAATGCCATTGCAAAGCAGCAAACAGGTATTTGAAGCCACTGGTGCCTCTGGAGTCCCGCAAACCTCAAGGTGTAGGATCCTCCAGAGGTTTGCAAGTGTGCATAAAGCTATTATTCGGCCACCCCTAAACAATGCTCACAAGCAGAAACGGTTGCAGTGGGCTCAGAAATACATGAAGACTAATTTTCAAACCGTGTTGTTTACTGATGAGTAAACTGATGTTGTTTACTGATGACCTGGAGGGTCCAGATGGATGGAGTAGTGGATGGTTGGTGAATGGCCACCATGTCCATACAAGGCTGCGACGTCAGCAAGGAGGTGGCGGAGTCATGTTTTGGGCTGGAATCATGGGGAGAGAGCTGGTAGGCCCCTTTAGGGTCCCTGACTGTGTGAAAATGACCTCTGCAAAGTACGTAGAGTTTATGACTGACCACTTTCTTCCGTGGTACAAAAAGAAGAACCGTACCTTCCGTAGCAAAATTATCTTCATGCATGACAATGCACCATCTCATGCTGCAAAGAATACCTCTGTGTCATTGGCTGTTATGGGCATAAAAGGAGAGAAACTCATGGTGTGGTCCCCATGTTCCCCTGACCTCAACACTATTGAGAACCTTTGGAGCATCCTCAAGCAAAATATATATGAGGGTGGGAGGCAGTTCACATCAAAACAGAAGCTCTGGGAGGCTATTCTGACATCCTGCAAAGATATTCAAGCAGAAACTGTCCAAATACTCACAAATTCAATGGATGCAAGAATTGTGAAGGTGATATCAAAGAAGGGGTCCTATGTTAACATGTAACTTGGCCTGTTACGTTTTTTTTTGATTGAAAGAGCTTTTGATTTCTGTAAATATGACCTCCTGATGCTGCAAATTCAACAAATTACCATTTTAGTTCTCTTTACAACCTTTAAAATGTTTTGATCTCTGTTGTGCATAATAATTTGAAACAGTGCATTTTGAGTTTTTTACTTCTAAAAAAAAATCTGTTATCATTAGGAGATTTGTTCAATAAAATTTGCATTATTCTCCAACGGTTGATGCCTTGAAGATTATACTGACTGTCATTTGCATCGACTACTTAGGAAAATCAGCAAAAAATAACATCTGCATAATAATTTTGAACGCGGTGTAGTTGTATGTATGGGGTCTAGCTATCCAAAGATGGCTCAAATGGGACCAGAAGGGGCGAAGTTCGATCAAATGCGATAGTACATGTCTGTTTCGGGAGCAGTTTGAGGAAGGATAAATGCCCATTCTGTGTGCCACTCCTCTGGTGATGTAAGCCCAGTGGCAAAGATTGACGCTCATTTCCACATAGCATGTTATCTCTCAAGTTTTGATAATAAGATTAGGATTAATCTTAGTGGCTACTGAGACAAACTTACATTAAAGGTATCAGAATCAGACTACATAAAGTTTGTTTGTAGTCTGTAACCATGGTGACACATAGATGTGAATATGAGTTGTAAACTTAATTATTTAACTTATTTATTTATTTTAACAATTGTATTTTAAAATTATTAGAAAGTTGCTTAATTTTGGTTAGACGCATTGGAGCATTAAAAAATGTTTTGCAAAAGTGTGCATATCTTCTAAAAGCATTATTTCAGTATACACCAAACAATATAGTGTATCTTCACCAACGATTGAGGATCAGCAGTTGTTGTGCCAGGACCACTCAAAATTGAAGAAAAGAACTTGGACCGCACATCCACAATATAAATCAATAAACATGAACATGAGGTTTGTTAACATTTTGATCAAATTGTATAAGTGTATAAGCCCAAGTGCCAAGACCCCCCCCCCCCCCCCCTAAAAAGCCACACAAATCTTGGTTAAATCCCAATAAGGAAGATTTAATTGGGAAGATTTTGGATGAAGAGTGGAGTTCTTATCCAAATCTGAGTTTTTAGTTTTGGACTAAAGATTGACCTCCATGCCAGAGACACAAAGAAAGAACAACTTGCACAATTCACCTTCAGGACTCCCATTCCGTTTGGGTTTTGGTACTCTGTAGGTTTCAGGGCTTTGGTGCAAGCTGGTACTCTGGACGTTAAAGGGATTCTCCCTTCTCATAAAGTAAAGGCATATAGCTAAGATAGGCCATCACTTTCTGATCGGTGGGGGTCCAACCTCTGGGAACAGCAGCACAATTCCATTAACTTAGCCTCACCTGCAGTGGTATACCTATATCCACCGATGCATTTCCTTCTACTGTAAAGTTTGATACACCAGGAGAGTATTGGGTAGAATATCTCAGACCCACAAATAATGCAATGAATGCTTAGTATAGCAATACGTTGTTATTTGTCGTTTTTACTGCCACATGTACATGGCACCATACAGTGCACATAAAGGGACTATGCCTCAATAATACAGACCGGTAGGGATTCAGTGCGCTGCCGTGCAGATTGAGTATAATAATAATAAGTTCTTTATAAAATTCTTATTTTAAAGAATTTTAGTTCCTAATACTCTTTGACTAGTTTCAGTCACCACATCATTACTATGTCATATAACAGTGAGAACATAGAACCACCGAGGGAAGGAGGCAAGGACCTAATAAAATAAACAAAAGTCAGAAACATGTGAGCAATGAATAGAGTTTATATTTTACACTCAGAACGGTAGTTCTAGAATTGGTCAGTGTAGACAGGAGAACTGGAGAAGGTCCAGATTCATGCACAAGTTAAATACGGGGGTCTATGGGTTATTTATTTTTGAAATATTTTTGTCACAGCTGGCAGCGTGCTTATTATAACACGGGATTACATAATATGGGTTATGTATAATCTCAATAAAGTCTCGAGGAAACTATTTTCACCTGGATGGGAAATCATAAAACATAAAGAGAATGAAAATAAATAATTGTGGAAATGGTCGTTCAGCAGCCCAGAATGTAACGGTTCCAAAGTTCACTTGCTCTACCATAGGACTTCATATAATTATTGTGGTGGCAAGGGCGTATAGGAGCAGACCATGTGGCTGCTATGGGGCATTAGCAGAGAGGGGTCCAAGCCCTGGTTGCCCCTGTTTCTTTTGCAACTCGATGGCGGGAACTTGTAAAGGGTCTGGAAAAGGGCATGGAAAAGGGAAAAAAAAACACCAGGACCACCACTTTAATGGGGGGCTCATTCTGATTTTTGTTATTCGGCCTGTACACCGTGTGGAAGTGAGTGCTAAGAGTGGCCATAGTAAATAAAGGACCCATTAAAATCAATGGTACATTAGTACACAATGTATGCATTGCCACTAGGGACAGACTTAGAGGGTTGAAGACTGGGCAATTTCCCCAGTACCCCAGTTTACTAGGGTGCCCCCAATGCCTCAACCCCCAAGAGCATCATATTAGTGGGGCATATAACCTTTCATTGAATTAGATCACCAACAAATTTACCAGTAACCCCTTTGCTGCCTTAGGGCCAGTTCACAATGAGTTTTTTGACACGTTTTTTGACGCAAAAAAAGACAAAAATGTCTCCCATTGATTTCAATGGGAAGCGGAGGCGTTTTTTTCCCACAAGCGGAAAAACCGTCTCACAGGAAAAAGAAGTGACATGCCCTATCTTCGGGCATTTACATCTCTGACCTCCCATTGGGAGGCAGAGAAAGCGTATTTCGCTGCGTTTTTTGCCCGCGGAGCTCAATGGCCATGGGCGAAAAATGCAGCAAAAAACGCTGCAAAAAACGTCGCAAATGGCGTGCAGGCAGATCAAAATTTAGTATTTCTGCCTGCAAAAAACTTTGTCTGAACATAGCCTTAGACCACCAGAGACTTTATGGTCAAAATTTAGGCATTGTATGGCAGTAATATTTGGACACTGAACGCCATTATTATTAGGACATTGAACGGCACTATTGCGTGAGAAATATTTGCCAATATTTTTTGGTTAGAATATAGTGGTATTATTTAGGCATTAGATGGCATTAAATATTTTTTAAATGACGAAAAGAACTGTCTAAAAATGGAAAGCAGGGGGTCCTACTTTCCTTGATGCCCAGGCCCCCATTTTCTATAAAACCAGCCCTTGCTGCCACTATAGTCCTTAATGAAGTAAATGAATAACGACAATGTCAAAACATTCACTCTACATTCCATGGTCAATAATACAGTCGAGAACGTCTTAGTAAAGTCCATAACTCAACAGCGGAAAGCTCAACTTTAAAAGTTTCTCATATATGGCCATGTGTTGACAGGCTTGTCAAATTGAACTTTTCAGATTAGAATTTTTGACGAGAAAGTCATGGTCAGTATGAAAATTCAATACAACGTTATACGATCTTTTCTAAATGTATCTGAAATGTTTTAAACATTCTTTAAGTTGCATCACATGTTTTTTAGATGTACCTAAGATCCTTCGAAATCTAAGTCAATTTAAAAAATCAAGAACAATTATAAAAAAGTGTATTTTTTGGCATAGAACAGTCCCAAATCAACCATTGAGGTAAAGGGTGAAAGGAACAAGAGTAAAGGCCAGCAGTAACTTACAAATCGAGCAAATAAATATTTTGTGCAAATACTGTTTTGCGTATACAGTTCCTATGCACACCTATGTGTTTACATGGTTACAGACTACAAATAAAATCTCTGTCTGATCTTGCAGTAATGTGTTAAGGTACTTTTACACCGGCACATTTTGGCCGGTGAAACGAGCACCGATCAACAAGACAGCTTGCTGATCGGCGCTCGTTTGCTCATTTGCTTCATTCACAAAGAGCTAGTATGGAGATGAGCGATTGTTACTCCGATCGCTCATCCCCATACATTTGTATCATGTCGGCAGCGCTTCTCCCGGAGATGCGCTGCCGACAACGATCATATTTTGCACTTTTAAAACGATGCGATTAGCAGATGATTGAGCGTTTGCTCGTTCATCTGCTGATCGCTGCCCTGTTTAGGCCGGATTCACACGAGCGTGTTCGGTCCATGATATAGGGACCGTATGTCGGCTGCATTTCACGGACCGAACACACTGCGGGGAGCCGGGCTCCTAGCATCTATGACGCTAGGTGTCACTGCCTCTCCGTGGAACTACTGTCCCGTACTGAAAACATGATTACAGTACGGGACAGTTGTCCTGCAGCGAGGCAGGGACTCCTAGCATCGTACATAACTATGATGCTAGGGTCCCGGCTCCCTGCAGTCTGTTCAGTCCGGGAAATGCGGCCGACATACGGACCGTATATCATGGACCAAACACGTTCGTGTGTGTGGGAGGCCTTACACACGGCAATTATCGGGAATGAGTATTCTTTGCCCAATAACTGTCCAGTGTAGAAGAGCCTTTACTTTATTACCTTTACTTTTGATAATCTATAAAGTAGGAGATACGATAGATGGTAGAGAGTAACCAATGTCTGCAGAATCAGACTACACAGGGTTTATATATGACTATATCATTAATAAAACCTCTTTCCAAATAAGGAAACTTACAAGTAGTCTTGAGGGGCCCTTACTTTTAGTCTGTGCAAAATGTTATTTTTTTTTTATGCAGCAGTTTGTACTCCAGAGCCGCTCTTCCTATTGTAACTAGAGATAGGAAGTTGTAACCATAATCAGCCATTTTAGAGTTGCGGAGATGTGTTTCTTGTTCACCCAACTAAATATAAATATACACAAAGGGTATGTGCACACACACTAATTACGGACGTAATTCGGGCGTTTTTGCCCCGAATTACGTCCGAAAAAAGCGCCTCGATAGCGTTGACAAACATCTGCCCATTGAAAGCAATGGGCTGACGTTTGTCTGTTCACACGAGGCGTATATTTACGCGCCGCTGTCAAATGACGGCGCGTAAATAGATGCCCGCGTCAAAGAAGTGACCTGTCACTTCTTTGGGCGTAATTGGAGCCGTTATTCATTGACTCCAATGAATAGCAGCGCCAATTACGTCCGTATTGGACGCGGCGTTCAAGCGCCTGCACATGCCGTTACGGCTGAAATTACGGGGATGTTTTCTCCTGAAAACATCCTCGTAATTTCAGCCGTTACGGACGCTGCCGTGTGAACATACCCGAACACTTGCTTCTCTCTGATCCCTCCATCTCTCTCCTCTTAACGTATTTATGCAATTCTCCTAATTAGATCAGTGAACACTCCTACACTAAGCTAAAAATACGCAAATGATAAGCAATATATCTTCTGTAAGTGATTTCTCGTAAAGTGAATCTCACCCTATTAACACCATATTAATTAGGTCCTACATTCCCTGCTGATTCATTTCTTAACCCCTGAAGGACATGGCCATTATTTAACTTTTTGTTTTTCGCTCCTCGCATTCCAATAGAGCGGTGTGAGGGGATTATTTTTTTGCGGGAGGAGTTGTTTGTTTCCATTGGTAGCATTTAGATTACCATATAATGTACTGGGAAACTGAAAAAAAATTATTTGCGGGCTGAAATTGGAAAAAACTGGGATTCCTCCATTGTTCTTTGGGTTTGGTTTTTCGGCTTTCACCGTGTGTGCTAAAAACAACAACTTAACTTTATTCTGTGGCTCAATACAATTACGGTGATACCAAATTTATATAGTTTTTTTTTATATTTTACTACTTTTTTTCTGAGAGCCATAACTTTTTAATTTTTTTGTTCATTAAAGGGAACCTGTCACCAGCATTTCACCTATTGAACTTTACTTATCCCTCGCTGGTTGCTGCTATAAAAAGTTCATTGCCGTTATCCCCGCTCCTAAACTCCTCCTCCGACTGTAAATAACGGTCTGCAAACATTTCGCGCCTTTTATCGTAATAATCCGGTGTCCCTTTGTGCGCACACACCAGAAGAGGATGTCAATGCACAAGCGCGGCATTGTGTGTGCTGGGGGAAGGCGAGGAGCTGTCATTCAAAAGTAAGGAGGCGGAGTAAACTCGGAAAGACTTGAGGAATGAGGATATGACTCTTATGCTCATTAGCATACGATGCGGGAACACTAAAGAACTGAATACTAAAAGCTACAGAGCCGACTAAGAAGACAATTATAGGTTATATAGAAATTATATTTCACCCACTACCACCAGGGATTGCTGGTTTAATAGGTGAAATGTTGGTGACCGGTTCCCGTTAAATGGTGTGAGGGCTTATTTTTTGCGGGACGAGCTGTAGTTCTTGTCAATAATTTTTTTTCGTAGATACAACTTTTTGATCACTTTTTATTAAATTATTTTGAGAGCTAAGTTGACCAAAAAAAACAGCAATTTTGGCATTGTAACGGTTTTTTATTTTTGACGACGTTCACCGTGTACATTAAAAAACACTATATTGTAATAGTTCAGACGCAGTGATACCAATTTTGTTTACTTTTTTTATTTTTTACAGTACTCTAGAGGAGAATTGGGAAAAGGTTGTTTTTTTTAACTTTTAATATAATATATATATTTTTTTTTAACTTTTAATATATATTTTTTCACAATTTAAAACTTTATTTCATTTTTTTTTACACATTTTATTAGCCCAAATCCCCCCTAGGGGAATTGAACCAGCGATCATTGGATTGCTGGTACAATACACTGTAATACTAATGTGTTGCAGTGTATAGTAATTTTTACAGGTTTCTCTTCAGCCCACAGGCAGGGCATAACAGAAGCAGAGTGAAGGCAGACCTGGGGGCGTTCATTAGGCCCCTAGGGTGCCATACCAACCCCCCTCTTTTAAAGGCCTAGCAGCATTTGAGGGGTTAAACGTCCAGGAAGAGTGCGATCGCTATTGCTGGCGGTTAGTTCTGGGTGTCAGCTGTGTGGTCACATGGGACAAAACGTCATCCCGGGAGGATAGTAATCACTGTAGGAAGACAGAAATGTATCATTTAACTCGATGTATATGGAAGGGATCAGAGCACCAACCACTATAAGGGCGGATTCACACGAACGTAAATTGCGTCCGTGCAGGTCGTGTGGTTTTCACGCGGCACGCATGGACCAATAGAAGTCTATGGGACAGTACAGACAGTCCGTGCTTTTTGCGCAGCGTTTGTCCGCTGCGTAAAAAGCGCGACACGTTCAATATCTCGGCGTATTTCGCGCATCACGCACCCATTGAAGTCAATGGGTGCGTGAAAACCACGCAGGTTGCACGGAAGCGCTTCCGTGCGAACTGCCTGTTTCGTGCAACAGCTGTCAAAAGGATGAATGTAAACAGAAAAGCACCACGTGCTTTTCTGTTTACAAACATCCAAATGGCGTGTCATAATGATGGCGGCTGCGCGAAAACCACGCAGCCGCGCATCATATGCTGCTGCCTCACGGAGAAGGTAAGTGGCTTTTGCGCAGGCAAAACGCTGCGTGTTTTGCCTGCGCAAAAACGCCACGTTCGTCTGAATCAGGCTTTAGGGTAAGTTCACACATCAAGTAAATACTGTGGATTTTTCTGCAACGGACTTTGTTTGCGAAAAATACTCAGCATAAGACAGTAGAAGCAGAAGGATGAGATTTGAACAAATCTCGTCTACACGCTGCGTAAATGATGAGCGGAAGCAACGCTCAGAAATTGACCTGCGGTGATGTTTTTTAACCTACAGGATGTCAATTGTATTTGCTGCAATGGGGAGGTAAAACCCGCAACAATTTTGCCTGTGATTTCGCCACAAAAATCGCAATTTACCTAGAATTCTGTGCTTCTTTGTCCAGGCTGACCTCCTGGGATGACGTTTCAGCCAATGTGACCGCTGCAGCCAATCACAGGCTCCGACAGTCACACGGGATGAAACGTCATGTCAGGAGGCTGGGCTGCAGGATGGCAGAGGGACACGTTGCTACATATGTATGAAACATTTGTTTTTTACGTGCAGATTTCCGCAGCGGACACCCCGGCCAAAAAACGGCACCACAATTTGGTGCGACTTTTCGGCCAGTATTCCCTGTGGCACCCAGGGCGGAAGCGCTGTGTACTTTAAAGTTTTCCATTAATTTTAAGGAGCCTGTGAGAAAACAGCTATAATGTAAGAAATTGTTCAGAAACTTTACTTATATAAGGAAATTCAGTTAAGATAACTAGCTAAACCTTGCCCCCTAAGGGTATGTTCACACGCAAAGTCAAAAACTGCAGAAAATGACGGAGCTGTTTTCAAGGGAAAACAGCCTCTGATTTTCAGCCGTTTTTTTAGCAACTTCCGAATTTTTGCGGCATTTTTGGAGCTGTTTTTCTATTGAGTCAATGAAAAACGGATCTAAAAAACGGCTCAAGAAGTGCTATATTTAAAAACGCTGCATAAAAAATTCCCTGTCTGAACAAAGCACCGTTTTCCCCATTGAATTCAATGGGCATATGTTTGTAGGCGTTCAGCTACCGTTTTTTCAGGCGTATTTCGTGGCGTTTATGCCCTGAAATATACCTAAAAGCACAGCGTGGGAACATACCCTAAGGCTGGGTTCCCACAGTGCAGATTTGATGCAGATTTTGCATGCTTTTTTTTTAAGCCAAAACCAGGAACGGAACCTAAACATAAGAAATATGTGAGAAAGGCCTTATAGGCCTGCTCTCCTAGATCCAATTCTGGTTTTTGCTTACAAAATGCTGGCAAAATCTGCACTCTGGGAACGCAGCCTTAGGCCCTGTTCACACAGAGTTTTTTGCAGGTGGAAAATTCTGCCTCAAAATTCTGTTTGGGATTTAGAGGCAGATTTTGACCTGCCTGCATGCCGTTTGCCGCAATTTTCGCAGTGTTTTTCGCTCACGCCCATTGAGGTCTATGGGCAAAAAAAAATGCAAAATACGCTTTCTCTGCCTCCCATTGATGTCAATGGGAGGCATTTTTGGCCGTTTTTGGCGCGGTTTTCGACGCGGTTTCTGTGTCAGATACTCAGTGTGAATAGGGCCTTAGGGCACATTCAGACGTGACGGAATTGCTGTTGAATCTCGCGGTGGACAGTCCGCAGTGGACTTCTGCAGCAGCCGTTTTTTTCATTTCTTTCTATACATTTTTAGGAAACTTAGTTCAGACGTTGCAGAGAATAACTGTGCAGAAATCAGGCTGTGGCGCAGAATTTTCCCTCCGCAGCAGCTCTTTCCATTGCGGTGAAGAAGCGGAATTTCACTGCAGATTTCAGCCTTTGCAATGCAAAAACTGAAATCTGTGGCAAGTTCGCTGTGATATCCGCAACGTCTGAATTACCTGTCAAATATGCAAATGTTGGTGCAGATTCATTGCGTAAATGCCCCAAATCTGCACCAACATTTTCAGCGGGAAAATTCCACCACGTCTGAACGTGGCCCAATGCAGAAGGTTATACAGAATATATCGTATCCTTCCCATTAGTCTCCCACATCCCCACACTCCTTTTCTAGACATTTGCTCCCAGCTTTCCGTTGCTGTTGATTTTTCAAGCTCTAATTTTCACTTGGGAACGTATCGGAGTCTCGAGCATGTTTGAGTTAGTTAAAATTTCTGAAATAACACATGGCAACTATCCAAAATGATAAAACTTTTGGCAGCTGAAACATTTCCTAGGCTCTCAGCAGCTCTCGCAGAACACAACCTTTGGAGGAATCAGTAAGGATCCGATAAGAGATGCTGAAGTGCGCCTTTCTCTTCATTTAAAGCCCCTCACTGCCCGCCAGCTCCCAGAGGAATCTTACAATGTGAGCCATTTATAAGGGATCTGGGAGAGCGGAGATAAAAGATTAGAATTCTTAGAAAGCAGCGCAGGAGAATTAGCGGGCGTTCGTCTTACACCGGAGAAGCTGAGGAGTAAAATAATAGGAATATTTATTGGTGTAAGAATGCTGCAGAATCCGGAGCTCAGTATTAGGGTATGTTCACACGGCCTATTTACGGACGTAATTCGGGCGTTTTTGCCCCGAATTACGTCTGAAAATAGCGCCTCAATAGCGCTGACAAACATCTGCCCATTGAAAGCAATGGGCAGACGTTTGTCTGTTCACACGAGGCGTAAATTTACGCGCCGCTGTCAAATGACGGCGCGTAAATAGACGCCCGCGTCAAAGAAGTGACCTGTCACTTCTTTGACCGTAATTGGAGCCGTTATTCATTGACTCCAATGAATAGCAGCGCTAATTACGGCCGTAATTGACGCGGCGTTCAAGCGCCTGCACATGCCGGTACGGCTGAAATTACGGGGATGTTTTCAGGCTGAAACATCCCCGTAATTTCAGCCGTTACGGACCCCCGCCGTGTGAACATACCCTTAGGGTATGTGCACACACACTAATTACGTCCGTAATTGACGGACGTATTTCGGCCGCAAGTCCCGGACCGAACACAGTGCAGGGAGCCGGGCTCCTAGCATCATACTTATGTACGATGCTAGGAGTCCCTGCCTCTCCGTGGAACTACTGTCCCGTACTGAAAACATGATTACAGTACGGGACAGTTGTCCTGCAGCGAGGCAGGGACTCCTAGCATCGTACATAAGTATGATGCTAGGAGCCCGGCTCCCTGCACTGTGTTCGGTCCGGGACTTGCGGCCGAAATACGTCCGTCAATTACGGACGTAATTAGTGTGTGTGCACATACCCTAAGGGTATGTTCACACGGCGGGGGTCCGTAACGGCTGAAATTACGGGGATGTTTCAGCCTGAAAACATCCCCGTAATTTCAGCCGTACCGGCATGTGCAGGCGCTTGAACGCCGCGTCAATTACGGCCGTAATTAGCGCTGCTATTCATTGGAGTCAATTAATAACGGCTCTAATTACGGCCAAAGAAGTGACAGGTCACTTCTTTGACGCGGGCGTCTATTTACGCGCCGTCTTTTGACAGCGGCGCGTAAATATACGCCTCGTGTGAACAGACAAACGTCTACCCATTGCTTTCAATGGGCAGATGTTTGTCAGCGCTATTGAGGCGCTATTTTCGGGCGTAATTCGGGGCAAAAACGCCCGATTTACGTCCGTAAATAGGCCGTGTGAACATACCCTCAGACTGTCATAAACATGAATGGATCCGCTAAAAGCTGCAATTTGTGCCAACAATAGACCAGGGAATGAATTGTAGTTTACAGGATTGAAACACATGATGAGTTAAAGGAACACTCTAGCAAAAACGTAACCACTGCGTAATGTACAGGGGGCGGAGTATAATTTCTATATTTGGGTGTTTTTAAATCCCTGTGTCATACACTGCCCCCTCAGACCCAGACCCTGTACTATGTATTAGTCTTTCCTGGAATTTTCCTTTAAGGCCTAACTCCGCTTAAAGTGTAACTTCAACATCATTTGGGTTTTAGGTATAAAAATGATCGCAGGATCGAGCTGTTACCGATCACGTCTAAGTTAATAACTTAGATGTGATCGATTACAGGTGGATCCCGCGTGTCAGAGACACACAGGACCCGCTGTCACTGAACCCGTCAGTGCCGCTGACCTGACGGATTCAGGTCTTAGCGCTAGATAAAGCTGCTCTGTAAAGCAGCTGTATCTCAGAAAGTAAAAATAATTTTGAATAAAAAGTATTTTGAAGTTGCACCAATCACACTGATAGAAATTTTAATTTAAAAAAAACAAAAAAAACCCACGGTTTTAAAGGTGTACATAGCCTTTAAATACAACAATTCTGGCTGCCTGGCAGCATGGAAAACTAGTGAAGACATATGTATTATTGGGTTTAATGCGAACTGTATAAATCTGTCTTCAGTAAACTCCCCCTAGTGGTAAATGATGTCCAAACTAATTTTATTATTTAATTTGATTGTTTTATGAAAGGAAGGGATTTGGAACGCTGTACATAAAAAAACAGGGCTTTAATCCTTTTAAAGGTAAAGTGTGAAATAATCAATAGTTTTCCATTTCTAATTGCCATTTTATTTTTTTAGCTCAGCTCCAGAAGTGACAGGCACTCGCTGCTATGATGTTCTCCCGCACTCGATACGGTTTCTGCTTCTAATCAACTAGAGTGGGTCCTGATCAGTTTCTTTGGTGAGCTCCACATGTGATCAATCATCTGCTCCTCCATTTTACATGCAAGACCCACTGACACTGAGCCCGTCAGTCCCGCGGATCTGATGGATACAAGAGTCAGTGCAAGATACAGCTGCTCTGTATACAGGATACAAAGCAGCTGTATTTCAAAAAGTAAAAATAATTTTTAATAAAAACTACTTTAAAATTTGAACTAAACACTAAGGCTGGGTTCACACGACCACATTAACGTCCGTAATTGACGGACGTATTTCGGCCGGAAGTCCCGGACCGAACTCAGTGCAGGGAGCCGGGCTCCTAGCATCATACTTATGTACGATGCTAGGAGTCCCTGCCTCTCCGTGGAACTACTGTCCTGTACTGAAAACATGATTACAGTACGGGACAGTTGTCCTGCAGCGAGGCAGGGACTCCTAGCATCGTACATAACTATGATGCTAGGAGCCCGGATCCCTGCACTGAGTTCGGTCCGGGACTTCCGGCCGAAATACGTTCCGTCCATTACGGACGTTAATGTGGTCGTGTGAACCCAGCCTAATAGACATTTTTATAAAAAATAAATAAATCACATTCAAAGGTTTACATAGCCTAGATGATCTGTTCAGCAGGAGAGTATATATGTATTCATGTGTGTGTCCAGCCAACCTACCCTTCCCCCATTATCTCTCTGTTATATTATTATCCCTCCGTGAGAAGGTCAAACAACTTTTATGCCTCGTCGTTTTTGTTTTTTTCAGTGAGTGCAGAGATTCTGAACAGTTACAGATACTGCAATACTCAGGTATAGCGGAAAAGAAGTGTCTGAGAAGTCGAGCAAGAAGGTTTTTTCTTTAACGAGATATATTACACAGTTTATTATCTTTGCATACAATGTTGTTTTATGAAAAACATGTAAATTGTTGGTACACTTTAAATACACATATATAACATTAAAGGGAACGTGTCAGCTCCTATTTGCCTACCAAACTGGTCTCAGCATTTGGGAGGTTTTGTAAAACTATGTGCCCACCTTTTGTTTGCTTTGTATTACGTTGCTCATCCAGATAAACGACTTTATTTCTATATGTAAATGAGTCTGCAAGTGCCACTTGGGTAGCAAGTGAACCTGTTCTTGTTATTTTAGCCTGCTTAACTCCGTCCTCTTGCCATAGAGTGCCAACGTCAATCCTGAGTAAGAGGGCGGAGTTCAGCAGGATATCATAAGAGAACAGGAGAAACGGACCGCCCAAATGGCACTTGCAGAGTCATTTGCATATGGCGATCAAGTCGTTTATCTGGACAAACAAGGTAATACATAGCAATCAAAAGGTACATGGGCACATAGTTTTACAAGACCTATCAAATGCTGGCACCGGTTTATTTGGCAAATACAAGCTGACAGGTTCCCTTTAAATAGAACCCAGGATCATCTCACAGTTATCGCATGTAACTTACAAATGCAATTCCTGTTGCAATGAGGGAACTGTCTACCAAAAGTGTTGTAGTCAGCAGGGGACAATGCAGGGTCTCCTTGCTCCTGTGGATACCAGTGTAGTCACTCACTATTTTGCAGAAATCCAGCTGGTAGTGGTGCCCCATAATTTTTCCTTGAAAGATGGCAGCCATTCCCCAGCACTTGACAACATTTCTTGGTCACAATTGAAGAGACTGCTTTAGTAGGGACTGGCGAGGAACTCTATTTCTTTACTGGAGTTTTTGTTGTGTTTCAGACTTTTTGTAATTTTTTATAATAGCCAGTTATAGATCAGTTGAGTTAAATTGTAGGTTAAACTTTTGTGTGCTATAAAATTTATATTTCAGTTTCCTTCAGCATGAACTGTAAAATGACCCGTCTCAGTGGAGCATCCTCTTTTCTAGGAACCTTAAAGCTCTTTACACTTTTATCCATATTCCTAGATAGATTTTTTGCATTACTTCAACTATGTGGAAATGTCTAAAATAAGAGCCATATGGAATGAAACTGACCATTGTGGATTTTTACTCAGATGGAAAATTAGTAACAAATGTTAACTGCAAAAGGGTTTAAAGGGAACCGGTCATCAGCATTTCACCTATTAAACCAGCAATACCTGGTGGTAGTGGGTGAAAAATAATTTCTATATAACCTATAATCGTCTTCTTAGTCGGCTCTGTAGCTTTAGTATTCAGTTTTTTAGTGTTCCCGCGTCGTATGCTAATGAGCAGAAAAGAGTCATATCTTGGTTTGAAAAGAGTCAAATCTTCATTCCTCAAGTCTTTCCGAGTTGACCCCGGCTCCTTACTTTTGATTGACAGCTCCTCCCACACAAAATCCTGAGCTTGCGCATTGATGTCCTCTTCTGGTGTGTGCGTACAACGGGACACCGGATTATTACCATAAAAGGCGCGAAATGTTTGCAGACCGTTATTTACAGTTGGAGGATGAGCTTAGGAGAGGGGATAACGGCAATGAACTTTTGATAGCAGCGGCCAGTGAGGGATAAGTAAAGTTCAATAGGTGAAATGCTGGTGACAGGTTCCCTTTAAGGTATGCTAAAGAAAATGTACATGAATATTGTACCTGCAAATCTTTAAATAACCATAGATGTTGTCATGATCTAGGGGTATGTGGACCCACTAGTCCGCTCCACCGTAGCCGAGTGGCAGCTGGCCAAGTCACAGTCTATACAAAGTCTATGCAAATTCCTTAGTACAAGGATACCTGAGAGAGTCCAGACAGTAGTAGAGGCTTTGGCACAGATGGAACTTGATGTGGCAGGTAGCGCCAGACGAGGCAGATGATACCGGGAGTGGCAGATGACACCAGATGTGGTGTATAACAGCAGACGTGCCAGATGACACAACACGACTCCAACACTAGATAAGGCTCAGGAACAAACACACACGGGATACAGAATACAGGTAGCAGGGCACGGGAACACTGGGAGCAGGATAGAACTAAGGGACCATTTGAAATGCAAACATGGGTAGACAACAACAACCCTCAGGCATGGAAAGGAAGGGAGGAGCCCTTTTTATAGTTCAGGATGATCTGGGGACAGGTTGGGGAAACTTTAGTAAATGCTCGTGCTGGCCCTTTAAGACCAGGGACGAGCACTTGCACCCTAATACTCAGTCCAGGACGGCAAGGCCATGCGAGCTGGCATCTCCGAAGAGGGAGACGCTGGCAGACGGCCTGGAAGCTGCGGCCGCCCGATGATGTGGGTCCGCGACCGCAGTCATTGCAGACGTTAGAGTGATAACGGATTTAATAGGCGTATAAAAACCCTGCGCTGGTTGAATTATGTAGTTATATACTTACCCCTATTTTCTCTGTAATTAGACATTATCTGATAGTGTTACTGGTCGAGACCCCAGTAATCCCAAAAACAAGAGGGCCTTAGTTCCCAAGTTCGACGGCCGCACAGGAGCCGTGACTCTTTATTAAAAGAAATTTGAGCGAGCTGAGTTTTCTGTATCCCCATTCATATCACTGAAGAATGGACAGCCAACTTTCTGACAAGAAAGGGGCCCAGGCCCCCTCGTTCTTAGAAAACTTTGGTCTTTGGTCTAGCAAACCCCCCCCCCACTTATCACACATTTAGGGCATGTCTATTGGAAATGCCATGAATGTTAATCATGGTGAACCACTTTAAAGGTGGTCAAAAAATTTCTCTAACCAAAGCTGCCCTGGTGAGCACTTGTCAGCCACGGGTCAGGCTTCCCCCACCCCCAGCAATCAGCTGTTATGGCCGGTATATGTTCCATGTTGGCACCTAATTCTCATTTCAGTTGACTGGAAAAGTCTGCCAGAGTGGGAACCACTCTTTCTGGCGGATCTCTGCACTGGCTCTTAGATAAGGGTCCTGAGCCCCCTCTATGACATCCACATGCCCTACTAGGCCATATGTAATGTGGTTATCTAGATGGGACAACCCCTTCAAAAGGCTATAATAAAATAATTTTTAGTTGTTCCTCCAGGTAGAGACATGCTCAAAGTATTAACAGTGGGGCTCTATGAGCTAGAAGTCTTCCAATGGCTAGCATGAAGGGACATCAGTTCTCTTTCGAGCTGCCATCTAGAAGCTCTGAGATTTCCAAATTTCAAAAGATTTCCAAATTACTCTAATGTTGACAGAGCTTCCGATGACCGTATGCACGAAACAGTCACATTAGGGTCAATGGAAGCGCAGTCATCGTTAGTTAAAAGATCTTCAGAAATGGAGAGGCTTTGGGGAGTGGTTTCTTTATTTTAACCCCTTCCTGCCGCAGCCCTTTTTCAGATTTTCATTTTAGTTTTTTCCTCCCCACCTTCCAAAAGCCATAACTTTTTTATTTTTCCGTCGATATAGTCCTATGAGGGCTTAAATTTTGCGGGATGAGTTCTAGTTTTTCGTAGCACCATTTATTGTGCCATATAATATACTAGGAAACTGGAAAAAAATTATAGAAAATTTAAAAAACAGCGATTCCTCCATTGTTTTTTGCGCTTCGTTTTTACGGAATTCACTGTGCAATTAAAACAACATGTTAACTTTATTCTGTGGGTCAATACGATTATGCGGATACCAAATATATATAGTTTTTTCTATATTTTACTACTTTTACAAGTAAAAACCTAAGTGTAAAAAATAAAATTTATTTTGTGTCGCCAAAATCCGAGAGCCATAAGTTTTTTATTTTTCCGTCGATTAAGTGGTATTAGGTCTTATTTTTTGCGGGATAAGCTGTAGTTTTTAATAACACCATTTTGGTGTACATGCGGCGTTTTGATCACTTATTATTTCGTTTTTTGTGGGAGATGAGGTGACCAAAGAATAGAGATTCTGGTGTTTAAATATTTTTTTTTTACGGCGTTCACCGTGCGGGTTAAATAATGATATATTGTAATAGTTCAGACTTTTACGGACGCGGCGATACCAGTTATGTTTATTTATTTATTTTTTTACTCTGCTCTAGGGGGAAAATGGGAAAAGGTTTTTTTTTAACTTTGAATATTTACATTTTTTTTTACATAAAAAAAACCAAAAACCTTTATTTTACAAATTCTTACTTTTTTTTATTAGTCCCCCTAGGGGACTCCAACCAGCGATCGTTAGATCGCTTGCATGATATACTGCAATACTAATGTATTGCAGTATATCGTGATTCATTAGGTCCCCAGGCAGCCATAGCACCATCCCGAGATTCCATTGTGGGGGCGCGATGAGCTGTTAGAAGGGTTTGCTCCCCTCTTTCTAACTATTTAAATGCTGCGGTCGCTATTGACCGCGGCATTTAACGAGTTAAACTAGCGGAATCGCGCTCGAGCGCGATCCCGCTCATTACTCGGAAGTGTCGGCTGTAACATATAGCCGACACCCGCATCGTATGGAGCAGGTTCACTCCGTGAGCCCGTTCCATACTTCCCCTATCCGACTTTGGCGTATAGTTATGTCAAATGTCGGGAAGGTGTTAAACCCAATGTCTTCTACCTTACCTTTCCTCTTATCTCAACACATCCTGAGATGTGTGGCGCATGATTTCACCATACTCTGTCACGAGATGGCTATGCTGTATGTGTCTATGTATAGCCACCCAGTGGTTGCGATATGGAGTACAGCCTGTCAAGGGTTTTGTTAGCATGTCGCAATATTGTATTGAATTGGTTTAGTTAGAAATTGGATTCCTTAACCAAAATCAAGCAATGGTGATGGTGGATACCTCTGTACATATTTTGGGTGGAGAAAGTCTTTAATACATGGTGTCTATATAGTATCTGTTAGCCAATAAATAGTGTCTTTGTATGAATTGTGCATGTTCTGTCTTAGCTGATGTCTCCACAGCTAATTATTTTAGTTACATCTATGCTGAATATTGAAGTCCTTGACTTCTGAAAACCCTTTACTGTAATATGACAAGCTTATATAGTGTGGATGACATACCGTGTCTGCTCTGATCATGTAACAGTCCTATAAAGAATACTATACAGTGCACAATCCGCCTCGTTATTCTTCTAAAGGTGATGAGTGCTTGTTCTTAACAAATTGGTCACATCTGTCGGCCTGGTAGAAATGTGTGTTTAAAATTTCCCATGTTTAGGACGAGGAAGTGTTATCACCAAGAGTTTAGAATTATTATATACAATGTGGAGATGGTTCTCATTAACTGTATCTACACTTTCTTTATATTGTATCACCGTGGACAACATTTCACAGTAAGGCCTTCTTAACTCCTTGCCACCACAGCCATTTTTTGTTTTTTATTTTAGTTTTTTCCTCCTCATGTTCCAAAAGCCCTAACTTTTTTTTTTCTTTTATCGAGAGCTTGTTTTTTGCAGGACAACTTTTAGTTATTCACGATACTATTTATTGTACCCAGTGGCGTAACTACCGCTATAGCAGCCGTAGCGGCTGCTACGGGGCCCGCGGCATGGGGGGGCCCGTGTTGCCCGCCGGCACGGGCCCCCACCATGGCCGGAGGCTCCGCTAGCAGCCGCTATGGCTGCTACAGCGAGACACCACTGAACACGACTACGGCAGAGCAGGGAGGCATCTCCCCGCTCTGCCATTAAGCAAGACATGTATCCCCTATCCACAGGATAGGGGATACATGTGTGATCGCTGGCAGCGATAGGGAGAACGGGGGACTGAAAGTCCCCTGAAGTTCTCCATCACAAACCTCGGACTTCCGGGGTCTGTGTCGGCAGCTCCGTAGAAATGAATGGAGCTCCGGTCGCGCTTGTGCGCATGCGTGACGAGCGCTCCTTTCATTTTTAGTGAGCTGCGCAGACGCCGGAAGTCAGAGGTTTGTCATGGAGAACTTGGGAGACTTTCAGTCCCCCGTTCTCCCTATTCCTGAAAGCGATCATACATGTATCCCCTATCCTGTGGATAGGGGATACATGTCTTTTGTAGGACACGCTATAGGTCACATTTTTTTTGGGGGGGGGGGGGCGCTGTATGGCGTTCATTACAGGGGGGGCTGTATGGCGTTCCCTACAGGGGGGGCTGTATAGCGTTCCCTACAGGGGGGCTGTATAGCGTTCCCTACAGAGTGGGGGCGCTGTATGGCGTTCCCTACAGAGGGGGGGGGCGCTGTATGCCATTCCCTACAGGGGGGGCGCTGTATGGCGTTCCCTACAGGGGGGAGCTGTATGGCGTTCCCTACAGGGGGGGCTGTATGGCGTTACCTACAGGGGGGGCTGTATGGCGTTCTCTACAGGGGGGGCTGTATGGCGTTAGCGCCATACAGCCCCCTCTGTAGATAACGCCATACAGCCCTCTTTGTAGATAGCGCCATACAGCCCCCCTGTAGATAACGCCATACAGCCCCCTCTGTAGATAACGCCATACAGCCCCCTTGGTAGATAGCGCCATACAGCCCCCCTGTAGATAACGCCATACAGCCCCCTCTGTAGATAGCACCATACAGCCCCCTTTGTAGATAGCGCCATACAGCCCCATGTAGATAACGCCATACAGCCCCCCTGTAGATAGCGTCATACAGCCCCCTTTGTAGATAACGCCATACAGACCGCTTTGTAGATAACACCATACAGCCCCCCTGTAGATAACGCCATACAGCTCCCCCCCTGTAGGGAACGCCATACAGCCCCCTGTAGATAACGCCATACAGCCCCCCTGTAGATAGCGTCATACAGCCCCCTTTGTAGATAACGCCATACAGCCCCCTCTGTAGATATCTACAAAGGGGGCTGTATGGCGTTATCTACAGGGGGGACTCTGTATGGTGTTCTCTACAGGGGGATGTATGGTGTTATCTACAGGGGGGGCTGTATGATGTTATCTACAGGGGGCTGTATGGCGTTATCTACAGAGGGGGCTATATGGCGCTATCTACAAAGGGGGCTGTATGGCGCTATCTACAAAGGGGGCTGTATGGCGCTATCTACAGGGGGGCTGTATGGCGTTCTCTACAGGGGGATGTATGGTGTTATCTGCAGGGGGGACTGTATGGCGTTATCTACAGAGGGGGCTGTATGGAGTTCTCTACAGGGGGATGTATGGCGCTATCTACAGAGGGTTCTGTATGGTGTTGTCTACAGGGGGGCTGTATGGCGTTATCTACAGGGAGGTTGTATGGCGTTATCTACAGGGGGGCTGTAAAAAAGGCACTATCTACAAGGAGGGTTGTGTGACACCCAGGGGAGGGGGGGCCCCAGTCAAAAGTTTGCTATGGGGCCCAGTCTTTCCTAGTTACGCCCCTGATTGTACCATATAATATACTGGAAAACGGAGAAAAAATCTTTGTGGGGTGGAATGGGGAAAAAAACAGCGATTCCTACATTGTTTTTGAAATTTTGCTTTTATGTCTTTCACTGTGAGGTAAAAACAACATGTTACTTTTATACTGCTGGTCAATATGATTTCGGCAAAAATGTACAGTATGTCTTTTTCTATGTTTTACTACTTTTACAAAGAAAAAAATAAGTGTTAAAAAAACATTTGTTTTCTGTCGCCATATCTGAGACCCATGAATTATTTTTTATTTTTCGGTTGATTGAGCAGTAGGAGAGCTTGTCTTATTTTTCTTTTATTCGTACCTTTTTCGGGTACATGCAATTTTTTGATCACTTTTTATTTAATTTTTTGTTGAAGACAAGGTGATTCTGGCTTTTATCTCTTTTGTTTTAATGTTATATTGTAATGGGACAAGGTTTTTTTTTTTAACTTTTAACATTTAAATTTTTGGATACTAAATAAACCCCTGTTTTTTATTGTTTTTATTTGCCCCTCTAGGGGACGAACATGCAATCGCTGGATCACTTGCACAATATAATGCAATACTTGCCGCTGGCAGGGCTTAAAAGGAGCACAAAGATGGCAGACCTGGGGTCTTCAGTAGGCCTCCAGACTGCCATGACATCCATCAACACCCTGCGATCGCGTCGCAAGGGGGCCAAACATTGACGGAGGGGTCCGTCTCCTGCTTTCTAGCAGCTTAGATGCCGCTGTCAATAGCATCTAAGTGGTCTGAGATCGGAGTTATCTAACATAAAGCTGGCACCTGGTGAGTATACAGCGGAGTCAGCCCGTGATCACCTCCATACTACCCCTTGATGAAACTGTATGTCAAAAGTTAGGAAGGGGTTAAGAAGCTGTGCTGTCACTTTCACTTTCCGTTGCGGGGTTCACCCGACAGAAACCTCAGACGGAACCCCGGAACGGAAGTGAACGGTGATGTGAACAGGCCCTAACACAAAAGTTTTGTATTTTTTTAAGCTGGTTCACAAAAAAAAATAATTCCAAATTCTACTGGACCAACTGCCTATTTAGAGAGCGGCAGCAGCTCCAGGAGCGACATCATAAGGGACACACTAGGTGGATATGCTGAGCAAAACTACACAGTTTATCCGCCCCGGTAGCCGCAGGGAATTCCGCCAGCAAAACCGCACCAAATAGTGGCGCAGGTTTGGTGAGGCATGTCCGCTGCGGGAATTCTGCAGGGAAAAAAAAGTTTAGACTTGCCCCGGCCGTAGTCCTGGTGACGCATCTCTCTCTTCTGAACGTAGCCCCGCCTCCTGGGATGACGCTGTAGACCATGTGACCGCTGCAGCAGTCACATGGTATGAAACGTCATGACAGGAGGCCGGGCTGCGCTAAGAATAGAGGATCGCGTCACCAGGACTACGGCCGGGGTAAGTCTAAACTTTTTTATAAATTTAAAAAAGTGCCTTTTTTTTTTTTCTCATTTGTGATTTTTGCGGCAGAACCGCAGCATTTCTGCAACAGAGGAGCGGCGATTCCACAGAATAAATTGACATGCTGCGGCTTAAAAAGCCAAAAGCCACACGGCAGGTCCATTATTTTTGCAGCGTGTGAATGAGATTTGTTCATATCTCATCCACTCTACTGCGACTGTAATACGCTGCGGATTGTCCACAAAATGTGTTGCATAAAATCCGCAGTGTTCATGCCTAGTGTGTTCCTACCCTAAGGCCGGATTTACACGAGCGTGGGCTTTTTGCGAGCGCAAAAACGTGGCATTTTGCGCATGCAAAAGGTCCATAACATCTCCGTGTGTCAGCAGCGTATGATGCGTGGCTGCGTGATTTTCGCGCAGCCGCCATCATTATGACACTCTGTTTGTATGTTTGTAGCACGTGGTGCTTTTCTGTTTTCATTCATAGTTTATACGGCTGCGGAAGTGCTGGGCGTGATTTTCACGCACCCATTGACTTCAATGGGTGTGTGATGCGCGAACAATGCACAAATATCGGACATGTCGTCAGTTTTACGCAGCAGACACACGGACACACGCTGCGTGAAAATCACTGACAGTCTGCACGACCCCATAGAGTAACATAGGTCCGTGTGAGGCGCGTGAAAATCACGCACGTTGCACGGATGTATTACACGTTCGTCTGAATAAGCCCTAACAATAAGGCCCAGTTCACAGAGTTTTTGGGCCTTGATATTGACTCGGACGCTGCGTCAGAATCAGCACCAAACAACTTCCAAAACTGCCTCCCATTGATTTAATCTGAAATCAATGGGAGCCAGTCGCGGAAAAAAGAAAAAGCAGGACGTCCTTTCTTGCCGCGGTTCCGCCTCTGACCTGCCATCGAAATCAATGGGAGGCAGAAAATGCATTTTTCGCTGCGTTTTCTGTCTGCTGTCCTCAATCGCCGCGGGCAACAAACGCGGCAAGATAGTGTGGGCAGGTCAAAATCTGCCTCAAAATTCGGTGCGCGGTTCCAGGCGGTCGCCGGTGCGCATGCGCGGGAGTTTGCGGGTGCGCGCGATCGGTCGCACGGGCGGCGGTGTTTGACGGCCCCCATGCCACCCAGGGCCGATATCAGGGGGGGTATTAGGGGTACTGATGTGAGAGGCCCGGCCAAACCTAATTGAAAGGGGGGCCCGCAGCTCATGACATTCTTTTGGTGAAAAAAACAGGCCCCATTGCAGGTGCCTGTTTTTTTTCTACCAAAGGCAAGTCGCGGCAGTTTGCCGGGCCCCCCTTTCAATTAGGTTTGGCCGGGCCTCTCACATCAGTACCCCTAATACCCCCCCTGATGGCGGCCCTGGGTACCATGATATAGTGCTGGACGGAATATCGTTAACAGGCGGTGCCACGGTAGGGGGGCCCAGACAATTTCGCTGTAGGGGGCCCTGAAATTCCTGATGGCGGCCCTGATTGCTGGTATATCAAATTAATAAACCATCAGTACTTATGATAGGAAAATCCCTTTAAAGGTCTTGGTTTTCTTAACCCCTTCCTAACTTTTGACATACAGTTTCATCAAGAGCGGCAGCAGCTCCAGGAGCGACATCATAAGGGACACACTAGGCGGATATGCTGAGTAAAACTCCACAGCTTATCCGCCCCGGTAGCCGCAGGGAATTCTGCAAGCAAAACCGCACCAAATAGTGGCGCAGGTTTCGTGAGGCATGTCCGCTGCGGGAATCCTGTAGGGGAAAAAAAGTTTAGACTTGCCCCGGCCGTAGTCCTGGTGACGCATCTCTCTCTTCTGAACGTAGCCCCGCCTCCTGGGATGATGCTTTAGACCATGTGACCGCTGCAGCAGTCACATGGGATGAAACGTCATGACAGGAGGCCGGGCTGCGCTAAGAATAGAGGATCGCGTCACCAGGACTACGGCCGGGGCAAGTCTAAACTTTATCAATTTAAAAAAGTACCTTTTTTTTTTCTCTTTTGTGATTTTTGCGGCAGAACCGCAGCATTTCCGCAACAGAGGAGCAGCGATCCCACAGAATAAATTGACATGCTGCGGCTCAAAAAGCCAAAAGCCACACTGCAGGTCCATTTTTTTTGCAGCGTGTGGATGAGATTTGTTTAAACCTCATCCACTCGGCTGCGTCTGTGATACGCTGCGGATTTTCCACAATAAAATGTGTTGCATAAAATCTGCAGTGTTCATCCCTAGTGTGTTCCTACCCTAAGGCCGGATTTACACGAGCGTGTGCTTTTTGCACGCGCAAAAAACGTGGCATTTTGCGCATGCAAAAGGTCCATAGCAGCTCCGTGTGTCAGCAGCGTATGATGCGCGGCTGCGTGATTTTCGCGCAGCCGCCTTCATTATGACACTGTTTGTATGTTTGTAGCTTTTCTGCTTTCATTCATAGTTTATACTGCTGCGGAAGTGCTGGGCGTGATTTTCACGAACCCATTGACTTCAATGGGTGCGTGATGCGCCAACCACGCACAAATATAAGACATGTCGTGAGTTTTACGCAGCGGACACACGGACACACGCTGCATGAAACTCACGGACAGTCTGCACGGACCCATAGACTAACACAGGTCCGTGCGAGGCGCGTGAAAATCACGCGCGTTGCACGGATGTATTACACGTTCGTCTGAATAAGCCCTAACAATAAGGCCCAGTTCACAGAGTTTTTGGCCCTTGATATTGACTCGGACGCTGCGTCAGAATCAGCACCAAAAAACTTCCAAAACCGCCTCCCATTGATTTAATCTGAAATCATGGGAGCCAGTCGCGGAAAAAAGAAAAAGCAGCACGTCCTTTCTTGCCGCGGTTCCGCCTCTGACCTCCCATCAAAATCAATGGGAGGCAGAAAATGCATTTTTCGCTGCGTTTTTTGTCTGCTGTCCTCAATCGCCGTGGGCAAAAAACGCAGCAAAAAAACACGGCAAGATAGTGTGGGCAGGTCAAAATCTGCCTCAAAATTCTTTAAGGAATTTTGAGGCAGATTTTTTTTTGCCTGCAAAATACTGTGTGAACAGGGCCATACATGATCAGCACTTTGAGATAATTTACTCACTGTCTGAAGAGCTGCTCCCACTCCAGTCCTCTTCCGGCGATGTCTTCCAGGCGAGGTCTTCGGTCCAGACGTCCAGTCCTTCACCTCCAGCCAGGCTCCAGGTAAGTTTTGTCCATGTGTTTCCATGGGTTCGCCGCGCGGGCGATCGCGGGTGCGCCGCGCGGGCGATCGCGGCTGCGGGCGCGCGCGCTGGCGGTCGCGCGCGCGGTCTCGAGTGCGGGCGTTCGTGGGTGCGCGCTCGCGAGTGCGCACGCGCGGGAACTTCCTTGTGCGCGTGCGGACTGTTTGACGGCCCCCCATGACGAGGGTAGGGGAGGGGAGGGGGCCCGCAGCAGCAGCAGCTCACGACATTCTTTTGGTGAAAAAAAACTGGCCCCATTGCAGGGGCCCGTTTTTTCCTACAAAAAGAATGTCGCGGCAGTTGCCGGGCCCCCCTTTCAATTAGGTTTGGCCGGGCCCCTCACACCAGTACCCCTAATACCCCCCTGATGGCGGCCCTGCCAGCAATGTCTGTTTGGTGGGGTTCAACCATTGGGACAGTAATCAAAGAATAATTCCCGTCACGGTGCAAAGTTGGGAGTTGTTATTTTCAAAAAAGCCAAAAGCTGTGTGATGTGATTGTTCTAGGCATTGGTGAAGATCCCAGCGGTCCACACTAATAAAACCAAACACTAAACGTTAAATAACAATATAATTACCTTTATTTAAGTAGTAGGTCCCTAAACTAAGGGAAACAGAGCAGACTATACACATGTCTGCCCTAAGCTGAGTACATTAACCTCTATATATGTTGCTCTCTCAAAAGATGAGCCTCGTATGATCTACGTACATAGGTTTAGCCTATTCAGTCATCTAGAGAGTAAGCCGCATGTAAGAGCATGTGTAAAGTAAAATAAAGGCTCCCCATCCAGCGCTGGTTCCCAGGAGCCCAATTATAATTGTATATTCGGAGCTGGTGGAGTTGCTTCATAATACTGCCATAGAGTGAATACGTAACAGTACCAAGCAATACCGAAATTACAGATCTATACATTGTCCAAATAATACCACTACCCAATGTCTAAATAACCAACACCATAAGATAAGATTTTGTCAAACTTAATAGGAGACTTAAGTTTGCAACATGTAGTAGGGACATATGGGTGGAAACCCTTAAATTGTAGATGTCTAGAATCAATGTCCGATTTTTCCCAGGATATAATCTGGTACTGTATATATTAGGGTATTGTAGTTTATAAAGTTAGTAGGAAGAAAGAAAAGGCTGGCACTGTTGAACCAGTGATAATTGGAATAGGATTGTATCGAATGGCTTATTTTCCTTAATGGATTTTTGCAGGTAAGTTGCCCCGGAGTTGCTCATCGAAATTATAGCACAAACCAACTTGATATAAATATATAGAAATTGTCGAGGCACTCACCGGACTTGCAACACAGTTACTTTATTCGAAAGATCTCGGTCAGGATGTGGAATTAGCCTTCGGCCGTTTCACGTGCGTACACGCTTTCTCAAGGCCCTGGGGTCACTTCCTTTACATGCCTTTTTATTCACAAATCAGTATAAGCTGTTACATAACGAAAATAATAGAAAAAGACAGGGAAATACACAATATACATTTGTGAATGATGCACCATAATTATATCAAGTTAAAATACCAATATATTAATATTTATTTTAATTAATTACATTATTTAAAAGCAACAAGGTTTACGTTATGAAGGAGCTTAGGTCGTTTCGGTCATTAAGACCGAGAAGTCCTAGCGCCCCTGTCTGTGAAATAATTTCTGCCTCTTTCTGCAATAGAGTTTTATGTCTGTCTCCTCCTGACAATAACGGCTCAATGTGAACTATGCCCACAAATCGCATACATTGTGCGTTATTTTCATGTTATTCTTGCATGTGTTGTATCAACCTGGGGCATCCCCCCCCACTTGTGATTAATGATCTTACATGTTCACTAAACCTTATGTACATGGGTCGTATAGTTTTTCCTATATAAAATCTCCCACAATCACAGATCACTGCATATACAACATATTGAGTCCTACAGGTTATCAGCTCATTGATTTCAAACGCAAATGAGCTGATAACCTGTAGGACTCAATATGTTGTAGGTTTCCACATCCTGACCGAGATCTTTCGAATAAAGTAACTGTGTTGCAAGTCCGGTGAGTGCCTCGACAATTTCTATATCTTTATATCAAGGTAGTTTATAAAGTCCTGTGCTATGTTAGTTACATTTATCATATTGATATATTTATCTAAAGTCACTTTAGCCCTAAGCATTATTTAGCATTTTGTCTTGATTTCCCTTTCTTCCCCATAATCGAATTAACCTAACATGGGCTTGTCATTAAATAGGTATTCCCATCTTATGGTATAGCATATCACTAGGACCAACCTTTGGGACCACCACCAATCACGAGAACAAAGGGCAGATGACTCTCTGGCTTAACTGGGTTTTACACTGGGAGAATATCGGGCAGATGAGCGTTCATAGAACGCTCGTTGTCGATAATTGCCCTGTGTAAACAAGGCAGCGATCAGCAGATGAACGAGCAAACGCTTGATCATCTGCTGATGAGATAGTTTTAAAAAACTAAAATATTCTCGTTGTCGGCAGCACATCCCCCTGTGTAAACAGGGAGACGCGCTGCCGACATGATAATAATGTATGGGGAGGAGCAATCGTAGTAACGACCGCACGTCCACATACATAGCTCCTTGTGACAGGAGCAAACGAGCGCCGATCAACGAGCTGTCTCGTTGATCAGCGCTCGCTGCACCGGCCAAAATCAGACGGCGTTATAGCACCTTTAGTCTTTGCACTGCGATGTTTTTGAACACCCGCTGTGCTGGGACGATCGAAATAATGGACCAACTGTATGCAGCTATATGCCTATATCAAAACCATATACATTTTTTTCCATTTTTTATTTATGTAGTTGTGCTGAAAGGCCTAGTCGACTACACTTTCCAACCGAGTTGAAGCAACGGTATACTATGTATACTGACCAAATATATGCCATAAGCACATTCTTTATGTATATAAATTGTTAATAGAAATCTATGGGTATGTAAGACAGATATTTCCTGGCATATATACCGAAACTAGAGCCCAAACAAGTTCTTTTTAAACCAGTTGAACCTTCATGTTAACTTCAGCGCTCAATCTTATTGGAGTATATTCACTAACCTCATAAGGTATAACTACAGAATAATAGAAATATATTTTGGGATAAATTACACTGTTGTCTCACTCTTACATTACGGGAGATAGACTTAATATTATCATGCAAGTAAAAAATATTTTTTTTTTATAAAAAAACAACGCAATACCCAGTAGTATTAAAGTCAAAGGTTATTCCAATGCAGGCTTCCTGGTGTCGTATTCAAAAAGTGGGACAATTACCCATAAGTGGCGCGTCCTCATAATTGTCCACTTTGCCATAAAAGAGCAATCTGCAGAACAAAGTGAAGATCAAAGGATCTCCGTCTTTGTTCCTGGACACAATTTTACAGAGAACATGTTAAACCACATGTCATTTATCAACATATCCGAGAGCCTCCAGTAGTCAATGACACACTCAGCATCATTGGCCTGGTCTTTATTTCTGTTATTATAATTTTGCAGCTTTTTTTAAATGGTATGCATCTAAAATAGAAAAATTAAGCAACTTTGCCAATAAGGTTGACTATTAAAAATATCTTACCGTTTTGTGTATACAGCTCCTATGCCAATTTTGCAAAGCACACACGAATGATTCCAGACAAACACAATGTTTACAACCCTAACAGTATTTACACAAAATTGGAAGATTTTTTTATAAATGAACATCCAATTTTACTCAACAATAATTTTATCTGTTTGAGCATTTCCATTAGACAATTATTTCGATAGATCCAGGCATATCCAGTGGCGTAGCTATAGGGGTCGCAACGGTCGTAACTGCGACTGGGCCCCTAAGCCTGGCACCCCATTGCTACACAGCGCTGAACGCGCTGGTCCCGCTTCCAACTGAATCTGCGTCCGCAGGATGCACATTCAGTTGGGTCCAATGAAGGAGCCTTGCTGCAGCATGCACTGTGTCGCGAGCGGTTCAGCGCAGGCAGGCGCGTTGTACTGACGTCATCGCGCGTGTTTCCGCCCAGTCACTCACTGCACAGTGCAGAGGAGAAAAAGGATCCTCCACCCGTCGTGGCAACGGGGATAGTTAAGTAATTATGTTATTATTTTTTCTATTAGGTACATATATATGGTGGCATTATACTGGGTATGGGGGGGTTCATATGGCAGCTACACTTTTTAAAAGTATATGGATGTGAGCTCTACCACCTCAGGAGGCTGTTTGTTGTGGTACTTTTTCCGAAACACCTCTGTTTTTATATTTCCATTAGGATCACGTTCAATCAGGATGTCCAGAAAGGGCAGTGCAGGGTTTATCGGGTTCCGCTGTAAATTTTAGACCCAATTCATTGGAGTTAATTTGCGCAACAAAGTCCAGGAATGAGTCCCTGGTACCATTCCACAGCACAAAAATGGCATCTATGAATCTCAGCAAGAGGCAGATGTGTTCCTGCCACCGGCTGAGGTCCTCAAAGAAGACGACATTGGCCTCCCACCAACCCAGGAGCAAATTTGCGTAGGTAGGAGCACAATGGCTCCCCATCGCAGTGCCCCTGAGCTGGTGGTAGTATCGGCCATCAAACACAAATAAATTCCTTGTCAAATTGTACTCCAGTAGTTCTAGCACAAATTTATTATGTACCTGTAGATGTATCTCTCTAGTATGCAGATAGTATTTTACTGCTCCCAAACCAAGGTGACGGTGGATGGAGCTATAGAGAGCCCCTACATCTATAGAGCCCAACAACATGGTGTCCTCCATCTGTATCCCCACTAGTTTTAATAATAGGTCTGACGCATCCCTGATGTACGAGGGTAATGCGTTGATGAAGGGGCGTCCAATGTTCTGGTTTATACTCCCCATCCCCGATACAATTGGTCTTCCCTTTAGGGGTGTTATCCCCTTATGGATTTTGGGAAGTGAGTAGAATGTGACCAGAAATGGAAATTTTGGGAACAAGAAGTCATACTCCTCTTTATTGATCAGTTGAGAGGACAGGGCTCCTCGAAGGAGTCCATCAAGTTCTATCAGGAAAGCACTGGTCGAGTTCATGTCCAACTTCCTATAGAATGTAGTATCTGACAAAAGTTCCAGACATAGGGATTTGCACTTTGAGGAGTCCAGGACCACCACATTCCCCCCCTTTATCTGAGGGTTTAATTGTGATGGTCCTGTCTTTTTCCAAATTAGCCAAAGCCTCCCTCTCCCATCTATTTAAATTATTCAACCCCCTTGTCTTTCCTCCTAATGCCTCAAAATCCTGGTTCACCAGTTTTTGGAACATTTCAATGTTAGGTGTAAAGGATCTGCCAGGCACAGCTTCGGGGTTAACGCCCATAGATAATCAGTCTGCACCTGCTTCTATGTCTGTGAGACTGACTCCATCTTCCACCACGCAGGGTGGCACGCTTAGGAGTGGGAGAACCTATCACAGCCTGGCCAGACGGAGCTAGCTCCCGCCCTCTGTCTATTTATACCTGCCTTTCCTGTTCCTCCTTTGCTTGTGATTCTTCTCATTTGGTTTCCTGGCGCTGCTGCAGCTTCTTGTACTATTGTCCTTGCTTCATATTGACCCCGGCTTGCTGACTACTCTCCTGCTCTGCGTTTGGTACCTCGTTCACTCCTGGTTTGACTCGGCTTGTCCACTACTCTCCTGCTCTGCGTTTGGCACCTCGTACTCTCCTGGTTTGACTCGGCTTGTTCACTTCTCTTGTTGCTCATGGTGTTGCCTTGGGCAACTGCCCCTTCTCCCCCTAGCTCTGTGTACCCTTGTCTGTTTGTCTGTCGTGCACTTATTGAGCGTAGGGACCGTCGCCCAGTTGTACCCCGTCGCCTAGGGCGGGTCATTGCAAGTAGGCAGGGACTGAGTGGTGGGTAGATTAGGGCTCACTTGTCTGTCTCCCCACCCCCGTCATTACATAATCACAAGCCCATACCTAGTCTACCCTGGTCCCTGACACCACTATGGACCCCCTTGAGACCCTGGCTCAGCAAATGCAGGACCTCTCCCTACAGGTCCAGGCCCTGGCTCAGAGGGTCAACCAGCCTGATGCTACCATGGTAGTCCCCCTCACCTCACCTCTTGAACCCCACCTCAAGTTGCCCGACTGGTTCTCAGGGGACCGGAAGACTTTTCTCTCCTTTCGGGAGAGTTGTAGGCTCTATTTTCGTTTAAAGCCCCACTCCTCAGGTTCTGAGAGCCAGCGGGTGGGTATAATTATGTCCCGGCTCCAGGAAGGGCACCAAGAATGGGCCTTCTCCTTGGCTCCTGATGCCCCTGAACTTTCCTCCGTTGATCTTTTCTTTTCTGCTCTCGGACTCATCTATGACGAGACAGACAAGACTGCTTTTGCCGAGAGTTAGCTGGTCACCTTACGTCAGGGTAAGAGACCTGTTGAGTCAGGATTAGACAGTGCCTTTCAGGGTTAAGAAAAGGACTTCCAGTTTAGCACTGTCAAATCCTTTAGTATCCCTGAGGGTCCACTACCCTGTTCCTGACAAAACATCTGTTAGTAACTGCTTGTGGACTGACCAACTTCTTTAGGCTCTGTTCACATCTGCATTGTGTTATTCATTGTTCTGCTCCGTCAGATGAGCAAAACAAGAGAATAACGTTCTGTTGCACAACGGACACTGCCAGTGGCTGACTGATCCCATTGACTTTAAGAGGCTCCGTCGGGGTGTCCGTGATTTGCTGCACTATAATCTCTGGAAATCTCGACCGAATCTGTGACGAAGGCCCCTAACGAAGCCTCCAATGCAGATGTGAACGAGGCCGTTAGACTTCGGGCTGGTCTGTATATAACTGTGCAGAGCCGTTTCTAAACACCACTGCAGAATCGTCAGATGCACGGAACCTATACAAATCTATACACGTGTATATAAGAAGAAATAAAAATAATTAATTGAACAAAATTAGCATAGGTCTTAGGCCGTATTCACACGAGCGTGCTCGGTCTGTGCTATACGGACCGTATGCAGGCTCCTATCATTATAGTGATCTAGGACGCTTGGAGTCCCTGCCTCGCTGTGGAAAACATGAAAACATGATTACAGGCAGGGACTCCTAGCGTCCTAGATAACTATGATGCTAGGAGCCCGGCACCCTGCAGTATGTTCGGTCCGGGAAATGCAGCCGATATACAGACCGTATATCACGGACCAAACACGCTCGTGTGAATCCCGCCTAATACTGTATTATTATCCTCACTCTGTATTCATTATTATTTATTTATTTGTTTCATTTTACCAAAGTTAAAAAATTTGAATCAAATACATTCATCACATTGAATAATTTTTTATTTATGTTTTTATTTGTACAAATTTTGACAATTACAATCTTCTCATTGTACACATTTAAACTATTTGTTCGTTTACTTTTACCTTGCTTTTTTATATGGCCTTCTAATGATACACATTATTATAACTTAATATTTATTTTTTTATTTGTTTAACCTTACCTTTTTTATGACCCCCTTCATCACACATATTTATACCACTTATTTATTTTTATTATTTATTTATTTGTTCACCAAATTTTTTATTACCTCTTCATCACACACTTTTTTATACAAATTGAAAATTTTTTTAAACATTTTTTTACCTTATGTTTTTGTGACCGTTTCATTACACACATTTATACTATTTAATATTTATTTTTTATTTATTTAATTTTTTATGACGTTTTCATCACATAATTGATATAATCTCAACATTTTTTATTTTCTTTTTTTTTGTGATACTTGTTGCTATTGTATTATACAATTACCATAATTAAGACAAGTGATTTAGTTGCATGATAAATTATTGTAGGTTTAAGATTTAACTTTTTTTTTTCTATGCACTATTCTTATAATTGCTCCACTATTAAAGTAAAAAAAAAAAAAAAAGCACAGAAAATGTGATATGTTCAAGGCAGGTTTTTGGAGCTTGTTTATTAAGTAAACATCAAAGTTTCATGGGGGTCTTCATTAACTTGTACAATATTGAAAGAAAAAATTCTCACGTAGGCCATGTACAATGACCTCCCACTTAGAGAAAATACGTATTCCATTCCAGTCTCAGAGCTCATGGGATCTCCCGTCCATGTAATATATTTTGAGACACAGCGCAGACGGCTTCTCCGTTGTGAACCAACATGAAATCCCCTGTGGAGGTGTGAAAAAGGGCAATTTCCCAGCCTTGTTTTTAACCTGGTCAATGAAAAGAAAAATTAGTTGGCACAATAAGAAGCAGAAATATAAATATTATAAAGAAATAACATTAAAATGTATTATATCAGAGTTACATTTTGACTTATTTGTCCACTCTTCGAACTACTTTAATTTAATTGTTTACTAATCACTTAAAGGATCCCCCCCGGATAAAATGTATATTCTTTGTTGTGTCTATTGCTGGGCCTGAGGGGGCGGAGCATGACACAGTGATTCTTTCTTAGGTGTTTTTTTTAATCCTGTGCTATTCTACACCCCATCAGGCCCTTCACTAAGCATATCATAGTATATCAGTTTACCCAGTGTCTTCCTTTAAACAGTAATTTGATAGTATCACCAAAATGTTATTTTTGCCCAGACCACATGGTAAGCTGATTTCTGTCAATCATATTACCAATTTTTATTTATATTTTTCGGAAATTTCCAGACTTGCTAGATGTAAGTGGATCAAAGTTCTTAACTAAAGCAAATCTCTAATCATTAGGTAAATTTACATCGATAAAACCCTGTAGGACCGCTGTGATGATCGGACTTGAAAATGGTAAAATTACAATATATCCTTCCTATGCCAGGGAGGAGCTTAGTTGTCACATGTTTATGTGCACCAGCCAACTGACATCTGTGTATGCAAATATAATTAACATCTGACATGGAATGGCAACTAACTGCTATAATGTAGAAAGCAAAAAGTGACAGCGAATTCAAGGAGCACAAAGCCTTCAGGCTGCGAAAAAAATTCAATATACAATTCTGAAAGGGGTTTTAGACAATGTAAAAAGTTTAATATGCTAACAGTAGGAGAGAAATTGCGATGTACTTTCCTTACTGATTTTGTACTGTTCTTACAATGCCGATTCCTACCAATGACACCACTCTAGTTCGAGATAGGCAAACTCCACTCATAGGCTGTCAGGATAAGGTAATGCACAAAATTTGTCAAAATGGCCAATCCTTTTCAGATAAACATTGAAACCCTTGTTCAATCCAGATACAGTACTCCTCTTCGGTGGCTACAGAGGTCACATGGTTGTCAACTAAATTAAAGAGTACCTATCGTTAAAAAAATAAAAAAAATAATCCAGATTTCTCATTGGGCAACTGTAGATGTACAGGGTGGGCCATTTATATGGATACACCTAAATAAAATGGGAATGGTTGGTGATATTAACTTCCTGTTTGTGGCACATTAGTATATGTGAGGGGGGAAACCTTTCAAGCTGGGTGTTGACCATGGCGGCCATTTTGAAGTCGGCCATTTTGTATCCAACTTTAGTTTTTTCAATGGGAAGAGGGTCATCAAACTTATTGAGAATTTCACAAGAAAAACAATGGTGTTGTTAAGGATCTGCCAGGCTCAGCTTCTGTGTCTACGCCCATAGATAATCAGTCTGCACCTGCTTCTATGTCTGTGAGACTGACTCCATCTTCCACCACTCAGGATGGCAGGCTTAGGAGTGGGAGAGCCTATCACAGCCTGGCCAGACGGAGCTAGCTCCCGCCCTCTGTCTATTTATACCTGCCTTTCCTGTTCCTCCTTGTTTGTGATTCTTCTCGTTTGGTTTCCTGGCCCTGCTGCAGCTTTTTTTTTTTGAAAAATCTCTTTTTATTAAGCAGTAAATAATACATAACAAACAGTTATTATAGTGCATGACTTAGAGCAGATAAACGTAAATTACAGACTTTTTAACATTTAGCGTGTGGGTAAAGACATAGGCATAATAAATCACCCGCCGGTGACGCGAAGGCAATAGAATCCTGACAAATAAGAGTACCCTCATGTAATCTAACAAATCTTGCCCTTTACGAAAATTAATAATCCAATAACTGTGAGAGACAGCACATACAATTCATTAACCAATGAATAACAAATGAATAACAATTCCAGTACTACAACACCTTTAATTAATTTTGTATAAAGGAAAACTCACTTCATGCTACCCCAAGATTCAATATATCTGCCCGGCACAGGACTCACATATGGGATATACATTAGATATAAAGAAATGTGGAGAGATGTCTAGACCTTACATAGAACCCGTTTTGTCTCTGCACTAGGACAGCCATGGGCTCCACACTTTTAGAAAACGGTCCCTGGTTTGAGTTACCCAAGCTGCCAACTCCTCCATACGACAGATATGCTGCATTTTATCCGACCATAGTTCTACTGTAGGTGGGTTAGTCTGTCTCCACAGTGTGGGAACGAGCAATTTAGCTGCCGAGATCATCTGTGTCGGCAGGTTGTATATGGAGGGTGAAAAGCCAGGCTGAGGTAGCCACAAGAACACTAACTCTGCCGTTAACTTAATCTGCGTAGAGCAGACAGTGTTGATAGCACTCTCAATCCCCTTCCAGAAACTAATTATTCTAGGACAACTCCACCATATATGTAGGTAAGAACCTGGCCCCTCATTACATCTCCAACATTTATTAACATTCACTAGCCCAATAGAGGCAAGGAATTCAGGCGTCCGATACCATCTCGTGACAAGTTTGTAAGAATTCTCCTGTACACGCACACATCTGGAGAAGCCGTGTGCATGTTTCAATACATAATCCATTTCAAGTTTGGAAAAGGATTTCCCCAATTCCTTTTCCCATGCCCCCAAATAGTGGGGTTTCTGTTCCGACTTCCCCATTAGGAGACCTCTATATAATTTGGACAGAATCTTTGCAGGGGTAGTTGGCAATAGTGTGTAATTTTCTAACCATGTCGGATCAGTCTGAGACGTCTTGGAGATGGACTTAAACATATCTGTTGTAGCTACATAATCCGCCACTTGCAAAGCATTCGGACGCCTCAACCCCTGTTCCTCAAATATCTGTGCAAGGCTTGGAGGACCCAAAGGGTCCAAGAGAACCGATATCTTGACGGTGTTCAGCCTCCTCCAGAAGTCTGCCGTTCTATCAGACTTTCTACCCAGGAAGGACGGTAGAACACTCAGTGGTGCCAGTGGGGAGAGGTGTTTCCCCGTCATGTTCAGAGCTCCTGCAGTGTGACACACACGAATCGTCCCTTTAGTGATAGGGCTCAAATCCCCCCTTTTTGCTAACAGATCATCTCGCACCCAGAGTATTTGAAACGTGTCTGACCCCATAAGCGTTCTTTCCATAACTACAGACAACATGTTATTACCCCCATCTGCCAACTGCGTCCATCGTGAGAGATGGTTAGCATAGAAATACAGTTCCAAGTCAGGAAGCGAAATACCCCCCTGTTCTTTTTTCTGTGAGAGAAGGTTATAGGCTAGTCTGGGGCGTTTAGGATGCCATAAGAAGGATGTAAACAGGGATTTAAAGTTACGAAAGTAGCTTCTCGGGACCCCAATGGGCAAGGCAGTCAGCAGGTACATGATCTGTGGAAGTATATACGTAGTCAATATGTTTTTCCTACCGAACCACGAGAGGAATGGCAACTTAAGGGCCCCTATTTGTGAACGAATTTTAATAAAGAGGGGTTTGTAATTAATGGAGAACAATTCCCCAAGGTCAGCTGGGATCATAATCCCCAAAAATTTTATGGCTTTGGGAGGCCATTTGAAAGGAGTGCAACTTTGCAGTTGTGAGATAGTCCGCGACGAGACGTTAATGTTAAGCGCTTCTGATTTACTAAGGTTAATTTTAAAATTTGAAATAAAACCAAATTTGTCAAATAGAGCAATTATATGGGGTATTGCTGATAGCGGGTTAGAAATTAGCAAAAGTAGGTCATCAGCAAAAGCCACAATTTTATGTTCTACATCTCCTACTTTCAATCCTCTTACTTCATCATTTTGTCTAATAGTCAACAATAGAGGTTCCAATGTCAGTATGAAAAGAGCTGGAGAGAGCGGGCAGCCCTGGCGAGTGCCATTTTTTATAGAGAAGGGGTCAGACAACAAACCATTTACTCTGATTCTGGCTGAAGGTTGGGCATATAACGAAAAGATGGCCTGAATAAATGATTGCGGAAAGTTAAATTTTCCCAGGACCTCCCTGATATAATCCCAGCTGACCCTGTCAAATGCCTTTTCGGCATCAGTTCCCAAAAGGACAAGAGGAATGCCCCTTCCCTTAGCATATTGTATCGCGTTTATCACAATATAATATTATATTTGCCCTGCCCTCCCTCCGTGGAACAAACCCCACCTGTTCCTCCGCTATCAAGTTTGGCAAAAACGTAGCTATTCTGCTGGCCAGTTGCTTCGCCCACCACTTTACATCGGTATTCAGCAGCGAAATAGGTCTATAACTTACACACTCTTCCGGGCTCTTCCCTTCTTTGGGTATCAAAGTGATGTAAGCTTATAATGCCTGTTTCGGAAGGGAAGAACCCGTTAGAAGCGAATTACAGACTTCCAGGAAATGAGGGAGGAGGGTTGTACTAAACTTTTTATAATATGTTATGGGTAGGCCGTCCGGCCCAGGACATTTCCCAAAAGGAATAGAAGCCAGACTAGATTTTAATTCGTCCAAAGTGAAGGGGGACAAAAGGGATGCATTCTCATCATCTGACAATTTGGGGAAAACAAGATTATTCAGAAAATTTTGTACTGCTCCAATCTTATTACCCGACGTTGCAGGAGGTGGATCTCGCAACTCAGAGGAATCCAAGTTGTAGAGATTAGTGTAGAATTGTCTAAAAGCCTCTGCCACCTGGGGAGTGGTAGTAACCTTCTGACCTGAAGCCGTTCTTATTGAAGACACAAAGGATTTCTCCGTTTGCGATTTAAGCATTTTAGACATCATCTTTGAACCTCTATCTCCATGCATATAAATTTTACATTTAAAGAGGCTCTGTCACCAGATTTTGCAACCCCCATCTGCTATTGCAGCAGATCGGCGCTGCAATGTAGATTACAGTAACATTTTTATTTTTTAAAAACGAGCATTTTTGGCCAAGTTATGACCATTTTTGTAATTATGCAAATGAGGTTTGCAAAAGTCCAAGTGGGTGTGTTTAAAAGTAAAAGTCCAAGTGGGCGTGTATTATGTGCGTACATCGGGGCGTTTTTAATACTTTTACTACGGTAGCTGGGCGCTCTGAAGAGAAGTAACATCCTCTTCTCTTCAGAACGCCCAGCTTCTGACAGTGCAGATCTGTGACGTCACTCACAGGTCCTGCATCGTGACGGCCACATCGGCACCAGAGGCTACAGTTGATTCTGCAGCAGCATCAGCGTTTGCAGGTAAGATTGACTTACCTGCAAACGCTGATGCTGCTGCAGAATCAACTGTAGTCTCTGGTGCCGATGTGGCCGTCACGATGCAGGACCTGTGAGTGACGTCACAGCGTGATCTGGCAGAAGCTGGGCGTTCTGAAGAGAAGTGGATGATACTTCTCTTCAGAGCGCCCAGCTAGTAAAAGTATTAAAAACGCCCCGATGTACGCACATAATACACGCCCACTTGGACTTTTACTTTTAAACACACCCACTTGGACTTTTGCAAACCTCATTTGCATAATTAAAAAAATGGTCATAACTTGGCCAAAAATGCTCGTTTTTAAAAAATAAAAACGTTACTGTAATCTACATTGCAGCGCCTATCTGCTGCAATAGCAGATAGGGGTTGCAAAATCTGGTGACAGAGCCTCTTTAAGTCGTTGGAAGGATTTAACTGCCTGAATATTTAGCAGATCTTTCAGTTGTTGCCTAAGAGAGTCTATCTCTGTGCGGACAGAGGCCGTGACGGCCCGTTTATGGAGTCGTTCTAATGTCGAGATCTGGGCCAGTATAAAATTCATTTTCTTAGTCCTATCTCTCTTTAAATGTGAACATAGTGCAATAAGTTCCCCCCGAATATATGCCTTGTGAGCTTCCCATACCATGGGCATCGATATATCAGGTGTTATATTTAAACAGAAATACTCCTCCAGTTTCTTATTTAGAGCCAACATATTTGCCTCGTCTGAGAGGACAGTGTCGTTAAGCCGCCACGACCATGACCTACAGGGCAGTTCCTGTACATGAACCACTGCAGTAACTGGGACGTGATCTGAAACAGTTATATGTCCAATGGAGGTCGACTGTAAATTCAGGAGGCACGAAGAGGACATGAGACTGTAGTCTAATCTACTGTACACTTTATGCCGGTGTGAATAAAAAGTGTAGTCCCTATCCTGAGGATGGGCTACCCGCCAAGCATCTATCAACTGACAACTATGTAGCATGAAACTGAGTTTATGCATAGCTTGGGGAGAGTGTCTTCGTGTGGCCGATGTAGAGTCTAAATCAGAATCTAACACTAAGTTCAAATCCCCTCCAACCACCAACATCCCTTCTCCAAACCTCTTAAATAAACGTAGAACCTTTAGCAGCCAGGTTATTTGTTTGTCGTTAGGAGCATATAAACTGGCAATGGTCATTTTTGTATTGCATATGGACCCTTTCAGGAAGACATATCTGCCCTGTAGATCGATTTTCGAGGACTCTACCTGAAAAGGTAGGTCTTTATGAATACCTATGGAGACCCCCCTCAAGGCAGATGTATGAGTGCTATGGAACCATTGACTATATGTGGACCTAGGCAAGGTGGGTATATGGTTATGTCTAAAATGTGTCTCCTGAAGCATTAATACCCCTGGCGTATCCCGTCTGAGCATAGAGAAGACCTGGGACCTTTTTTGGGGCGTGCTAAAGCCATTTACATTGAGCGTCAAGTAAGTAAGCGGTGACATATTACCCGTCTGACTTTGTCAGCTATTGACCGCGGTGAAGATAGTAGTACCGGACACAAATAAAACATACAATCAACTATATACAGAAAGAACTTGAGAGAAGAAAGTGAGGCTGCACCATAACCTGTAAAATGTGGTATATATAATGCGCCTCTTATCCCATAGAGGCCGCATATCAAGCCAATACATGACAGCCCACGAGTGACATAGTGGGGGGGGGGGGTGGGAAGAAGGTACCCAGCCTTTTGAGATAGGTATGGAGAACACTGACTTCTATGTGTAAGTGAATACAGATAATAAATGAGAACATAGCAATATAACAATATAGCGATATAGCAATATAGCAATATATGGAGGGATGAGAGCAGAGAAAAAGGGCCCAGAAGGGACCTACCACAATATCAATTTGCAACAGATAACATCCTTGGTGGTGAGCACCTAACATCAAAACCCTTCAGCGGCATTTTCAGTGCCTCAATCGTACTGCACCACCGCTGAAAATAATATCAATGAGGTAGTCCCATTTCAAGGAGCTCAGGGTATGGAATTCAATCCCCAGACTGAGGATCCGCTCTCTTCCTGCTGCGCGGGGCTTTGAATTTCTGGGGTTTTTGCCACCCATGTGGGTCAGGTACCTTTAGCTATAAAGTGTCCCTTTGTATCGGCATCCAATCTGGTACAACAATCTTCTCCATGTCCAATTTGGACCAGGCCTTATCAAGATCCTCCGGGGTGCGGATAGTAATTTGCCTGCCCTCTTTTAAAATTGCCAATCCAAATGGGAATAGCCAACGAATGGGAATCTTCTGCATTCTCAAGGCTTCGGTCAGGGGTTTCAACATGCGTCGCTTGGCCAGGGTACTAGCCGCCAGGTCTTGAAAAACCATGATCTTGTGGTCCGCAAATCTCAGGTCCGAAGACCCTCTCGCGGCCGTCAAAATGGCCGCCGTATCCAGAAAGTTAAGCAGCCCACAAATAACATCTCTAGGCGGTTCATCCTTTGCCGGTTTAGGTCTCAATGCTCTGTGAGCACGCTCAATTATAACTTGCGCTGCCTTGTCTTGTCCCAATAATAATGTAAATATGTTTCTCACTGTGGGTAAAATATCCTCCGCAGTGATAGACTCCGGAATACCGCGCAGCCTGATATTCTTCCGCCTGCTGCGGTTCTCCTGATCCTCTAACTGCAGGTATGCCTGGTTCATGTGCGTGAACTGCGAGGCCACTACTGTCTGTAAGGCATCTGCCTGCTGTATAATGGCCGACTGAGTGTCCTCCAATATCGCTACCCTCTGCCCCACGTGTTGAATGTCTATCTTAATAGAGGATAATTCTTTCAGGACCGGAGACATTGCACTGGCCAGGGCTTTTTTCAAAAAGGCTCTAGTGATAGGGTATGTTCACACGGCCAAATTTCAGACGTATACGAGGCGTATTATGCCTCGTTCAAGCATGAAAATACGGCTCCAATACGTCGGCAAACATCTGCCCATTCATTTGAATGGGTTTGCCGACGTACTGTGCAGACGACCTGTTATTTCCGCGTCGTCGTTTGACAGCTGTCAAACGACGACGCGTATAAATATAGCCTCGTCAAAAGAAGTGCAGGACACTTCTTTGGACGTTTTTGGAGCTGTTTTCTCATAGACTCCAATGAAAACAGCTCCAAAAACGGACGTAAAAAACGCCGCGAAAACGGCGCGAAAAACGCCGCGAAAAATGCGAGTTGGTAAAAAAACGTCTGAAAAGCAGGGTCTGTTTTCCCTTGAAAACAGCTCTCGATTTTCAGACGTTTTTGTTGACTACGTGTGAACATACCCATAGGGAGAGGGTCTACCCCGCCTGCAGCATCAGATTGCGTACCTGAGCTGTCTTCATCAGAGTCCTCTCCCCTGCTCTCTTCTGGCGGGTTCGGCGGTGCCGGCGCCATCTTGCTTTTACCCGCCGGGGAAGCATGCTTTTTTTGGAGAAATCTCTCCATCTCCGCTTGAGATTTCCCAACTTTCGCTGTCCCCCGGGATTCACACGACTTGTCTCTATTTGTACGGACCATTTTGTGTAGTTTAGCAGCCCTCCAGCTGTAGAAGTCAGTGTCTCTGTGAGGAGCTCCGGGATCAAGCGACCATCACACAGCACAGCTAGCTCCGCCCCCCTGCTGCAGCGTCTTTAACTATTTGACGCTGCTTCATATTGACCCTGGCTTACTGACTACTCTTCTGCTCTGCGTTTGGTACCTCGTACACTCCTGGTTTGACTCAGCTTGTTCACTACTCTCCTGCTCTGCGTTTGGTACCTCGTACACTCCTGGTTTGACTCGGCTCGTTCACCACTCTTGTTGCTCACGGTGTTGCCGTGGGCACCTGCCCCTTTTCCCTTGCTTCTGTGTACCCTTGTCTGTTTGTCTGTCGTGCACTTATTGAGCGTAGGGACCGTCGCCCAGTTGTACCCCATCACCTAGGGTGGGTCGTTGCAAGTAGGCAGGGACTGAGTGGCGGGTAGATTAGGGCTCACTTGTCTGTTTCCCTACCCCCATCATTACATAATCACAAGCCTATATACCTAGTCTACCCTGGTCCCTCACACTACTATGGACCCCCTTGAGACCCTGGCTCAGCAAATGCAGGGTCTCTCCCTACAGGTCCAGACCCTGGCTCAGAGGGTCAACCAGCCTGATGCTACCATGGTAGTGCCCCTCACCTCACCTCTTGAACCCCACCTCAAGTTGCCTGACCGGTTCTCAGGGGACCGGAAGACTTTTTTCTCCTTTCGGGAGAGTTGTAGGCTCTATTTTCGCTTAAAGCCCCACTCCTCAGGTTCTGAGAGCCAGCGGGTGGGTATAATTATGTCCCGGCTCCAGGAAGGGCCCCAAGAATGGGCCTTCTCCTTGGCTCCTGACGCCCCTGAACTTTCCTCCGTTGATCTTTTTCTTTTCTGCTCTCGGACTCATTTATGACGAGACTGACAGGACTGCCTTTGCCGAGAGTCAGCTGGTCACCTTACGTCAGGGTAAGAGACCTGTTGAGGAGTATTGCTCTGACTTTAGGAAGTGGTGCGTAGCTTCTCGGTGGAATGACCCTGCCTTAAGGTGCCAGTTTAGGTTGGGTCGGTCGAACGCCCTGAAAGACCTGCTAGTTAGCTATCCCTCTTCTGACTCCCTAGACCAGTTTATGGCTTTAGCGGTACGACTTGACCGACGTCTCAGGGAACGACAACTTGAACGTTTTTGTGTTTTCTCCTCTGACTCCCCCATGATGCCTCCCGAGGTTCCTTTGCTTCGTTCTTCCACGGAAGACTCGGAGGTACCTATGCAACTCGGGGCCTCCGTGTCCCCCCAACAACGTAGAGAGTTCCGCAGGAAGAATGGTCTCTGCTTCTATTGTGGGGATGACAAGCATCAAGTGAACACCTGTCCTAGGTGTAAGAATAAGCAGCCGGAAAACTTCCGCGCCTAAGTGATCATCGGGGAGGTCACTTGGGCACACAGGTATTTCCCGTAAATATGAAATGTAATAAAATCTTGCTTCCCTTTCAGGTCTCTTTTGGTGGTAGGTCTGCTACCGGCAGTGCCTTCGTGGATTCAGGGTCTTCTGCTAATATAATGTCTGTGGAATTTGCTATGTCTCTAGCTATGCCTTTGATTGATTTGCCTAAACCTGTCCCGCTAGTGGGTATCGACTCCACTCCTCTTGCTAATGGTTATTTTACGCAGCATACCCCTGTTTTTGAACTCCTTGTTGGCTGCATGCATTTGGAGCAGTGCTCTGTACTGTTGATGCAGGGATTATCATCCTATTTGGTTTTAGGCCTTCCCTGGTTGCAGTTGCATAATCCCACGTTTGACTGGAATACTGGGGATCTTACCAAATGGGGTAATGAATGCTTGACGTCATGTTTTTCTGTTTATTCTATTTCTCCCCCTGAGGAGGTGAACACGCTACCTGAGTTTGTTCAGGACTTCGCTGATGTTTTCTCTAAGGAGGCCTCTGAAGTGTTACCTCCTCATAGAGAATACGATTGCGCTATCGATTTGGTACCAGGAGCTAAGCTCCCTAAGTGTAGGATATTTAATCTCTCTTGTCCCGAACGTGAAGCCATGATAGAGTATATCCAGGAATGCCTGGCCAAGGCTTACATTCGCCCCTCTACTTCTCTGGTAGGTGCTGGCTTCTTCTTCGTAGGGAAGAAGGATGGTGGTCTTAGGCCATGCATTGACTACCGTAACTTGAATAAGGTCACTGTAAGGAACCAGTATCCCCTTCCTTTGATTCCTGATCTCTTTAATCAGGTTCAGGGGGCCCAATGGTTCTCTAAGTTTTATCTACGGGGGGCATATAACCTTATCCGCATCAAAGAGGGGGATGAGTGGAAGACTGCGTTTAACACGCCCGAAGGTCATTTCGAATACCTCGTCATGCCCTTTGAGTTGTGTAATGCTCCCGCGGTCTTAAAGAATTTCATTAATGAGATTTTAAGAGATTACCTGGGGGTATTTCTTGTAGTGTACCTTGATGACATCCTAGTGTTTTCCAAGGACTGGTCCTCCCACATTGAGCATGTCAGGAAGGTGCTCCAGGTCCTTCGGGAAAACAAACTGTTTGCGAAGACCGAAAAATGTGTGTTTGGGGTGCAGGAGATACCATTTTTGGGTCAAATCCTCACTCCTCATGAATTCCGCATGGACCCTGCCAAGGTTCAGGCTGTTGCTGAATGGGTCCAACCTGCCTCCCTGAAGGCGTTACAGGAGATTTATTGCTAACTTCTCGGTCATCGCTAACCCTTTTACGGATCTTACTCGCAAAGGTGCTGACCTCCTCCACTGGCCTCCAGAGGCGGTCCAGGCTTTTGAGGTCCTTAAGAAGTGCTTTATCTCGGCCGCTGTGCTTATTCAGCCTAACCAAAAGGAGCCATTCATCGTGGAGGTTGATGCCTCCGAGGTGGGAGTGGGTGCTGTCTTGTCCCATGGTACCAGGTCCCTCACCCATCTCCGTCCCTGTGCCTACTTCTCCAGGAAGTTCTCGCCCACTGAGAGTAACTATGATATTGGCAACCGCGAACTCTTAGCCATTAAATGGGCATTTGAAGAGTGGCACCACTTCCTAGAGGGGGCTAGGCACCAGGTAACGGTCCTTACTGACCACAAGAATCTGGTTTTCCTAGAATCTGCCCAGAGGCTAAACCCGAGACAAACTCGATGGGCGTTTTTTTTTACTAGATTCAACTTTTTGGTCACCTTAGGGCTGGGTCTAAAAATATTAAGGCTGATGCACTGTCGCGTAGCTTCATGGCCAGCCCTCCTTCGGAGGAAGATCCTGCTTGTGTTTTGCTTCCAGGTATAATCATTTCCTCTGTTGATTCTTACTTAGTCTCCGAAATTGCAGCTGATCAAGTTTCAGCTCCCGGGAACCTTCCTGAGAACAAGCTGGTTGTTCCCCTGCAATTCCGGCTAAGGGTACTCAGGGAAAATCATGACTCTGCACTATCTGGCCATCCAGGCATCCTGGATACCAAGCAGCTCATTGCCAGAAACTATTTGTGGCCTGTGTTGCTTAAAGACGTTAATGCCTACGTCGCCGCTTGTGAAATTTGTTCTAGGTCCAAGACTCCCAGGTCCCGACCAGCGGGCTGACTATGTTCTTTGCCCATTCCCCAGAGACCTTGGACCCATATCTCCATGGATTTTATCACCGATTTGCCTCCATCTCAAGGCAAGTCGGTGTTGTGGGTTGTAGTAGACCGTTTCAGTAAGATGTGCCACTTTGTGGCCCTCAAGAAACTACCCAATGCTAAGACGTTAGCTACCTTGTTTGTCAAACACATCCTGCGTCTCCATGGGGTTCCTGTCAATATTGTTTCTGACAGTCGGGTACAATTTGTTTCATTGTTTTGGAGAGCCTTCTGTAAAAAGTTGGAGATTGATCTGTCCTTCTCCTCGGCCTTCCATCCTGAAACTAATGGCCAAACTGAGAGGACTAATCAGTCTCTAGAACAATATTTAAGGTTTTTTAAATCTGAGTGTCTACATGATTGGGTCTCCTTCATTCCCCTCTCCGAATTTTCCCTTAATAACCGGGTCAGTAACTCATCAGGGGTCTCCCCCTTTTTCTGTAAGTTTAATCCACAGTTCTCCTCCGTTTCACCTGGTAGTTCCAACAATCCCGAGGTAGATGTCGTTCATCAGGAACTGTGCACAGTCTGGGCCCAGGTTCAGAAAAACCTAGAGGCGTCCCAGAGCATACAAAAGACTCAGGCAGATAGAAGACGTTCTGCTAACCCCTTGTTTGTGGTCGGGGATCTGGTGTGGTTATTTTCTAAAAATTTGCGCCTTAAAGTCCCGTCCAAAAAATTTGCTCCCCGATATATAGGGCCGTACAAGGTCATTGAAGTCCTAACCCTGTCTCCTTCCGACTGGAGTTACCCCCGTATTTTCGAGTACACGACGTGTTTCATACCTCCTTCCTTAAACGCTGCTCCCCGTCCTTTGCTCCCTCGAGGAGACCTCCGGTCCCTGTTCTCACCCCTGAAGGGGTAGAATTCGAGGTGGCCAAGATTGTGGACAGCAGGATGTTCCAAGGCTCCCTCCAGTACCTGGTCCATTGGAGAGGATACGGGCCTGAGGAGAGGACTTGTTCCGCCCGGGATGTTCACGCTGGGGTATTGCTCAGGAGGTTCCATCTTCGCTACCCCAATAAGCCAGGTCCACCTAGAAAGGGTCCAGTGGTCCCTCTTAAAAGGGGGATACTGTAAAGGATCTGCCAGACACAGCTTCTGCATCTGCTCCTTAGTCTGAGAGAGTGACACGATCTTCTACCAGTCAGGCTAGGAGGCTGAGGAGTGGGAGAGCCAATCTCAGCCTGGCCAGACGGAGCTAGCTCCCACCCTCTGTCTATTTATACCTGCATTTCCTGCTCCTCCAGTGCCTGTGATTCTTTCCTGTTTCCTGGCTCTGCTGCTGCTGCTATTATTATTGACCTTCCTTCATTTTGACCCTGGCTTTACTGACTACGCTCCTGCTCTGCGATTTGTACCTGGTACTCTCCTGGTTTGACTCGGCTCGTTCACTACTCTTGTTGCTCACTGTGTTGCCGTGGGCAACTGCCCCATGTCCCTTAGCTTCTGTGTACCCTTGTCTGTTTGTCTGTCATGCACTTATTGAGCATAGGGACCGTCGCCCAGTTGTACGCCGTCACCTAGGACGGGCCGTTGCAAGTAGGCAGGGACTGAGTGGTGGGTAGATTAGGGCTCACCTGTCTGTCTCCCTACCCTGTCATTACACAATCTTTATGGAATTGATGACATTTTTGTCGGCTGCATGCATAAATATATTCATAATGATTATTTATGTTACATTTTCTAGTAATATCTGATAATGTAGGAATATTTGATGTTCTCCACCTTTGGGCTAGGGACAACACGGATATGGCATAATATTGTCCTCAAAGGCCCAGGGATTGTATTTTCACTCTCCATATCCACTGGGTGGATGGGCTTCTCCTGGTGTGATGCTAGTACTGTGCTCACCGCTCTGAAGCAATCAGATGTCACCCACTTCTGTTTGCCCTGGGGCATTGTTGGTACTCGGCATCCAGGGCTTATGCTCCAGATTTTTTGCCTAGTGCCTGGTATCACCGGCGAGTGCCACCTTTAACTTTATCTGCCTACATGTATCTAGGCCTAGCATGCAAAATTTGCCTTTGGCGTAGGGTGGATTTTGTACGGAGCTTTGGGCTTGTGCTCCTGATCTTTTAAAGGGGTTTTTCAATATTGTACATTTATGGCATGTCCACAGATATGACATAAATGTTTGATAAATACGAGTCCCACCTCTGGGACCAGCATATATCTGTAGAACGGGGCCCACTGACTCCCATCCTACTCTGCTCTCTGACCGCTGACTGATGAGGTGTCGGCAGTACGGAAACAGTCGAGATTACTGTGCTACATGTTTCTTTAATTCCTATTTACTTCTGAGAGAGTTACAGAAATAGCGTAGCTCAGCTTCTTCCATTCTTAAGACCAACCCCTGTCAGACACTGACTAGAGAGCAGCAAGAGAGAGGAAAGAGGGAGATGAAAGAGAGAAGAGAGACGGAGAGAGAGTGAGAGAGAGGGGAGAAATTGAGAGAGAGAACGAGAGATAGGGAGAAAGAGAGAGAGAAAGAGAGAGAGGGAAAGAGAGAGAGGGAAAAAGAGAGAGAGAGAGGAGAGGGAGAGAGAGAGGAGAGAAAGAGGAAAGAGAGAGGGAAAGAGAGAGAAGAGAGAGAGAAAGAGGAAAGAGAGGTGGGGAGAAGGAAAGAAATAGAGAGAGGAAAGAGAGAGAGAGAGAAAGAGAAGAAAGAGTGGAAAAAAAAGGGGAGAAAGAGAGAGAGAGAAAGAGAGAGAGGAAAGAGAGAGAGAGGAAAGAGAGAGAAGAGAGAGGGGAGAAAGATAAAGGAAAGAGAGAAGAGAGGGAGAGAGAGAGAGAATGAAAGAGGAGAGAGAGAGAGGGAAAAAAAGAGAAAGAAAGAGAGAGAGAGAGAAAATAAGAGAGAGAAGAGGCAGGACAGAGAGAGAGGGGAAAAAAAGAGAAAGAAAGACAGAGAGCGATAGAGGGGGGAGAGAGAGAGAATTAGAGTGAGAGAGAGAGAAGAGAGAGAAGAGAGGGGAGATAGAGAGAAGAGAGGGGGAGAGAAAGAAGAGAGAGAGAGAGAAGAGAGACTGCAGCAGCATCCACTTGCCTTCGTCATTTCTTTTTACTGTAATGCTGTACAGATGGATTTTTGCAGATACTGAGGAGATTTTACAGAGAGCCTGCAGTCAGGTAAGGATGGACTACTACTGCTGGAAGATGAGGAAAATTATACTTCACGTATTCAGTACTAATAATTCAAAAAGAAAAGAAAACAAAATAAAGAAAGACAATAAATATGATGAAAATCACAAAAAAAAAATTCTAACTACATGAGTTGATCCATATGGGGCAGTTTCTTAAAGGGTCACGAAACGTATCCTATCTACATTTGCTGCCCAGTTATCTATTGCTGCATATAAGCAGACACTGTAAACTGAGAAGAGATTGACTGTAATGTCCATCAACTTTCTCCAAATAATGTCTGCCCCGAGATCATTACTTTAATCCTAACCTCCGGCTACCACATCTACGAATGACATCAGAAGCCCTCACTATAAGGTGCAATTGCAGTCGTGGACAAAATTGTTGGTACCGTTCCATTAAAGAAAGAAAGACCCGCAATGGTCACTGAAATAATTAGAAACTGACAAAAGTAATAATACATTTAAATTTACTGACAATCAACTAATGTAAATCAGACGTGGCTTTTGAATTGTGGTTCAACAGAAAAATTTTAAAAACTAAAACTAATGAAATGGGCTGGACAACAATGATGGTCCCCATAACTTAATATTTTGTTGCACAACCTTTTGTAGCAATCACTGCAAAGAAACGATTTCTGTAACTCTCAATGAGACTTCTGCACCTGTCCACAGGTATTTTGGCTACTCCTTGTGAGGACACTGCTCCAGGTGTCTCAGGTGTGAAGATGTCTTCTCCAGACTGCAGGTTTCAGCTCCTTCCACAGGTGTTCAATAGGATTTAGATCAGGGCTCATAGAAGCCACTTCAGAAAAGTCAAATGCTTTGCTCTTAGCCATTCTTGGATGTTTTTAGCTGTATGTTTCGGCGCCCCACCCCATCATAAAAAAAATGCCCCATAAAAAAGAATAATGCCCCCCTACAGTATAATGCCCTATATAGTGCCCCCACACAGTATAATGCCCCTTTAGTGCCCCCATGCAGTATAATAATAATATTTAATAATATATTATAATCCCTTCAAGGACACAGTATTTTGTCCTCTAATTGTGCCCACACAATATTATACCCCCTAAGTGCCACACACAGTATATTGACCCTTGTAGTGCCCCTACACAGTATAATGCCCGCTTAGTGGCCTCCACACAGTATAATGCCCCCCTCTCCTGGCTGCCACACACAGCCCCCCCTTGTAAATAGTACCCCCCCTGCAGATTGCGCCATACAGCCTCCCTGTAGACAGAGCCATAATCCCCGACCTCCTCATGTAGACAGTGCCATACAGCCCCTCACCTCCCCCATGTAGACAGCGCCATACAGTCCCCACCTCCCCATGTAGACAGTGCCCCCAAACCAAAAAATGTTTACTCACCTAGGCCGCGTTCCCACGACAAACTGAGCTGCTCCACAATGCCGATGACAGGATCCTTGCGTAGGCCAGCATGATTTCCCAACTTTTTCTGACTCTAAGCTCTACTGGAAAAAAAATTAGCCCCCACTCACAGTAAAATGACCATCAGCCCGCCACTCACAGTAAAATGACCATCAGCCCGTCACTCACAGTAAAATGACCATCAGCCTGCCACTCACAGATGCTCCATGAAGATAGTGCCACACAGCCCCTTGTAGATAGTGCCACATGGCCCCCTTGTAGGTAGTGCCATACAGCCCCCTTGTAGGTAGTGCCACACAGCCCCCTTGTAGGTAGTGCCACACAGCCCGCTTGTGTGTAGTGCCACACACCTCCTTTGTAGGTAGTGCCAACACAGACCCTTGTAGGTAGTACCACATGGCCCCCTTGTAGATAGCACCCCCCCCCCCTTCCTGTAGAGAGTGCCGCTGTAGCTCCCTGAAGGAGCGGAATCCCCCTGTGGCCGGGGATTCCGCTACTGGACGGAGCGATTGATGTCTCTGTCCATATATGGACCGTGACATCAGGGGCAACTCCTGAAGCGGAATCCTCGTCCACAGCGTTGCTGACGCTGTGACCGGGGATTCCACTCCAGGGGAAGTCCCTGACGTCACTGCCCCTGATGACACTGTCCATATATGGACAGAGACATCTATCGCTCCATCCAGGAGCGGAATCCCTGGCCATACGGGGTTTCCGCTCCTTCAGGGAGCTACAGTGGTGCTAGTAGATAGCACAGCAGGGAGATACCTCCCTGCTCTGCTATAGTGTTCAATAGTATTTGTGTCCTAAGGACACAGATACTATTCAATGTGGCGTCTCTACCGCTGTAGCAGCCACAGCGGCTGCTAGTGGCGCCGCCGGCCATGGGGGCAGAAAGGCAGCTGCTGTGTTGCCGGGCCCCGGCGCTTCTGATACACAATCAGGGGAAGGGAGCCAGCACAGCGCCCCCTTCCACCTGCTGGAGTGTTGCGCCCTGTGCAATGACACAGGTCGCAAACCCCTAAGGCCGGCCTTGCCCATGTCCTGCGACTGAGACCAAGCTTTCCGACACTGGGCAGCACATTTCACTCCAGAATTCCTTGATAGTCTTGAGATTTTATTTTACCCTGCACAGATTCAAGACCCCCTGTGCCAGATGCAGCAAAGCAGCCCCAAAACATATTCGAGCCTCCTCCATGCTTCACAGTTGGTACAATGTTCTTTTCTTGTATGCTTAATTTTTGCATCTGTGAACATAGAGCTGATGTGATTTGCCAAACAAACTCCAGTTTTGTCTCATCTGTCCAAAGGACATTCTACCAGAAGCTTTGTGGCTTGTCAATATGCATTTTGGTAAATTCCAGTTCCACTTTTTTATTATCAGATGCAAAAATGAAGCATACAAAGAAAAGAACATTGTACCTACTGTGAAACATGGAGGAGGCTTGGTTATGTTTTGGGGCTGCTTTGCTGCATCTGGCACAGGGGGTCTTCAATATGTGCAGGATAAAATGAAATAACAAGACTATTAAGGCATTCTGGAGCGAAATGTGCTGCCCAGTGTCAGAAAGCTTGGTCGCAGTCAAGTTATTTCAGAGACTATAGTGGGTTTTTCTTAGGGTACCAACAATTTTGTCCACGACTGTATAAGCAGTATATAGGGAAGGAAGGTGACGACTGAACCATATAACATAGCAGACTGGCACAATGCATCATGGTCCAAAATTTCAGGACTACGAAATTTGGGACTTTTTATATATATATATTGACCCTGATAGTGGATTAATATTTAGATTCTGATTGCCTCCATATATAGTGTTATCCCCCAATTTTCACAGCCGTAACACCCGGACCTCCCGTGGTTCTACTGGACCAAATTTTGATCCTCGTTATATGAGTATTGCGGCCGTGATACATAGGCTAAAATGCGGTCCCATTACTATAGTTTTTAACCAACCATATGTAGTATGTGAATTATTCTAGGCGATGTTGGAAAATTAAAAAACACATGCGTATCCTTCTTTCTATTCAATAAGTAACAAATTCCACACAGGATGCCCGACTCATATAATTGTTGATACAATGTCCAGGGGGTTTAATGTATCCCGCACATACTGATCCGTGTATTACGGTATTGCCGTCTATATTAAAATCCTTCCATTTCTGGACATCTGTGCAGGAATTGCTTTCTTTAATTTCCTTTTTGCTCTTTTCAGCTTATCTTTGTCAATATTAGAAGTGATACATTATAATGAAAGTGCGCTGCCTCCTGCAGATCCCAATGTCATTCAGGATTAGCACCATATAGGTTACATTGGGTGTAATGGGTTTTGTCTCAGTCAGATTGAAGTCAGGTATTTTCTAGGCCATTAGGCCCCATTAGGTCTTACCTCAGTATTTTCTATGCTTTATGTTTAAGAAATGTTTTATAGAACTGGAGTACAAGCAAGGAAAATGTGAAGGAATTGTACATTTCCCTGAAATTAAAGGGGTTCATATATATTAATGTACAATGTATCTATACACCTCAGTTATAACATTAGAAAACACTGATATGTGAAGTGAATAACATTGATGATCTGGTTACAATTGCGCCTGACTAGGGGTGGAATATATTAGGCAGCAAGTGATCGGTCAGTTCTCGAAGTTGATGTTTGAAGCCTTAAAAATGGGCAAGTGTAAGAATCTGAGTGACTGTGACAAGGACCAAATTGTGATGACTAGACGACTGGGTCAGAATATTTCCAAAACGGCCGGTCTAGTGGGGTGTTCCCGGTATGCAGTGGTGGGTACCTACCAAAAGTGGTCCAAGGAAGGACAAATGGTGAACCGGCAACAGGGTCGTGGGCGCCCAACACCACTTGATGCGTGGGGAAAACAAAGGCTAACCTGTCTGGTCCGATCATACAGAAGAGCTATTGTAGCACAAATTGGTAAAAATGTTACTGATGACTTTGATAGAAAGGTCACGCTATAGGGAAAAAGGAAACAAAGCGCACATAGTGCATGAGCCTGTATTAGGTGAGAACAAAAGGAAAAAAGTGGTCAATTGTGCTGACCTGATGTTGTTATGCTCGGAGCATAACATCCCAAGGTGCGTGTCCAAGTTAGACTTAGGTAGAGACAGTTGCAGCCCAAATTCCGGTTTGAAGATTGGTAAAAATCCACTATGTAGATCCAGGAGATAGGGAGATAAAAAATGGAATATCCGAGGGCGCAGCTGTACTGGAAATGGCTTTTATTTGTACAAATAAAAGCCATTTCCAGTACAGCTGCGCCCTCGGATATTCCATTTTTTATCTCCCTATCTCTTTGATAGAAAGGTGTCAGAACACGCAGGGTGTCGCAGCTTGCTGTGTATGGGGCTACGTAGCTGCAAACCGGTTAGAGTGCCCATGCCGACCGACCCCGGTCCACAGGCGAAAGAGCCTACAATGGCCACATGAGCATCAACACTGGAGCATCGAGCAATGGAAGAAGGTGACCTGGTCTGTTGGATCACATTTTCTTTTACATCATGTGAACAGCCGGCTGCATGTGCGTCGCTTATCTGGGGAAGAGACGGCACCAGGATGTATTATGGGAAGAAGACAAGCTGGTGGAGGCAGTGTGATGCTCTGGGCAATGTTCTCCTGGGAAACCTTGGGTCCTGTCATTCATGTAGATGTTACTTTGACACGGACCACTGACCTAATCATTGCTGCAGACAAGTACCCCCGGAAGGGTACAGTATTCCCTAATGGCAGTGCCCTCTTTCATCAGGATAGTGCTCCTGCCACACAAAATTTGTTCAGGAATGGTTTGAGAAACATGATGAAGAGTTCAAGGTGTTGAGTTGTCTCCAAATTCACCAGATTCCAATTCGATTGATCATCTGTGGGATGTGCTGGAAAAACAAGTCCGATCCATGTATGCCCCACATCACAACTTACAAGATTTAAAGGATCTGCTGCTAACGGCTTGGTGCCAGATACCACAGGAGTTTATGCCTCGATAGGTCAGAACTGATTTTGCAGCATAACCACGACCTACATAAAATTAGGCATGTGGTTTTAACATTATGGCTGATTGGTGTATATATATATATATATATATATATATATTAATTGAGCATTCTGCAACGTTCTTATATAAATGTGCTGCAATTCTTCATTGTATTGAAGATCTCTGTTTGCTGTCAGTAGATATAAACGCTACGGTTTGCCCTTAGAGCATAAAATAACTCATCCTGATCATGTTCTGCAGACACAAGTGCATTAGAAGCTTAGTAGATCAAGGTCCGTTGGAACTCAATAGTAAATGTGTATCCAGTGAGCTACGAAGCTCCCTTCATTGGTGGCTGCGTCCACCCTTGTACGTGACCCCTGATTCAACTGGTGCAACGGCCATAAGCTGCTTATTTCAGGCGGGTACTAGTGCGCGCGTCTCTATCTATTCTGTTCAATGGGAGTAACGTAAACAGCCAAGCAAGCACTGCTCGATTGTTTCCGTAACTCCCATACAACAGAACGGAGCCAGATGTGTGCATGCATGACCACGTTCTCGATATAGCATCTGTCAGACATTTATGGCGTATCCTGTAGATATGCCATAAATGTCTAAGTTTAATGAAAAGCAGGGTGTCCACCTGCTAACACCTCCAGAAATGATTTGTAATCTGTGAGAGAACCTGGAATTAAGTGTTCAATTACCCTGCAGTGCCACCACAGGAGAAATGAAGTATTACACAGTTCTCATTGAAATGAAAGGGCTTCGGTGTACTGCCCGGATGCGCAAGGTCCTCCAGAGAGAGCGAGGCTCCTGAACGGTAAAGTTCCCTCTATTAACTCAGTATTTCCTGAAAGGGTATTTTAAAATTGGATTTCTAAGCCTGACAACCCATTTAGGCAACCAAACGTTTACCTTCACCCAGATGCTACCAATAAATCTAGCAGCTTTACTTCCCCACATGGTAACTATGGAAGTTGTCCTGCGCTTGTGAAACCTACGCCATGACGTTTATCAATAATGTTTATATTATTCAGTTATCAATGAATCCATTCACTCCAGGTGGTCTTCATTTACTTCTTAACTACAATAAATAAACCTGAGGCAAGAGGCATCTGTCCCTAGGTGAGAGCGGGGTCATTTCCCTAATAAATTAGTCACTGTACAAGCAAGTTCAGCTTTAATTAGATCAATAATCTCAGTCTCTTGAGAACTGTATATGACTGTGAGCGTGTAAATATATGGAAATAGTGGACCATGGTGGCCCCTAACAACTACATAGGGGATATATTCAATCTCCATCTTCCTTGTGCTACATGAGTTTTTATAGCTGCAGTGAACCCAAACCGGCCCTATGCTTGTAATGTTTTCACAACCCCACTTAATGGACATATAACTGATGTATCACTGTTTAAATCTGCACCTTCAGGGTAGCCATGGAGCTCACCATCATCATCACCTCTGCAATGTGGGCTCCAGATCAATCCTTGGAAATATAATCGGTAGTGTAATAAAAGTGTTTGAAGATTTGCAGGAAAATACTACACGCAAAAGTAAATGGGTTTTTTTAACATAAAAATGGGTAATGGCCCGAAAAAATTTCAAAAACTTTTCAAAAATTGCAATTTGTTCTGTATTAAAAAGAGTTCTATATATCCAAATGATATCCATATTATTAAGCCCTTAAGGACACAGACAAATTTGGCCTTGAGAACAGAACCATTTTTTTATATTTCCCTCTTTGAATCCCAACGCTCATAACTAATATTTTTTGTATAACGTAGTTGTATGAGACTTTGTTTCTTGCGGGACGAGTTGTATTTTATGTAGGTGCCATTTTTTGGTACAAATAAATTTTTGTTTAATTTCTATACATTTTTATTTTGGCGGAAATGCAGAAAAAAAGCAGTTCCGCTGCAGTTTTATTATTTTATTTTTATACACCATATACCGATCATCATAAATAATGTTATACATTTGTTGTACAGGTTGTTACGGTCGTGGCGATACCAAATATGTCTCTAATATTTCATGTTTTTGGGACTTATATTTTAAAAAGTTTTTTTAGAATTATTTTATTTTTAATTTAATGTCACTTTTTTTTTTAATCCCATGGAGGGATTTTTCATTTTGGTTTTGATTTTTAACTGTAATGTAATGGTATATATATATATATATATATATATATATATATATATATATATATATATATATATATATATATATGCCAGTACATTAGCCTGTGTACTAATTCTACACAGGCAGTTGTTAGGGCATACCTCAGTATGCCCTAACAACAGGAAATATGGTCAGATAGCCCTGGGGTCCTTCAATGGACCCTAGGCTGTCTGGTCATACAAGTTATGGACCTTGATCGCGTCACATGGATTTTCTGTGATGCGATCAAATGGCAGTCTCCCCTCCTCTTATTTACTTTGAATGCCGCGATCAGCTTTGATCGCTTCATTCAAGGGGTTAACGGCGGAGAGATGTGGTTTCTCTTCTCTCCGCCATTAGAGCAGGGCTGCGGCTTTGTATTACAGCCATTTCCCGGCTCTTGATCGTGCGTGGACACGGCTGTCACACAGGACGAGAATACTCGCCCTTATCCGCAAAGTACCCGCCGCTCACGACGAGTATTCTCGTCCTGTGTCGGTAAGTAGTTAAAGTGAAGCTCTATTTGACTATCATTGGTTACAGGGTTGGACTGTGCAATGCCTGTTACAGGGACATATAATGTACGGTGACGTTAAGGGCTTCCTCGGGCTCATCACTTAAAGTAACGCTGTGCTCGGGGAGTTCAATGCTGATGGTTCCGTGCTTCAGCATTGGGTTCAACTGTATCTGCATCCTGAGGATGCAGATAGAGTTGACACCGGGAGTCTGGGACATACTACTGGCCGCCCGGGACAGCGGGACACCGCCCGAAATCCGGGACTGTCCCGCTGAACCCGGGACTGTTGGGAGGTATGGTTATCAGCCATGCATCCAGCTGCCTGCTGACAGTCTGCCTAATGGTGCCTACTACCAGTTTGTGTCCTGTTGTCCGCCTTCAGTTTGCATCCCGCTGTTTGCTGCCAGCCTGCACCCAATTGTCTGTGACAAGCTTAAAGCTTCCTATCAATTATGAACTGTGTCCTGTGTTCCGCATCCATCTGCCAAGGTGCCACCTTCCAGTGCCTGTACCTTCGGTGTGCTGCACCGTAGTGTCCTGGTCCGCTGGGTCAGCAGCTACTCACACCATAGGAGGTCGCAACCTGGTAGCCTCCCTGCAGCGAAGACCGGATCTCTGTGCTGGGGTTAAAGGCTGAAGATCGGGGAGGCTATTTATATAACGCCTTTAGAGGTGGCCCCAAGCAAAACCGATGAAGTAGCCCAGTGGGTCCACAACCTACTCATCGTAACAGACTGGACTACAAGAGTACTAGAGGATACTCTGGGGGCCACGTTCCGGCACAGAAATGGATCCCAAAGCTCCAGCAGAAGACAACCCTATTTGGAGGTGACTTTAGAGCCAATCACTTGTCACCAGTGTCTTTTTTTTATGGATTGTTCACAAATATTAGATCTTATTGATGATATGACCTGTGTATACAATAATAACAACAAAGATTACAATACAACTAAAAGTGGACGTGTACATCTTCCGTATAGATGGAGGGTAGCCCATAAAATCATCTCCTCTGGTGGACCCAAGGAACCTCAGTCTAACAACTGGTTGGTTATCAAAGATTTCTACCTGATGTCAGTGAAGGGAATGGCTGAGAACCGGACCTGACCTACTCCTACTTTCACAGAGCTGATTTTGTTGCAATGTAACTATCCTAGATCTAAACACATCCCGTGAGCTAAACACAGCATCAGCACTATCTATCTATCTATCTATCTATCTATCTATCTATCTATCTATCTATCTATCTATCTATCTATCTATCTATCTATCTATCTATCTATCTATCTATCTATCTATCTATCTAGGCATATACAGAGTCAGGCAGCACTGGCAGCGTGTGGGTGCAAGCTCTGAGGAACAGACCAAGTTCCAGGTACATACAAATCGAAAAATGAGCAGCAACTCCAAGGATCAAGTGAAAAAAATAGGTACTTTATTGCCCGTGCGACGTTTCAGCTCCGTCCACTGGAGCCTTTCTCAAGCTAAAGGCTCCAGTGGACGGAGCTGAAACGTCGCACGGGCAATAAAGTACCCATTTTTTTCACTTGATCCTTGGAGTTGCTGATCATTTTTCGATTTGTATCTATCTATCTATCTATCTATCTATCTATCTAATCTATCACATATAATTTGGTCATGTGCTACTACATTCTTGCACACTCATAGCCAGCCCCTTTACAACATTAGGCTCTAAACTACAATGCTGTAACATATCATTTACTTTACATTTTTGTATAGCCATGGGATAAATAGTTGTTGGATGTAACAAACTTAAATAACAACGTGAACTACAAATGAAAGCAAGCAGTACACACTAATGAATATATGTATACCCATGCTTACATATGATGATCATAGTCTTTATGTATAAACAGTGTATACCCCAGTTGGGACGACTATTCCTCATTCCCATATGTGATGACAGCCCCAACTGATACTTGATACATGGGTCTGCTCACAACGCTTTAAAAAATATCAACTTAAATTATGGATCTTGCTAAATAAGCACATAAAATATTACTTTGGGTAGAAAGTTATGTGGCTGCCAAAGAACTATACACAGTAGTGGGGTATTTCAGAAAAAAAACAACTGCTTTAACACAGCACAATGCGTTCTCCTTAATGAGATAATTATGGTGTAGTGAAAATCTCCAATTCAAGACAGTAATCACTTCCATATGTAAGTAATGGATAAACATAGTATAGATATTAAATAAACAGCCCCCACAAATCATCAAGGGGACTTACAGTTCTACTGTTATTTTTTTATGGTGCTTTAGGAACCATTGATGAAGTATGACTACGACATTAAAGGGGATTTATTTTAACTATTTTTCTAAGACTATTTAAAAAAAACTTGAAATATTGCAGTTTGCCGACTGGCCACTAGAGTACACACAATAGTCTAGCATTTCCTGTTTGCTGCAGCTTATTTGAAGGCTTTGCTGTGTAGACCGGGGCAGTGTTAGCAGAGGGCAAAACATTTAATGACAGCCTAATTATATTACTAGAGACATAGACATTAAAACAACACTATACACGACATACAAAGATGTGACTCTGTATACCTCTGACCTGTCACACTCTTCCATAATTTATTGGAGATTGTAGTAGGCTATGGCATTTTTATGACAGTTAACTCCCATTCATTGCAGTTGCCGTAAAGCACACACACCCTGCTGTACTGTCTATACAGATAATACAGAAGGATATAATATTTTTCTCCTATATAGCCGCCCCAGGAATATTTTTAGAAATAAAAAATATATAGCTACAACTTTACAAAAACAAAATGTATTATTTCTCTTGCACGGATTGAAATCTGTTGAAACTAAAGCACATTACTCTAAATGCATGAGTCCTTCCCTTTAAAATGGTTTTCTGTTTTAGAAAATAAAAAAACACTTTCAAAAACTCCTATTAGAGCAAATTGAGGGCTTCCCTTGTTCAAGACTTCCACCATTAAGCTGGAGTAGCGAGTGTATAGAAAGATTATCTCTCTATCTAGGGGACCTGGCCGCCAGTGCATTACAGGAATGGCCCATTGATTTCATTGACTTAATTTCTCCTGTGATGGTGCTGAAGGGGAATTGAACACTAGCTGCCAGGTTCCTGTGCAGATTATAGCTGATCACTGAGGGTCAGAGCAGCAGAACAACCTGTGATCAGCTTATTTTTAGGGTAAACCTTCTAACAAAAAGGCATTGCACAAATCAGACAACCACTTTAAAGGGTTCCCTCACCTCAACAACCCCCGATTTGAATTTAAGGCGGCCCAGCGATCAGCTGATTGCCAAGGGTTTGGCTTCATAAATCTCTAGCGATCTACTTCTATACTTGGGGGAAGCTGCTGCTGACCATGCATTTCATGTGCAAGATTTTGCACCTTCTGAGATGTAAATCTAGTCCTTGTGTAATATGTAAAAAGTCTGCAGATGATTGCACGGCCCACTAGAAAGTTCCTTACTGTTTCTGGAAGCAACGTCAACATAGCGAAACAAATTACATGGAGGAATGAATCCTGTTGTACCATCTCACAGTGTGGTGGATGAATATGGGTTAGGCAAATGCCAATGGAACACTTCCTGCCAAAATGACAACACCATCTTCCTGCCTAAATGGCAACACCAACTTCCTGCACAAATTGCAGTGACAACTTCAGTGGAGGGCAGAAAATAGTTAATGACTTTTGTTCATGGATTGGGTCCTTTTTATTTTTGTGAAGACTTTCTAGAGAATTGTGTGCTTCCACGTACTTTGGATAAGTGCAGTAAATGTAACTCCACATCCAGGCAGATTTGCCTCTGTTCACACTAGTGCCGTTGCTTCCATTACTGCCAGAATCATGGCAGTTATGAGAGATCGGTCGTATAATGGATCCTAATGGATCTCGTTAACTTGTAATTTCTTTTCAGACAGAATATGCCCTTCTGGCCATTAAAAAATTATGGAAGCCTAAAGGGAAGGTCCCTAACTGTAGTGTGAGAAGTTCTGAGAAAGCTGGATGGCAACCACTGTGGAAATTGAACACAAAACATTAGATTGGTGGTTATCAGACTGTCGGCAACCGCACCGATCAACTGTTTGAAGGGGCCGCAGCGTTCGTACAAGGTGCAAGGTATTATTGCACTGCTGTCTTATTTCCGTGAATGGGAAAGTAAAGCAATACCTTGCAAGGCTGCTACAAATGTAACGACGTGTGCAAGTATGAACAGAAAGCAGAACCACGTAGACAAGGAAGGGGCTGCGGTGCTCGTATGACCATCACAGCCTCTTCAAACAGCTGATTGTCAGCATCCCTACCAATCAGCCATTTAAAGAGGCCACGGCACCCATACGAGCGCTGCAGCCTCTTCATTAATTACATGGTTCTGCTCTCTGTTTGTACTTGCACGAGCCGTTACATTTGTAGCGGTCATGAAGGTATTGAACTACTATCCCATTCAAGTGAATGGGATAGTGGTGCAATAATACCTTGCACCTTGGACAAGTGCCATTGCCCCTTCAAACAGTTGATTGGCAGGGGTGCCAACAGTCTGACACCCACCTATCTAATATTGATGGCCTATCCTGAGGATAGGCCATCACTTTTAATAACCCGGATAAACCCTTTAATAGAGGGGGAGTCTTCCGTTTTGTACCCTCATCTACAGGCCATAGTAGAGCAAGGCTATAAATAGTGTATTTTTCTGGAGGACCTGGCACATCCATGTATTACATTACAACCTATTGATTTAAATGAGAAATATGTAATGCTTCATTTCCCCTGTGGTGGTGCTGCAGGGAAATCGAACACCTGCTACTGGTTCCAACAAAGATCATAGCTGATCACTAGGGACCTCCACAGCGGTAAACCCCGTAATCAGCTTATGTTCAGGGGAACTTTCTAACAAAAAGGGATTGTCTAAACTGGACAACCCTTTGAGTTACATGATGAGTATATCTGAGAATTATTACATTTAGAAATCCTAATAGGATTTGCTGTATTTTTAACATATCAAAGTTGGAACCATACAACCATCACTCACAGTACATAAACGTGTGATTGACTACATTTAAAAAATTCTACAAATGACTTTTTTAAAATATGAAATCCATGAAATATTCCGTCATGGAATATTCCGTCACTACCTCAAGTCTGAAAGGCTTGAGGTAGTGTGCAGCTGTACAGAATTATATTTCTAGTATGGAGTTTCCAGAGAGTAATGGTGAAAAGGTCCCGTAATAATGGTGAGAAGGCCCTATAATTACAGCCGAAGATAACCATAACCATTTATTTTATCGAAGGAGAAACTCCAGCAGACAAATGAAATCAATGTCTTCACCCCCTAGTCTACAATTTCCTTCTTTTGTTCCCATGTCACTTTTAATTTTCTTTTTAGAAGAGAACTATCCAGCTTCTGTGTGTCATCCTGAATCTACTGCAAACAATAGCTTTGATAACTACATGCCCCCTGTGCAGGCATCACATACGGTGCTGTGGCTAGATCACTTCTCTCAGAACCTATAGTTATATAGATTATTCCAAATTGTGAGAGGGATGCTGGAGAAACACAGATGCAAATCTAAAGCAAAGGCCCAGGAGAGGCCGTAAGCTGTGCCTTGTGCAGCAGCATGTATGTCACAGGCAGTGTGCAAACTGCAGGAAGGATTATAGGTGATTGGTTGACAGTAGCCTTACATTATTTACATGAAAAAGGAAGAAGCCTGGAGAAGGTTGAGTGACAACATCAGAATTCACTTGGCATATTTCTGGAAAACTGCGATGCAAATCCCAGACACACATGTGAAGCTTTAATTTCACCAAAGATGATCCTAATCTTCTTGCTTCAGGAATGGAACTGAAATAGTATAGTGAATACTGACACATGGGCAGGGCAGTAATATGGAGAGTGTAACTCGCACACACTTTTTTGGTAAATGATGATGACAAAAATGTTTGATATTTTTCACATGTGCTAGTCAAAATACCATAACTTTATTTTATTTCATTAAATTTTTTAGGTGCTTAAAGTGATTTTTAATAACTTCAATCCCGACTGTTTAACCCTTTAGATGCCTCAGTCAATAGTGACTTTGTCACCTAAATGGTTTTTACAGAGGGAGGCGCCCCAGGTCTGCCCTGTACATGAGCCTATTAGGCTCTGCCTTAGGCCCCCTGAACACCGTTGTGGTTTTGTGGGCCGCAAAATCCTGGATCCACAAAAAAAATGATTTCACCAGTTTGTGAATCCGCAAATACAGACCGCAAAATGACTTGTCCTAAATTTTTGCAATCCGGATTCACGGCCCCAGCACGGATACGTGAAAACCACGGTCGTGTACATGGGACCATAGAAATGAATGGGTATGTCATTTATCCTTAAAAATGTGGATAAATTGCAGACACAAAAATACGGTTGTGTGCATGAGGCCTAAGTGTAACACTGACAGGCATAATACACTGCAATACAGAAGTGCAGTGTATTATAGAGGCGATCAAAGGATCACATGTTTAAGTCTCATCATAGGACTGAAAATAATGATAAAAAAAGTTCAATAAAAGTTTACAGAAAAAAATCCAGTTTTATTCCCTTATAAAATGTTTAAATGCAAAAAAAAACTATGCAAAAAAACCTGTACATAATGCCAATGAAAACTATAACCTGTCCTGCAGAAAAAAAGCCGTCACACGACTATGTCGATCAAAGAATAGAAATGGTATGGTTCTTTCATGAAAAAAGCTAAGCTTTTATTGTGCAAAAGTAGTAAAACATAAAAACAATAAAAAACAATGGTGGAATTGCTATTTTTTCCCATTCCCCCAATTTTTTTTAAATAAAAGTTATTCAATACATTATATGTAACCCAAAATGGTACAACTAAAATCTACAACTCGTCACGCAAAAAATATTCTCTCATAAGGCTACATTGAGGAAAAATAAAGAAGTTAAGGCTTTCAGAATGTGATGATGAAAAAAAACTAATAAAATTGCTGTGCCCTGGAGGCCCAAAATAAGGCTTTATTCAGACAACCGGGTGTCAAATCAGCCGTGAAAACTGCAGTTTTTCACGGCCAAATTGATCCGTCCGGGACCCGTGCAGGATCTGAGAAAACCGGCAAAAATAGGACATGTCTTATTTTTTCCGGGCTGTTCACCCTGTCAATTAAAAAAACGTCCATGTGTATAACACCATAGACATGCATTGATTTCAATGCAGCCCTGTGACGACTGTTAAAAAATTGGTTGTCACACGTACGAGTTTCCCTGTCATCTGAATAGCCGATCCTTGAAAGGGTTATCCGGGTTCTTAATTTTTTTTTTACTAATGGCTGCAAATGGGATAAATTATCTAAAGAAGCAGTACTTACCAATCCTTGACCCCGGGGATTCATGGCTGATGCTCCGGCAGTACTCCTGCATACCTCCCAACTTTCAAGTATGGCAAAGAGGGACGTGTAACACATTTTACCCTTTTAAGCTACGCCTCTAATCCTGCCCAATCCCCGCCCATACACACCCATTACAGCCCACACAGTATCATGCTCCCATAGTGCCTCCCATACAGTATAATGCCCCATAGCTGCCCCAATACAGTATAATGCCCCATAGCTGCTCTTATTAAGTATAATGCCTCATAGCTGCCCCCATACAGTATACTGCCCCCGCAGTTGCCCCATACAGTATAATGCCCCTATATAATCTGCCCTATAGTTTAATGCCCCCATAGATACTACCATACAGTATAATGCCCATTTAGCTACCCCAAGTGCCAGTGCCCACAAATAAAGTGCCAGTGCCCACATAGTGCCTCCGTGACCATGTAGATATTGCCACAGTGCCCATGTAAGTAGTGCCACATCCCACTTAAAGATAGTACCACCCCCGCCTGTAGATAGCGATATCCCCCCCCTGTAACCATTGGGACTCCCTCTAGATGGCGTCGGCAACACCGTGGAAAGGGATTTTGCTCCAGTAGGAGCCACTGACGTCACTGTCCATATATGGACGAGTATGCAGGCAAGAACAAGAGGAAGCAGCACTCCAAGTTGAAAATATCAAATAGATGGATTTATTCTCCCATATGTGCAATAAAGTAGTGCAACATTTCAGCTGCACAATTCAGCCTTTGTCAAGCTTCCTGGATTTCGGATTCCTGGAGGCTGGCACCCATTTGCCCAGGAGGCTTTGCTGTTCAGCTGTACTGCCCATATGTAACGTCCGTGGTCGCTGACCACGAACTCATTCCATCCAGTCGACGCCCTTCTCTCCAGAGATGTTTGCACATACGTCCGTCCTGTTCCACAGTGACCACCAGGATGCGCTCGCGAGCTCAGTCCACACTCAAGAAGCCAGAGCGCACGCAAGTGGGAGATTGTGCTGATTGCTCCCTGAGCACCCTGGGCTATATGAAGGTCTCAGCCCCTTCCTCCCACGCCTGAGCGTTGTTGTCGTATCCTAAGTTAGTCTTGCAAATGGTCCCCTAGTGTTTCCTGCTCCCAGTGTTCCCTGTTCCTGTATCCTGTAACTTGTATCCTGATCTAGTGCCGTGTTGAGCTGTTGCCGTGCTGTGCTGTATATGCCTGTCCTGCTACTCCACGCCCAGGGCCGCCATCAGGAATTTCAGGGCCCCCTACAGCTAAATTTTCGGGGCCCCCCTACCGTGGCACCGCCTGTTAACGGTACTCCGTCCAGCACTATATCATGGTACCCAGGGCCGCCATCAGGGGGGGGTATTAGGAGTACTGATGTGAGAGGCCCGGCCAAACCTAATTAAAAGGGGGGCCCGGCAAACTGCCGCGACTTGCCTTTGGTAGAAAAAAAACAGGCCCCCTGCAATGGGGCCCGTTTTTTTCACCAAAAGAATGTCATGAGCTGCGGGCCCCCCTTTCAATTAGGTTTGGCCGGGCCTCTCACATCAGTACCCCTAATACCCCCCCTGATGGCGGCCCTGGGTAGCATGGGGGTCGTCATGGGGGCCGTCAAACACCGCCGCCCGTGCGACCGATCACGCGCACCCGCAAACTCCCGCGCATGCGCACCGGCGACCGCCTGGAACCGCGCACCGAATTTTGAGGCAGATTTTGACCTGCCCACACTATCTTGCCGCGTTTTTTGCCTGCGGCGATTGAGGACAGCAGACAGAAAATGCAGCGAAAAATGCATTTTCTGCCTCCCATTGATTTCGATGGCAGGTCAGAGGCGGAACCGCGGCAAGAAAGGACGTGCTGCTTTTTCTTTTTTCCGCGACTGGCTCCCATTGATTTCAGATTAAATCAATGGGAGGCGGTTTTGGAAGTTGTTTGGTGCTGATTCTGACGCAGTGTCCGAGTCAATATCAAGGGCCAAAAACTCTGTGAACTGGGCCTTATTGTTAGGGCTTATTCAGACGAACGTGTAATACATCCGTGCAACGCGCGTGATTTTCACGCGCCTCGCACGGACCTATGTTACTCTATGGGGCCGTGCAGACTGTCAGTGATTTTCACGCGCCTCGCACGGACCTATGTTACTCTATGGGGCCATGCAGACTGTCAGTGATTTTCACTCGCCTCACACGGACCTATGTTACTCTATGGGGCCATGCAGACTGTCAGTGATTTTCACGCAGCGTGTGTCCGTGTGTCCGCTGCGTAAAACTCACGACATGTCCGATATTTGTGCATTGTTCGCGCATCACGCACCCATTGAAGTCAATGGGTGCGTGAAAATCACGCCCAGCACTTCCGCAGCAGTATAAACTATGAATGAAAACAGAAAAGCACCACGTGCTACAAACAGAGTGTCATAATGATGGCGGCTGCGCGAAAATCACGCAGCCACGCATCATACGCTGCTGACACGCGGAGCGGTTATGGACCTTTTGCAAGCGCAAAACGCCACGTTTTTGCGCGCGCAAAAAGCACACGCTCGTGTAAATCCGGCCTTAGGGTAGGAACACACTAGGCATGAACACTGCAGATTTTATGCAACACATTTTATTGTGGATAATCCGCAGCGTATTACAGTCGCAGTAGAGTGGATGAGATATGAACAAATCTCATCCACACGCTGCAAAAAAAATGGACCTGCAGTGCGGCTTTTGGCTTTTTAAGCCGCAGCGTGTCAATGTATTCTGTGGAATCGCTGCTCCTCTGTTGCGGAAATGCTGCGGTTCTGCCGCAAAAATCACACATGAGAAAAAAAAAAGGCACTTTTTAAAATTTATAAAAAAGTTTAGACTTGCCCCGGCCGTAGTCCTGGTGACGCGATCCTCTATTCTTAGCGCAGCTCGGCCTCCTGTCATGACGTTTCATCCCATGTGACTGCTGCAGGTCACATGGTCTACAGCGTCATCCCAGGAGGCGGGGCTACGTTCAGAAGAGAGAGATGCGTCACCTAAACTACGGCCAGGGCAAGTCTAAACTTTTTTTTCCCTGCAGGATTCCCGCAGCGGACATGCCTCACCAAACATGCGCCACTATTTGGTGCGGTTTTGCTGGCAGAATTCCCTGCGGCTACCGGGGCGGATAAGCTGTGTAGTTTTACTCAGCATATCCGCCTAGTGTGTCCCTTATGATGTCGCTCCTGGAGCTGCTGCCGGTCTCTAAATAGGCAGTTGGTTCAGTAGAATTTGGAATTATTTTTTTTTGTGAACCAGCTTAAAAAAATACAAAACTTTTGTGTTAGGGCCTGTTCACATCACCGTTCGCTTCCGTTCCGTCTGAGGTTTCTGTCGGGTGAACCCCGCAACGGAAAGTGAAAGTGACAGCACAGCTTCCGTTTCAGTCACCATTGATCTCAATGGTGACGGAAACATCGCTAATGGTTTCCGTTCGTCACCATTCCGGCTGGTTTTCGGACGGAATCAATAGCGCAGTCGACTGCGCTAATGGTGATGGAAACGGAAGCTGTGCTGTCGCTTTCACTTTCCGTTGCGGGGTTCACCCGACAGAAACCTCAGACGGAACCCCGGAGCGGAAGCGAACGGTGATGTGAAGAGGCCCTAACACAAAAGTTTTGTATTTTTTTAAGCTGGTTCCCAAAAAAAAATTATTCCAAATTCCACTGGACCAACTGCCTATTTAGAGAGCGGCAGCAGCTCCAGGAGCGACATCATAAGGGACACACTAGGCGGATATGCTGAGTAAAACTCCACAGCTTATCCGCCCTGGTAGCCGCAGGGAATTCTGCCAGCAAAACCGCACCAAATAGTGGCGCAGGTTTGGTGAGGCGTGTCCGCTGCGGGAATCCTGCAGGGAAAAAAAAAGTTTAGACTTGCCCCGGCCGTAGTTTAGGTGACGCATCTCTCTCTTCTGAACGTAGCCCCGCCTCCTGGGATGACGCTGTAGACCATGTGACCGCTGCAGCAGTCACATGGGATGAAACGTCATGACAGGAGGCGGGGCTGCGCTAAGAATAGAGGATCGCGTCACCAGGACTACGGCCGGGGCAAGTCTAAACTTTATCAATTTAAAAAAGTACCTTTTTTTTTTTCTCATTTGTGATTTTTGCGGCAGAACCGCAGCATTTCCGCAACAGAGGAGCAGCGATTCCACAGAATAAATTGACATGCTGCGGCTTAAAAAGCCACACGGCAGGTCCATTATTTTTGCAGCGTGTGGATGAGATTTGTTCATATCTCACCCACTCTGCTGTGACTGTAATACGCTGCGGATTTTCCACAATAAAATGTGCTGCATAAAATCCGCAGTGTTCATGCCTAGTGTGTTCCTACCCTAATGACGGATTTACACGAGCGTGTGCTTTTTGCACGCGCAAAAAACGTGGCGTTTTGCGCATGCAAAAGGTCCATAATAGCTCCGTGTGTCAGCAGCGTATGATGCGCGGCTGCGTGATTTTCGCGCAGCCGCCATCATTATGACACTCTGTTTGTATGTTTGTAGCACGTGGTGCTTTTCTGTTTTCATTCATAGTTTATACGGCTGCGGAAGTGCTGGGCGTGATTTTCACCCACCCATTGACTTCAATGGGTGCGTGATGCGCGAACAATGCACAAATATAGGACATGTCGTGAGTTTTACGCAGCGGACACAAGGACACACGCTGCGTGGAAATCACTGACAGTCCGCACGGCCCCATAGAGTAACATAGGTCCGTGCGAGGCGCGTGAAAATCACGCACGTTGCACGGATGTATTACACGTTCGTCTGAATAAGCCCTAACAATAAGGCCCAGTTCACAGAGTTTTTGGGCCTTGATATTGACTCGGACACTGCGTCAGAATCAGCACCAAAAAACTTCCAAAACCGCCTCCCATTGATTTAATCTGAAATCAATGGGAGCCAGTTGCGGAAAAAAGAAAAAGCAGCACGTCCATTCTTGCCGCGGTTCCGCCTCTGACCTGCCATCGAAATCAATGGGAGGCAGAAAATGCATTTTTCGCTGCGTTTTTTGTCTGCTGTCCTCAATCGCCGCGAGCAAAAAACGCAGCAAAAAAACGCGGCAAGATAGTGTGGGCAGGTCAAAATCTGCCTCAAAATTCTTTAAGGAATTTTGAGGCAGATTTTTTTTTGCCTGCAAAATACTGTGTGAACAGGGCCATACATGATCAGCACTTTGAGATAATTAACTCACCGTGTCAGAAGAGCTGCTCCCACTCAAGTCCTCTTCCGGCGATGTCTTCCAGGCGAGGTCTTCGGTCCAGACGTCCAGTCCTTCACCTCCAGCCAGGCTCCAGGTAAGTTTTGTCCATGTGTGTCCGCGGCTGCGCGCGCTTCGTTCGCGGGTGCGCGCGCGGCCGATCGCGGGTCTCCAGTGCGGGCGTTCGTGGGTGCGCGCTCGCGAGTGCGCACGCGCGGGAGTTTCCTTGTGCGCGCGATCGGGTGCGCGCGCGCGGGCGGACTGTTTGACGGCCCCCCATGACGAGGGGAGGGGGCCCGCAGCAGCAGCAGCAGCTCACGACATTCTTTTGGTGAAAAAAACGGGCCCCATTACAGGGGCCCGTTTTTTCCTACCAAAAGAATGTTGCGGCAGTTGCCGGGCCCCCCTTTCAGTTAGGTTTGGCCGGGCCCCTCACACCACTACCCCTAATACCCCCCTGATGGCGGCCCTGTCCACGCCTGATGTCTACCTGCTACCTAGTCCCAGCCAAGCCTGCCTTGCTACTGTCCAAGCTGCCACAGGTACCCTATATGAACTATAGACTCTGACCTGCGCCCTGTTGGCCAGCTGCCATACCGCCAAGGCGGTACGGCCCTGTGGGTCCACAAACCCTACGTGACACAATACCTTCTTACCATTGCATATATGGACATTGACGTCAGGGATTCCCTCTAGGAGCGGAATTGCCGGACAGAGCGTTGGGAACGCTCTGGCAAGGGATTCCGCTATGGAGGGGCCACTGACGTCACTGTCCATCCATATATGGACAGTGACGTCAAGGGCTTGCCCGGGCTCAGCGCTTAAAGTAGCTGTGCCCGGAGAGTCCTCTGTACTAATGCTGAACAGGGAGCAGACGGTTCCCTGCTACAGCATTGTGTTCAACTTTATCTGTGTCCTGAGGACGCAGATACAGTTGACGCCGGGAATCCGGGACATACCACCGGCCGCCCGGGACAGCGGAACACGGCCTGAAATCCGGGACTGTCCCGCTGGACGGTTGGGAGGTATGCTCCCGGTCATTGTTAACATGCATGTAGCATGTGATCGCTGTAGCCAATCAGCGTTTACGCAAAAAAGATTGATATGCTGCCGATTGAGAATTCGCATTGCAGGTCAATTTCCGCACTTGTCTTCTGCAGCACGTGGATGAGATTTGAAATCCGACAGCATTTCCAGGACGTGTGCAGGGAGCCTAAGGGGTTAAGAAAGGAGCGAATATTATTTGCATTGGTTACTTATGACAGATTCCATCCTATACCCTCCAGTTATGAGGACAGAGATTGACATTTTTAACAAATTTGAAGCGTTCAGTTATTAATGTTCACAGTGACTCAAGGTTAAACGGGGAAAGCAGGAGTGGGAGAAATCCAGCAGATCTGCACTTCGCACAGTAGTGGGTGTAAACTCATTTAATGGAATTTTAATTTTTCACACTTGCTTAATCCAATAGAAATATCTGACATTTTTTTACAATGACATGCTCCGTGGGACAGTTTGGGGGGAAAAACAACTGCGTGTAAGCACAGCAATGTCAGCATATCATTGTACGTTCAGCTTTATAAGTTCTACAACTTTCTAATATACTTTATGTTTCTGTTCTTCTTTTAAGATCTCTGTTTGCTGTCATTGCATGACCATTTTGTTTCCTTTTTAAGGGCTCATTCACACTTGTGTACAAAAATCCGGATCAAATTAAAAAAAATTCACAATTCTTTTCGTTTTTGTTTTCGTATTGTATTATTTTTTTTCCCGAATGGTGTTCAGAATTTTCCATTTTTCGTCTGTAATTGTTCCATTTTCTGTTATTAAATGTTTTTGTAACGTTGTCTAATGTTGAAGAAATATGGATGATAAAAAACAGAACAAATATTCAACCCATTAACTATGAGCTAAAACCAGTATCCATACCAATGTGTTGGAACATGCTGCGTTTAAAAAAAAAAAAAAAGACAAAAAAGGCATAAAAAACATGCTTCTTAAAAAAAAAAAGTCCAATTTTTAAAAGGGATATTTCCATTCACTGACAGCAAGCATAGATATTGAAACACAAGAAATATTAGAAAGTAGCAAACGCCAAGGGCTAGCTCCAAATGCGGTGGATTTTTCCAATGAAAATCCGCCACGGATTTCTCCACAAATAACATGCGGATTTTGCTGCAGATATTGCTGTCATTTAAAGTGGATTTAACCCCTGCTACAATGGGGTGAAATCTGGGATAAAAATCTGCAACTGAAATTGACAAGCTGTGGATTTTAAAATCTTCATGGGTTGTGTAAACAAGTCACAGGATATTTTTACAGGATGGAAAACCCCTTTAAGGATAAAGTGTGAGCCTAAATCCACTGTAATATCTCTGTACAATGCAACTTTCCCTTTCTACAGCTCATTTAAAGTCAATGAGATCAAATGAAATACGTTTACAATATGCTCCCCCTAAAGGTGGCTGCCGGGAGTGTGAGAGATCATCCCAAAATTTCAAAACAAGCATTTGACAAAAGTATAAAAAAAAAATGAATGTGGCTGATATCTTATGCATGGCATTGAATTGCTGCAGTTGTCACGCTCCTGAGCCGGCCTGTAAATTGGCATCTAATAACTCGGCCAAGGAGAAGGTAGAGTGAGACATCAGATTAAACTCCTTCAGCTGTACTGTACATTAGATTTGCTTTCCTCTTCATGCTGTGCGGCTGTACTGTATATTAGCCAGAGCGGATCTCCACCACTGCTAGGACTTAGATGAGGGAATGGGCCCATGTCATACGGGGTCCTCCATGCTCACGTTTTCATTTACAGCTGCAAATTAGTTTCACATTCCTGTGCATTGCCGTACATGAGAACTTCTGCTGACAGTAGTGGCATTGTGTCAGCAGATGAGAAACAACAGGACAATCCCCTCACTTTTGTGTCCTTGTTCTGGAATTATTTTAGATTAATTTGGATATTATACATAAGGGACACTTTTTAAGCTCCAGTAATGACATGTAATATAATATAATTAAGACTTTCTGCATTTATTGTATGATTTACACACACGCACACACACACACACACACACGCACGCACGCACGCACGCACGCGCGCGCACACATTTACTGTATATATATATATAAATATCAAGAAATATTCCTGTCCGCAGAAAGCTGAGAGGCAATTTAAAGGGGTTGTCCCCTTTAAACAGTGCCACCTCTTTCTGCAGGTGTTGTGGGATATGGTAGCTCTGCCCTATTCACTTCAAACTAGCTGAACTGCAATACCGGAACATATATGGTGCTATTTCTGGGAGAAAGGATCCCTGTTTTTTTTTTTAAATCCTGGACAACCCTTTTAAGGGATTTCCCACCATGGATATATAATGTAGACAAAAAGTATTGGGACACCTACACATTACACCTACAGGAGCTTTTATGACATCCCATTCTAAATCCATACACATTAATATGGAGTTGTTCCTCTTTGTTTGCTAAAACATCTTCCACTCTTCTGGGAAGGATTTCTACAAGATTTTTTCGATTGTGTCTGTGGGAATTTTTACCCATTCATCCAGATGAATATTTGTGAGGTCAGACATTGATGTTGGGAGGAGGAGGCCTGGCTCGTAATCTCCGTTCTAGTTCATCACAAAGGTGTTTGATGGGGTTGATTTCAGGGCTCTGTGCGACCAGTCAAGCTCTTCCACCCCAAACTCACCCAACCAACCAACCAACCAACCAACCACCTCATGTCTTTATGGACCTTGTACACTAGGATGCAGTCATGCTGGAACAGAAAAGGGCCGAACCCCAGGGCCGGCGTCAGCACCAGGCGAACATGGGCAAGAGCCATGGGCCCACTACCCTTGGGTGGTCCATTCGGCTGCCGGGTGCTGATGCTGCCATCGTTACGGCAGCATGGACAGTGATGTCAGGAGGAGAGGTGTCCCAGACAGGGAGCTAGCGGCTCTGCTCCGGGATTCCGTCTCTGGGGAAGCCCCTGACATCACTGTCCATATATGGACAGTGATGTCAGGAGGAGAGAAGGCGTTCCAGGCAGAGCGCTAGTAGCACTCTGCCTGGGAGTTTGGCTCTGGGGTTGCCCCTGACATCACTAGCCGTATATGGACAGTGATGTAGGGGGGTTCCCCAGAACCGGAGTACCGGAGCAGAGACTACTAGTGCTGTGCCCGGGACTTCAAATCTGCTCTGGAAATCACTATCCATGTATGGACAGTGATGTCAGGAGCAGAGCAGGAGTTCCAGGCAGAGTGCTAGTAGTGCTCTGCCCGGGACTATGGCTTTGGGGTTGCCCCTGACATCACTGTCCATATATGGACAGTGACGTCAGGGTCTTCTCATGAAGTGGAATCCCCAGCCAGAGCGTCGACAATGCTCTGGCTGGGGATTCAACTCCTAGAGGGAACCGCAAAGGCGCTACCTACAGGGAGCGGGGTTGTGTGGCACTACCAGTGAGGGTGGCTGTGTGGCACTACCAGGGAGAGGGGCTATATGGCACTACCTGGGAGGAGGGGGCTGTGTGGCACTACCCGAAAGGGGGGCTGTGTGGAACTATCTACAGAGGGCACTAAATTTATGGGGGTACAAACTGGGGGCCTAATGTCTATATGAGGGCAAAAACAGGGCCTAACATCTATATAGGGGCAAAAAGTGACCTTTTCTGCCATTTTACTGCTGCCGTAAGTTCCCCCAAAAATGGGCCTACTAAGTCTGTCTGTGTCGCCAAAGGTCCCACATAAACCTGGAGCCGGCCCTGCCGAACACCAAACTGTTCCCACAAAGTTGGAAGCCACAATTGTCCACAATGTCTCGGTAAGCTGAAGCATTAAGATTTCCCTTCACTGGAACTAAGTGGCCGACCCCTGAAAAATAACCCTATCGCATGACCCCTCCTCCACCAGACTTTACAGTTGGCACAATGCCGTCGGGCAGGTAACGTTCTGCTGGCATTCACCAAACCCAGACTCGTCCTTCAGACCACCAGATAGAGAAGCGTCACTCCACAGAACACGTTTCCCCTGCTCCAAAGTCCAGTGGTGGCTTTACACCAATCCATGTGATGCTTGACATTGTGCTTGGTGATGTACTGTAAGGCTGGCATGCAGCTGCTCGGCCCCCATGCCATGAAGTTCCCGGGCACAGTTTTTGTGCGGATGTTAATGCCAGAGGAGGTTTATACTCTTTGTAACTTCACGTGGTCTGACACTTCATGGCTCAGTTGCTTCGGTTCCTTCCACTTTACAATAATATCACTCACAGTTGATGGTGGAATATCCAGGAGGGAAGAAATTTCAGGAACGACTTGTTACACCGGTGGAGTCCTATTACAGGACCACCCTGGAATTCAGTGATCTATTCTAGACCCATTCTATCACAAATGTCTGTAAAGGCGACTGCATGGCGAGTCCTGGATGTTATACACCTGTGGTAATTGGACTGAACGAACCTGAATTCAATGATTAAGAGGTGTGTCCTAATACTTTTGTCCATATGGTGTATGTTACAGCCGTATATAGTTGTCCATATTATGGACATAATTCCTAGATCACCATGGTTCTACTGAACCGTGCTTATATTATTACAGAACTGGGCTAACTTATCTCTGAATACAGGCAGTTATATATGGGGGCACTATGCCCGTCTGACGTCTGTGGAAGCTCTAATGCCACCACTGAGAAGGGTCTCACTGCTGCCAAGTTGCTTTTCCCATTTTACTGCTCTCAATTCCCATCCAATGTTGGACTCAACAACCAAATGATGAGATAGAGCGGTTGCCTTGGACACATTGAGTGACGTAAAGATCGAGGAAATTATCAAATCGGTGTCTGAACCCATTTCGCACGGTTCCTAGTAGCAGGCGCCACACTATGTTATACTTCATAAATTTCTCCATCTCATCACACTTTATCTTTTGTTCAATCCCTGCAGTGAATTTTCAGGGAGAACCATGCGTGGCTATAAATCACTTTTATTTTCACTCCTGCGGTCTCTGGCTGAGCTTGAAAATCTGATCTTGGGAGGGATATTCCCATCTTAAGTGGTGGATTAGGACGTTGCTGTGAGATTCTGCTCAGCTGTTCTGTGTTTCAGCGCACCGCTGTTATAGGAGACCCTGCATATGTTTCTATGGTGTCTCAGTGTTAGGACCACCAACTGCTCCTACAGGATACACAAACTGATATGATGATAAACCTGGCCTTTTATTTAGGGATGGGGGGGGGGGGGTGTTTGGTATATGCTTAGAATTAAGTAAACACTTTGAAAGTTCTTGAAATGGAATGTATAATCAGAAAATGACATATTATGTAGATCAGGTTTTCATTATAAATATATACATAAATAAATACTCTGGAAATATTCTAGTTTTCACACTGACCACTAGAGCAGACACAATAGGTTGATATTTCATATTTTCAGTAGCTCACTTGTCAGCTTTGCTGTATAGATTGGAACAGAATGAGAAGAGTAATCTCAATATTATTATTATTATTATTATAGGACGGGCGAGTTCATGATAGCTCTATTGTACTGCTAAAGGTCTAAGGAAGGATAGCAAAATTTAAGGGTGGGACAAGCTCTTTTGGTGCCTTAGGCCTCATTTACATGAACGTGATATACGTCCGTGCGACTCGCGTGCTTTCCACGCGGGTCGCACGGACCTATACAAGTCTATGGGGGCATGCAGACAGTCCGTGAGTTTTGCTCAGCGTGAGTGCGCTGAAAAAAACTCACGACATGTTCTAAAAATCTGTGTTTTTCGCGCATCACGCACCCATTGAAGTCAATGGGTGCGTGAAAACCATGAAGGTCGCACGGAAGCACTTCCGTGCGAACTGTGTGATTCGCGCAAGAGCTGTCGAACTGAATGTAAACAGAAAAGCACCACGTGCTTTTCTGTTTACAAACATCCGAACGGAGTGTCTTAGAGATGACCGAACCAAACTTCACCGGGTTCGGCCGAACTCGTTTTGACCGAACCCGGCAGGAGACAGTCACTGTCCAGGGTGCTGAAAGAGTTAAACTGTTTCAGCACCCTAGACAGTGACTTCCGATCCCAATATACGTGAACGTGTAAAAAAAAAAAAATTCTGACTTACCGATAACTCCCGGCTTCTTCCTCCAGTCTGACCTCCCGAGATGACAATTCAGTCCAAGTGACAGCTGCATCCAATCACAAGCCAAGCACAGGCTGCAGCGGTCACATGGACTGCCGCGTCATCCAGGGAGGTGGGGCCAGATGCCAAGAGAGGCGCGTCACCAAGGACGCGTCACCAAGGACGCGTCACCAAGGCAACGGCCGGGAAGTTCTCGGTAAGTACGAACCTCTTTTTTTTTAAACAGGTTACTCGATATGGTGATCGGAATTCACTGTCGAGGCTGCTGAAAGAGTTACTACCGATCAGTTAACTCTTTCAGCACCCTGGACAGTGACTGACGTCGACTAGCCTCATCTCTATGATGGCGGCTGCGCGAAAATCACGCAGCCGCGCATCATACACTGATGACACACGGAGCTGTCAAGTGCCTTTTGCGCACGCCAAATGCTGCGTTTTTTTGCGTGCGCAAAACGCACACGCTCGTGTAAATGAGGCCTTAGGCAGAGGTTTCAAAATATGCCCCCTCCACAGTGGGTCCTTTAGCATGATATACTAGCTGTTGGATGGTTGACTGTTCAGCCACACAGCTATGAACCCTGATTCACCCCTAACATGCATGTTTTGCTCTGCTGAGTATGCAAGTTATTTCTGTGCATGTAACATTCATATATGTATGTATGGTTATGTACAATTGGTTGTAGGCAAAAATGTTAAGACAATTGTGCTCCCTCATCCCAATGGCGCCCTAGGCGGCTGCCTACTCCGCTTATCCCTTATGCCAGCCTTGACAACATTATACACAGATAAGTCTCTGTATGCAGCTCTCCTGTCCCTGGTCCAGCAGGGAGGGGCTGTACGCCAATGCTTCCTAAAGACTGAAATCATCTATGACATTTCTTTGTTAGCTGACTCCCAATTATTTCAGCTGCCATAAAGCACACACGGCCTGCTGTACTGTCTAAACAGACAATATGTAAAGGAAGTATGAGCCTCCAATATGGCTGCCCCTAGAGAATTAAAAAATATATATATATATCTTCAACATAACAAAAAAAAAGAAACACATTATTTCTCTTAGGCCCTGTTCACACTGAGCTTTTTGCCACAGTTTTTGCCGCGGAAATTGGACGAAATTGACTCCCATTGATTTCAATGGGAGGTGAAGGCGTTTTTTTCCCGTGAGCAAAAAAAACGCTCACGGGAAAAAGAAGCGACATGCCCCATTTTGAGCCGTTTTCCGCCTCAAAAACCCCATTGAAATCAATGGGAGATGGAAATAAACACGTTTTTTGGCCGCAATTTTTGACGTGTTGTTTGAAGCATTTTTCAGCAAAAAACGCTCTAGGTTTTTCACTTTGTCGATTGATGAAATAGGAAGAAAAAAACGCCTTAAAAACCGTGGCAAAAACCGCGTGTGCTCCAAAACCACTTCTGTTCACACAGAGTTTTTTGCAGGCAGAAAATTCTGCCTGGAAAAATCAGCTCCGTTTTTTTTAAAGTGGTTTTTGTACCACACGCGTTTTTACCCACTTTTTTTAGGCTTTTTTTTACCTATTTCAGACAAAGGGAATAAACGCAAGCTTCTTTTGCCGGAAAAACGCGTAAAAAAAAGTGTTTATCTCCCGCTCGTTTAACTCGTTAAATGCCGCGGTCAATAGCGACCCCCTCTAACATCTCATCGCGCCCCCCGCAACGCAATTGTGGGGGGGGGGGCAATGATTGCTATGGCTGCCTGGGGGCTTAATGAAGGCCCCAAGGTCCACCATCTAATATTTGCTTGTCAGAATCACGATATACTGCAATACATTAGTATTGCAGTATATAGTGCAAGCGATCTAACAATCTCTTGTTGAAGTCCCATAGGGAGACTAATAAAAAAAGTCGTCAAATAAAGTTTTTTTTATGTCAAATAGAAAAATTAAATTAAAAGTTAAAAAAAACCTTTTCCCATTTTCCCCATAGAGCATAGTAAAAAAAAATAATAAATACACATAATTGGTATCACCGCGTCCGTAAAAGTCTGAACTATTACAATATATCATTATTTAACCTGCACGGTGAACGCCATAAAAAAAAAAAGAATCTCTATTTTTTGTCACCTAATCTCCCACAAAAAAATGAAATAAAAAGTGATCAAAACATCGCATGTACCCCAAAATGGTATAATTACTAAGCTTATCCCGCAAAAAATAAGCCCTCATACCACTTAATCTTCGGAAAAATAAAAAAGTTATGGCTAAGTTAATTTTTTACACTTAGGATTTTACGTGTAAAAGTAGTAAAATATAGAAAAAAACTATATATATTTGTTATCACCGTAATTGTATTGACCCACAGAATAAAGTTAACATGTTGGTTTAATTGCACAGTGAATTCCGTAAAAACTACGCACAAAAAACCATGGAGGAATCGCTGTTTTTTTTCATTTTCTACCCGACAAATATTTTTTTCCCGTTTCCTAGTACATTTTTTGGCACAATAAATGGTGATACAAAAAACTACAACTCGTCCCGCAATAATCAAGCCCTCAAAGGACTATATCGACGGAAAAATAAAAAAGTTATGGCTTTTGGAAGGTGGGGAGGAAAAAACGAAAATGAAAATCTGAAAAAGGGCTGCGGCGGGAAGGGGTTAATTGGCTCTAATTCCTAATTCAGGAGGCTTTTTATTTGATTTTTTGGCTTCATATATTAGAAAAATTAGGACAAATGTCAAAAATAATTGTAAAAATTATTTTTACCATTCTAGTGTGAACTTTCTTAACTTTTTGACTGCCAGGGATGGATATTACACTTTCAAGCACATCTTTATTAGTCCATAGAACAAATAAAATCACAACTGAAAAACATGAATGTAGTGAATCGACGTCAATAGATAAACGGGGGGTACGATAATAGGTCATTTTCTAAAGACAGATTTTCTTTGTGATAAATTATATATGTTCAGGGGCAAGAGCTCGGTCTAATTAAAACCAGATAGTGAAACATGATCTTTTTTCTAATCTGTTTTTAATTTTTTGATTGTAGATTTTTTTATTCTATTTTCTATACATGGGGCAGACATCTTGTCTGAGCTGCTGTTATTGGCATTTAGAGATGTGTTTTACAGCAGCCACATGGACCATAGGAACCTGTGAACAGGTGAGGACCCATTGTCTTCTATGGGAGTGTTTTCTAGGCATGCTCTGTGACCTGTGTAGATGTCATTGTGCAGAGGGGGAGGAGGGAAGCTGTGTCCATCAGCCATTGTGAATGGTGGATCCTGTGTTATCTATATAGAGATGATACCTGTCAGTGTAATCTTGCCTGATAATGAGATAACTACAGAGAAGTGATCTCTACAGAACAGGAAGGATCAGTCTATTATGAATAGTGGATCCTGTGTTATATATATAGAGGTATTACCTGTCAGTCTAATCCTGCCTGTGATATTAATGAGATGACTGCTGAGTAGTGATCTCTACAGAACAGGAAGGATTGGTCAATTATGAATGGTGGAGCCTGTGTTATCTATATAGAGGTGTTACATGTCAGTGTAATCCTGCCTAAACTAATAAGGGGCATGGAGAATCGAAATTATGAGGAAAGAGTAAAATAATTAAACCTATTTAGCCTTGAAAAGAGACAACTAAGGGGGGGGGGGGGGACATGATTAACTTATAATATATATAAATATATGAATGGCCCATACAAGAAATACAGTGAAAACCTGTTCCATCTAAACCCGCTCAAAAACAAGGGGGCACTCCCTCCGTCTGTAGAAAAAAAGGTTCAATCTGCAGTGGCGACAAGCCTTTAGGGCACGTTCAGACGTGGCGGCATTGCTGTGGAATTCCGCTGCGGACAGTCCTCAGTGGAAATCCGCATCAGATAGTTTGTCCATTGGTTTCCACACCTTTTTAGTTATCTTCGTGCAGACGTTGCGGGAAAACTCCGCTGCGGACCATAGGCTGCTGTGCGGAATTTTCTGTCCGCAACATACACTGTCTGTTGCGGACTTGATGCGGACTTGTTGCGGAATTTCTCCATTGACTTCTATAGAGTTTCAAAATTACGCAATGAAATCCGCAGATGTTATGTGTGTTGCGTTGCGGATTGTTTTCAGGAACAGGATATTTCATCATTCTGGCTGGACCTATCTGTGTCGAGGTCTATACCCAGACTGGCATGGAATGTTTGAAAGACAGCAGGGTGTGATCTGCACCTGAATCCGCAATGACAAATCCGCAGAATTTTACTTAACATTTTAGCCAAATCCGCAGCAGAATCTGCAACGCGGATTATGTGCGGCATTGATGCGGACAGTGTCTGCAGAATTCCGTCACGTCTGAACATGCCCTTACTGTGAGAACTGTGAATCTGTGGAATAGTTGACCGCAGGAGCTGGTCACAGCAGGAACAGTAGATGGCTTTAAAAAAAAAGGCATCGATAGTTTCCTAGCACGAAAAAATGACAGCTCCTATGTCAATGTGTAGAATTTTTTTTTCATCCCTTCCCTTTCCCCCATGCTTTGGTTGAATTTGATGGACATATGTCTTTTTTCAACCGTACTAACTATGTAACTATGATAATGAGATGACTGCTGAGAAGTGATCTCTACAGAACAGGAAGGATCAGTCTGTTATGAATGGTGGATCCTGTGTTATCTATATAGAGGTGTTACCTGACATTGTAATCCTGCCTGTGATGATAATGAGATGATGCTGAGAAATGATCTCTACAGAACAGGAAGGATCAGTCTATAATGAATGGTGGATCCTGTGTTATCTATATACAGGTGTTACCTGTCAGCATAATCCTGCCTGTGATGATAATGAGATGACTGCTGAGAAGTGATCTCTACAGAACAGGAAGGGTCAGTCTATTATGAATGGTGGATCCTATGTTATCTATTAGGGTATGTTCACACGAGGGCGTCCGTAACGGCTGAAATTACGGGGATGTTTCAGCCTGAAAACATCCCCGTAATTTCAGCCGTAACGGCATGTGCAGGCGCTTGAACGCCGCGTCCATTACGGACGTAATTGGCGCTGCTATTCATTGGAGTCAATGAATAAGGGCTCCAATTACGGCCAAAGAAGTGACTTCTTTGGCGCGGGCGTCTATTTACGCGCCTTCATTTGACAGCGGCGCGTAAATTACGCCTCGTGTGAATAGACAAACGTCTGCCCATTGCTTTCAATGGGCAGATGTTTGTCAACGCTATTGAGGCGCTATTTTCGGACGTAATTCGGGGCAAAAATTCCCGAATTACGTCCGTAATTAGTGCATGTGAACATACCCTTAAGAGGTGTTACCTGTCAGTGTAATTCTGCCTGTAATGATAATGAGATGGCTGCTGAGAAGTGATCTCTACAGAACAGGAAGTGTCAGTCTATTGTGAGGCTTAGTTTTTAGTTTGTTTTTTTAACTCTGTGGCTTTGTGGCTTGAAACAACAAGTGGTTTGTATATCAAGTGGAGTTCCAAAAACCGGATTGATTTACTGTGTTGTGTGTGACAAAGTGGGGGGCCATTGTATGTGATATATGTATTGATTGCTTGCTTGCTACAAAGTTTGCAAAAGTGACATTATTTAAAACCATTTTTCCCTTGCAGCTTCCTTCCTGAGTAGCTGAGTAAGGGGGAGGGGTTAGCTGCTACCAGGTGCTATAAATCAGGCCTCACTACTCTGTAGAGCCTGCTCTGTGGCTTGAAACAACAAGTGGTTTGTATATCAAGTGGAGTTCCAAAAACCGGAGTTCAAAAGAGGAGTTAAAGCCCAAGTAAGTGCTCTTCTACTTCTTTTTCTTTTTGATTAACACCTGTTCGCTGTTTTTTTTTGTAACTTGGATAATGGATAGCAAGATTGGAGGTTTTCTTCAGTGCACAGTTTGCCATATGTATGCACGACTGGAGCCGGAGTTCCAGGGTGAATATCTCTGTGGCAGATGTGAGCATGTTGTTCACCTGGAAGCTCGTATTAGAGATCTGGAGGAGCAGAATGCAACACTGAGAAGGATAGACAATTTTGAGCGGAGCTTGCTGATCACAGAGCATGCAGTTAGTGGGTTACAACTGGAGGGTGAAGACATGGGTGAGCAGGATCAGGTAAGTAGCTGGGTTAATGTAGTTAGGGGCAGTAGAAAGGGCTCAAAGACAAGGAAGGCCGATCCGGTTTCTGACATTCCAGGCAAAATTGCCAAGTTGGGTGATGATGCGAGGGTGTCAGTCTCAGAAATGGCAGCCCTAGTGGATACTGATCTCCCTAACAGCCGGGAGAACAGCCCAGCTAGTAGTCGGCGGGATGGTAATGCAGGTAAGCCAAGACAATTGATAGTCGTAGGGGATTCTATAATCAGGAAGACGGATAGAATAATTTGTCGCCAAGACCACCTCAACCGAATGGTTTGCTGTCTCCCTGATGCCAGGGTTCGGCATGTGGTGGAACGGGTGGACAAATTGCTGGGAGGGGCTGGTGATGATCCAGCTGTCGTGGTCCATGTCGGTACCAACGACAGAATATATGGTAGGTGGAGGAGCCTTAAGAATAATTTTAAAGAACTAGGCTACAAACTGAAGGGAAGGACCTCCAAAGTAGTATTCTCAGGAATACTGCCTGTGCCATGCGCATCACAGGAAAGACAGCGGGAGCTCAGGGAGTTAAATGCATGGCTAAAGTCTTGGTGTAGAGGAGAAGGATTTGGGTTCCTAGAGCACTGGGCTGACTTTTCATTGGGGTACAAACTGTATTCTGCAGATGATTTGCACCTAAATGGAAGGGGGTCCGCTGTGCTGGGGGAGAGAATTCTAGCTGGGGTGGCGGAGTATTTAAACTAGGGCTGAGGAGGGAGGTCAATGTAGAAAAAAAAGGGGTAGCCAGGTTAGAGAGGGGTCAGACTATATTGGTGGGGGGAGAAACAGAATGTGGGGAGAGGACTAGACAACAAGATAAGGAGATCCTTTCGTTACAAAACATCAGTGTAAATAAAAAGGCCCGATTAATGTCAAATCACATTTCTGATAATAAAAGTGAAAAACTGACAGGCAAGTTAAAGTGTATGTTCACAAATGCCAGAAGTCTAGCAAGCAAAATGGGGGAGCTGGAGGCCTTGATACTGGAAGAAAATATAGATATAGTTGGTGTTGCTGAAACATGGCTGGACTCTTCACATGACTGGGCTGTAAATCTACAGGGTTTTACACTTTTTCGGAAAGACAGGACAAATAGGAAAGGTGGTGGTGTATGTCTGTATGTGAGAAGTGATATGAAGGCGAGTGTGAAAGAGACAATAGTGGGTGAATACTGTGAGGAGGTTGAAACCTTGTGGGTGGAACTAGAAAGGGAGGTAAACACTGAAAAAATTACTTTTGGTGTAATTTATAGACCCCCCAATATAACTGAGGAGATGGAAGTTCAGCTATATAAACAGATGGAGCGGGCTGCACAGGCGGGTACTGTAGTGATAATGGGAGATTTTAATTTCCTGGATATTAATTGGTGTCATGGTTCGGCTTCAACTGCAAAGGGGAGACATTTCCTCAACCTGTTGCAGGAAAATTTTATGGGCCAGTTTGTGGAAGACCCGACTAGAGGTGAAGCTCTGTTGGATCTGGTCATTTCAAATAATGCAGATCTTGTTGGGAATGTCAATGTTCGTGAAAACCTCGGTAACAGTGATCATAATATAGTTACATTTTACCTATACTGTAAAAAACAAACACAGGCTGGGAGGGCAAAAACATTTAATTTTAAGAAAGCCAATTTCCCCAGGATGAGGGCGGCAATTCAGGATATAGACTGGGAAGAACTAATGTCAAATAATGGAACAAATGATAAATGGGAGATTTTCAAATCTACTTTGAGTTATTATAGTGCAAAATTTATTCCTACAGGTAACAAGTATAAACGACTCAAATTAAACCCCACATGGCTTACACCTTCTGTGAAAGGGGCAATACATGACAAAAAAAGGGCATTTAAAAAATACAAATCTGAGGGTACAGCTGTAGCCTTTGTAAAATATAAAGAGCTTAATAAAATCTGTAAAAATGTAATAAAATTAGCAAAAATACAAAATGAAAGGCAGGTGGCCAGGGATAGTAAAACAAATCCCAAAAAATTCTTCAAGCATATAAATGCAAAAAAGCCAAGGTCTGAACATGTAGGACCCCTAGATAATGGTAATGGGGAGTTGATCACAGGGGATCAAGAGAAGGCAGAGTTACTAAATGGGTTCTTTAGCTCTGTATATACAACTGAAGAAGGAGCAGCTGATGTAGCCGGTGCCAGTGCTGTTAATATATCAGTTGATATACTGAATTGGATGAATGTAGAGATGGTCCAAGCTAAATAAAATAAAATAAATGTGCACAAGGCCCCGGGACCAGATGGGTTACACCCTAGAATTCTTAAAGAGCTTAGTTCAGTTATTTCTGTCCCCCTTTTCATAATATTCAGAGAATCTCTAGTGACTGGTATAGTGCCAAGGGACTGGCGCAGGGCAAATGTGGTGCCTATTTTCAAAAAGGGCTCTAGGTCTTCCCCGGGTAATTATAGACCAGTAAGCTTAACATCCATCGTGGGGAAAATGTTTGAGGGGCTATTGAGGGACTATATACAGGATTATGTGACAATAAATAGCATTATAAGTGACAGCCAGCACGGTTTTACTAAGGACAGAAGTTGTCAAACTAACCTAATCTGTTTTTATGAAGGGGTGAGCAGAAGTCTAGACAGAGGGGCCGCTGTGGATTTAGTGTTTTTGGACTTTGCAAAGGCATTTGACACTGTCCCCCATAGACGCCTAATGGGTAAATTAAGGACTATAGGTTTAGAAAATATAGTTTGTAATTGGATTGAGAATTGGCTCAAGGACCATATCCAGAGAGTTGTGGTCAATGATTCCTACTCTGAATGGTCACCGCTTATAAGTGGTGTACCCCAGGGTTCAGTGCTGGGACCCCTATTATTCAACTTATTTATTAATGATATAGAGGATGGGATTAATAGCACTATTTCTATTTTTGCAGATGACACCAAGCTATGCAATATAGTTCAGACTATGGAAGATGTTCATGAATTACAGGCAGATTTAAACAAACTAAGTGTTTGGGCGTCCACTTGGCAGATGAAGTTTAATGTAGATAAATGTAAAGTTATGCATCTGGGTACCAACAACCTGCATGCATCATATGTCCTAGGGGGAGCTACACTGGCGGATTCACTTGTTGAGAAGGATCTGGGTGTACTTGTAAATCATAAACTCAATAACAGCATGCAGTGTCAATCAGCTGCTTCAAAGGCCAGCAGGATATTGTCGTGTATTAAAAGAGGCATGGACTCGTGGGACAGGGATGTAATATTACCACTTTACAAAGCATTGGTGAGGCCTCATCTAGAATATGCAGTCCAGTTCTGGGCTCCAGTTCATAGAAAGGATGCCCTGGAGTTGGAATAAATACAAAGAAGAGCAACGAAGCTAATTAGGGGCATGGAGAATTTAAGTTATGAGGAAAGATTGAAAGAATTAAACCTATTTAGCCTTGAAAAAAGACGACTAAGGGGGGACATGATTAACTTATATAAATATATTAATGGCACATACAAAAAATATGGTGAAATCCTGTTCCTTGTAAAACCCCCTCAAAAAACAAGCGGGCACTCCCTCCGTCTGGAGAAAAAAAGGTTCAAGATTCAGAGGCGACAAGGCTTCTTTACAGTGAGAACGGTGAATTTATGGAATAGTCACCGCAGGAGCCGTCACAGCAGGGACAGGAGATGCTTTAAAAAAGGGTTAGACAATTTCCTAGAACAAAAAAATATTAGCTCCTATGTGTAGAATTTTTTCCTTCCCTTTTCCCTTTCCTTGGTTGAACTTGATGGACATGTGTCTTTTTTCAGCCGTACTAACTATGTAACTATGTAACTATGTAACTATGTAAATATGTAACCCCTTCCTGACACAGCCATGTTTGGATTTTTATTTTAATTTCTTCTTCCCCATCTTACAAAAGCCGTAACTTTTTTATTTTTCCGTCGACATAGCGCTATGAGGGCTTGATTTTTGCAGATCGAGTTATAGTTTTTCATGGCATAATTTATTGTACCATATAATTTACCTAGAAACAGGAAAAAATCTTTGTTGGGTGGAGAATTAAAAAAACTGTGATTTCTCCATAGTGTTTTGCGCTTAGTTTTTAAGGCTTTCACCTTGCAATTCAAAAGACATGTTTACTTTATTTTTTGGGTCAATACGATTATGGCAATACCAAATTTATATAGTGTTTTTTTATATTTTGCTACTTTTACAGGGAAAAAAACAATTGTAAAAAATAAAATTGATTTTGAGTTGCCGATTGAACTGTATGAGGGCTTCTTTTTTGATGGCATGCTGTAGTTTCTATTGATGCCATTTTGGGGCATATGCAAGTTTGTGATCACTTTTTATTCCATTTTTTGGGGGGGATTTGGTGTTTTAATTTTTTTACGCTGATCATCGTGTGTTAAAAAATATTAAATTATAATAGTTTAAACTTTTGCGGACGTGGCGATAACAAATAATATGTTTATTTATTTTTTTAGAATGCTTGTAGGGGGAAAATAGAACAAGGGGGGTATTTTGAACTTTTAATATTTTGTTTTTACATAAAAATAACTTTCACAGATTTTTTTATTTTTTACTATTCCCCTTAGGGGTCTTGAATCAGCGATCATTGGATTGCTAGCACTATATACTGTAATAATAATGTATTGCAGTATTTTGTGTTTCTGATAGGATTTTATTAAGCCCTTAAGGAAGCAGGGTTTAAAAGGAGTACAAAGATGGCAGACCTGGGGGCCTTCATTAGGCCCCCAGGCAGCTGCCATGATAACCATCGGCACCATGCGATCCCAGTCACTGATGGGCTGTCAGAGCCCATCTTTCTAAAATTTTAAATGCCACGGTCGCTATTAACCACAGCATTTAAGGAGCCAAACTAGCGGGATCAAGCATTATCCCACTCGTTAAAGTGAAGTGTCGGCTGCATCATACAGCCAGCTCCTGTGTTTTTAACATCAAAACTTGATTTAACTGGTTGCCGACACAGGACGAGAATGCTCGTCCTGAGTGGCGAGTACTTCGCGCATTAGGACGAGCATTCTCGTCCTGTGTGTCAGCAGTCTCTGCGGGCGATCGAGAGCGGGGCAACGGCTGTAATACACAGCCACGGCCCCGCTCTGACAGCGGAGAGAAGAGAAACCTGAAAGCAGATCGCGGCGTTCAAACAGGGGGGACTGCACATTGATCGCGTTACAGAAGATAACTGTGACGCGATCAAAGCCCACAACTCATATGGCCAGACAGCCCAGGGTCCATTGAAGGACCCCAGGGCTGTCTGAACATATTTCCTGTTGCTAGGGCATACTGAGGTATGCCCTAACAACTGCCTGTGCACAATCAGTACACAGGCTAATGTACTGGCATATAGATCTATGCCAGTACATTACACTTACAAAATAAAAATCAAAATGATAAATCCCTTTATGGGATTAAAAAAAAAAGTTAAATGAATGTAAAAAAAAATTAATGATAAATAAATAAAAAGTAAAAAAAATACACGGAAACACACTTTTTTTTATAATAAATAAACTTTTTAAAATATAAGTCCCAAAACATGAAATAATAGACATATTTGGTATCGCCACGACCGTAACAACCTGTACTACAAATGTATAACATTATTTATGATGATCGGTGTATGGTGTAAAAAAAATAATATTAAAACATGGTACCTACATAAAGTACAACTCGTCCAGCAAAAAACAGTCTCATACAACTACATCGTACAAAAAATAAAAGAGTTATGAGCGTCGGGATGCAAAGAGGGAAATCTAAAAAAATTGCTCTTTCCTCAAGGCCAAAATTGCCGTGTCCTTAAGGGGTTAAACAATAGGTAATTTTATGATAACACATGACCTTCAGTCGTTAACATTTTTTTTTCTGCTTTTCAAGTACCTCCACCTCTAACAAGAATAACCCCCTGGAAGGTCAGGATAATTTCTATAAATATATTTGCAGAGTTGTTTTATAATTATTTTTAAGGATGTGATTCTTAAGAAATCAGAAGATGTTTATTTTGGTAGCGTGCGTTAGACAAGAAGGTCTTGTTATGGTAATTGCTTACAAGCTTCTACAATGTGTTAGTTCCTTGCCTGACCATTTTCTTTGATGGTGAATATCAGCTCAGTTACAGTAAGTGTTAGGGGAATCTGAGGATAATTACAGTAATGTCTCTTTTGTTGTGGTCGGTGCAACCTTGGGAGATGAACTAGAATTTCAGAGTGGCTGTAATAGAATATCTGTTCTGCATCTTCACTTAAAGAAAACAAATGTACAGTTTATTTTCAGAGGGAAACTTTCAAAACTTTTCTTTGAAATTCCAGTGTGCAGTATTAAATCTACTCACTACTAAAATATTGGGGCCAAATTAATACTTTAATTACTTAAAACACTTTATTTGACCTGCAAAGAGGAGTGAAGGAATGGAACTGACAGCAACAACTCTTAGAACAATGTTGTTTCAGAAAATAATATCATAATATTGTCCCTATCTACAAGAAGTTAGCTACTATAACACTGCCCTCTATGTACTGAAATATAACTAATATAATACCACCCCCTATGTTCAAGAATATAACTATGATAATACTGCCCCCTATGTACAAGAATATAACTACTATAATACTGCCCCTATATACAAGAATATAACTACTATAATACTGCCCCTATGTACAAGAATATAACTACTATAATACTGCTCCCTATATACAAGAATATAACTACTATAATACTGTCCCTATGTACAAGAATATAACTACTATAATACTGCTCCTATATACAAGAATATAACTACTATAATACTGCCTCTATATACAAGAATATAACTACTATAATACTGCTCCTATATACAAGAATATAACTACTATAATACTGCCCCTATGTACAAGAATATAACTACTATAATACTGCCCCCTATGTACAAGAATATATCTACTATAATACTGCCGCTATATACAAGAATATAACAACCATAATACTGCCCCCTATGTACAAGAATATAACTACTATAATACTGCTCCCTATATACAAGAATATAACTACTATAATACTGTCCCTATGTACAAGAATATAACAACCATAATACTGCCCCCTATGTACAAGAATATAACTACTATAATACTGCTCCTATGTACAAGAATATAACAACCATAATACTGCCCAACTATGGACAAGAATATAACTACTATAATACTGCCCCCTATATACAAGAATATAACTACTATAATACTGCTCCCTATATACAAGAATATAACTACTATAATACTGCCCCTATGTACAAGAATATAACTACTATAATACTGCCCCCTATATACAAGAATATAACTAATATAATACTGCTTCTATGTACAAGAATAACTACTATAAGGGCACGGCCAGACGTGGCGGAATTGCAGTGGAATTCTCCAGTGGCCGTTTTTTACAGTTGTTTCAATACATTTTGAGGCAAGTTAGTTTAGACGTTGCGGAAAACTCCGCTGCGGACCATAGGCTGGGGTGCGGAATTTTCCCTCTGCAGCATGCACTGACTGTTGCAGAGAAGAAGCGGAATTTCACTGCGGATTTCAGCCTTTGCAAAGCAAAAACTGAAATTTGTGGCACGTCCGCTGTCTTTTCGGCAACGTCTGAATTACCTGTCAAATATGCAAATGTTGGTGCAGATTCTTTGCGTAACTGCCCCAAATCTGCACTAACATTTGCAGCAGAAAAACGCTGCCACGTCTGGCCGTGCCCTAAGGGCATGCCCCCACGTGGTGGTTTTCCTCCGCAACTGTCCGCATCAAGTGCTTCCCTTCTCTCTATCAGTGCAGGATAGAGAGAAGGGACAGCACTTTCCCTAGTGAAAGTAAACGCATTTCATACTTACCGGCCGTTGTCTTGGTGACGCGTCCCTCTTTCGGCATCCAGCCCGACCTCCCTGGATGACGCGGCAGTCCATGTGACCGCTGCAGCCTGTGATTGGCTGCAGCCGTCACTTACACTGAAACGTCATCCTGGGAAGCCGGACTGGAGACAGAAGCAGGGAGTTCTCGGTAAGTATGAACTTCTATTTTTTTGACAGGTTGCTGTATATTGGGATCGGTAGTCACTGTCCAGGGTGCAGAAACAGTTACTGCCGATCGCTTAACTCTTTCAGCACCCTGGACAGTGACTATTTACTGACGTCTCCTAGCAACGCTCCCGTAATTACGGGAGCCCCATTGACTTCCTCAGTCTGGCTGTAGACCTAGAAATACATAGGTCCAGCCAGAATGAAGAAATGTCATGTCAAAAAAGCAAGACGCATCCGCAGCACACATAACATGTGCATGACAGCTGCGGACTTCATTGCGGAATTTAGAATCTCCATTGAAGTCAATAGAGAAATTCCGCCATGAGTCCGCAACCAGTCCGCCACTGGTCCGCAACAGACAGAGCATGCTGCGGACACCAAATTCCGCTCCGCAGCCTATGCTCCGCAGCGGAATTTTACGCATCGTCTAAACGAACACTTCTAAATAGAAGTGGAAGTCAATGGAGAAACGGCTCCGCTGCGGATTAACGCTGCGGAGTGTCCGCAGCGGAATTCAAGTGAAATTCCGCCACGTGTGAACCCAGCCTAATACTGCCTCTATATACAAGAATATAACTACTATAATACTGCCGCCCTATATACCAGAATATAACTACTATAACACTGCCCTCTATGTACTGAAATATAACGAATATAATACCACCCCCTATGTTCAAGAATATAACTACTATAATACTGCTCCCTATGTACAAGAATATAACTAGTATAATACTGCCCCCTATGTACAAGAATAGAATTACTATAATACTGCCTCTTATATACAAGAATATATCTACTATAATACTGCCCCTATATACAAGAATATAACTACCATAATACTGCCTCCTATGTACAATAATATAACTACTGTAATACCGCCCCCTATATATAAGAATATAGCTACTATAATACTGAAACTATGTACAAGAATATAACTACTATAATACTGCCCCCTATGTACAAGAATATAACTACTATAATACTGCCCCCTATGTACAAGAATATAACTACTATAATACTGCCCCTATGTACAAGAATATAACTACTGTAATACTGCCCCTATGTACAAGGATATAACTACTGTAATACTGCCTCCAATGTACAAGAATATAACTACTATAATACCGCCCCCTATATATAAGAATATAGCTACTATAATACTGAAACTATGTACAAGAATATAACTACTATAATACTGCCCCCTATATACAAGAATATAGCTACTATAATACTGAAACTATGTACAAGAATATAACTACTATAATACTGCCCTCTATATACAAGAATATAACTACTATAATACTGCCCCCTATATACAGGAATACAACTACTATAATTCTGCTCCTATATACTAGAATATAACTATTATAATACTGCCCCCTATGTTTAAGAATATAACTGCTATAATACTGCCCCCTATGTACAAGAATGTAACTACTATAATACTGCCCCCTATGTTTAAGAATATAACTGCTATAATACGGCCCCCTATGTACAAGAATATAACTACTATAATACTGCACCTATATACAAGAATATAACTACTATAATACTGCCCCCTATGTACAAGAATATAACTACTATAATACTGCCCCCTATGTTTAAGAATATAACTACTATAATACTGCCCCTATATACAAGAATATAACTACTATAATATTGCCCCTATATACAAGAATATAACTACTATAATACTGCCCCCTATGTACAAGAATATAACTACTACAATACTGCCCCTATATACAGGAATATAACTACTATAATACTGCCCCCTATGTACAAAAATATAACTTCTATAATACTGTCTCTATATACAAGAATATAACTACAATAATACTGCCCCCTATGTACAAGAATATAACTACTATAATTATCTTTTTTATTTTGAAAACTTGCAACAAATGATTACAATACCTTTGCAATACACTCATAACAGATAAAGAAAATAAACATTTGTCTCTTAATAACATCACAATCATTAACCCCTTCCCTCTTTAGCCACTTTTGACCTTCCTGACAGAGCCTCATTTTTCAAATCTGACATGTGTCACTTTATGTGGTAATAACTCCGGAATGCTTTCACCTATCCAAGCGATTCTGAGATTGTTTTCTCGTGACACATTGGACTTTATGTTACTGGCAAAATTTGCTCGATATGTTCAGTATTTAATTGTGAAAAACACCAAAATGTAGCGAAAAATTGCAAAAATTAGCATTTGTCTCAATTTAAATGTATCTGCTTGTAAGACAGGCAGTTATACCACCCAAAATTGTTGCTAATTAACATCCCCCATATGTCTACTTTAGATTGGCATTGTTTTTTGAACATCCTTTTATTTTTCTATGACCTCACAAGGCTTAGAACTTTAGCAGCAATTTCTCACATTTTCAAGAAAATTTCAAAAGGCCATTTTTACAGGGGCCAGTTCAGTTGTGAAGTGGCTTTGAGGGCCTTATATATTAGAAACCCCCAAAAAGTCACCCCATTTTAAAAACTTCACCCCTCAAAGTATTCAAAACAGCATTTAGAAAATGTCTTAACCCTTTACACATATCACAGGAATTAAAGCAATGTAGAGGTGAATTTTACAAATTTCATATTTTTTTGCAGAAATAAATTTTTTGTACAATTTTTTTTATAACACAGAAGGTTTTACCAGAGAAATGCAACTCAATATTTGTTGCCCAGTTTCTGCAGTTTTAGGAAATATCCCACATGTGGCCGTAGCGTGCTACTGGACTGAAGCACCGGCCTCAGAAGCAAAGGAGCACCTGGTGGATTTTGGGGCCTTATTTTTGTTAGAATAAATTTTAGGCACCATGTCAGGTTTGAAGGGCTCTTGCGGTGCCAAAACAGTCAAAATCCCCCAAAAGTGACCCCATCTGGGAAACTACACACCTCAAGGAAATTATCTAGGGGTACAGTGAGCATTTTGACCGCACAGCTTTTTTACAGAAATTATTAGAAGTAGGCCGTGAAAATTAAAATCAACATTTCTTCAAAGAAAATGTAGGTTTAGCGATTTTTTTTCTCATTTTCACAAAGACTAAAGGAGAAAAAGCACCGTAAAATTTGTAAAGCAATTTCTCCCGAGTAAAACAATGCCCCACATGTGGTAATAACCGGTTGTTTGGAGACACGGCGAGGCTGAGAAGGGAAAGAGCGCTATTTGGCTTTTGGAGCTCAAGTTTAGCAGGAATGGTTTGTGGAGGCCATGTCACATTTACAAAGCCCCTGAGGGGACAAAACAGTGGAAACCCCCCACAAGTGACCCCATTTCGGAAACTACGCCCATTGAGGAAATTATCTAGGGGTATAGTGAGCTCTTTGACCCCACAGGTTTTTTGCAGAAATTATTGGAAGTAGGCCCTGAAAATAAAAATCAACATTTTTTCAAAGAAAATGTAGGTTTAGCTTATTTTTACTCATTTCCACAAGGACTGAAGGAGAAAAAGCACCACAAAATTTGTAAAGCAATTTCTCCCGAGTAAAACAATGCCCCACATGTGGTAATAAACGGCTGTTTGGAGACACGGCAGGGCTTAGAAGGGAAAGAGCGCTATTTGGCTTTTGGAGATAACATTGAGCAGGAATGGTTTGCGGAGGCCATGTCACATTTGCAAAGCCCCTGAGGGGAAAAAACAATGAAAACGCCCAAAAAGTGACACCATTTAGGAAACTACACCGCTTGAGGAATTCATCTAGGGGCGTAGTGAGCATTTTGACCCCACAGATGTTTCATAGATTTTATTAGAATTGGGCAGTGAAAATAAAAACAATCCTTTTTCTTCAATAAGATGTAGCTTTAGCGCAAATTTTTTCATTTTCGCAAAAATAAAGGAAAAAAAGAACCCAACATTTGTAAAGCAATTTCTACCGAGTACGGCAATACCCCATATGTGGTCATAAACTGTTGTTTGGGCACACGGCAGGGCTCAGAAGGGAAGGACCGCCATTTGGAGTGCAGATGTTTCTGGATTGGTTTCTGGGCGCCTGTGGGCCCAAAACAGTGGAAACTCCCCAGAAGTGACCCCATTTTGGAAACTACACCCCTCAATGCATTTACCTACGGGTGTAGTGAGCATGTTAACCCTGCAGGTGTTTTGTAGAAATTAGTGTGAACTCGATGTTGCAGAGTGAAAATGGGATTTTTTCCACAGATATGTGGACAATATGTGGTGCCCAGCTTGTGCCACCATAACGAGACAGCTCTCTAATTATTATGCTGGGTTTCCTGGTTTTAGAAACACCCTACATGTGGCCCTAATCTCTTGCCTGGACAGTCGACCAGGCTCAGGAGTGAAAGGGTACCATGTAAAATTGAGGCCTAATTTGGCGATTTACAAAGTATTGGTTCACAACTGCAGAGGCTCAGATGTGAAATAATAAAAATAAACCCCTGGGAAGTGACCCCATTATGGAAACTGCACCCCTCAAGGCATTTATTAAGGGGTGTAGTGAGCATTTTCACCCCACAGATCTTTTCCATAAATGAATGCGCTGTGGATGGTGCAAATTAAAAATTTATATTTTTCCCTAGATATGCCATTCAGTGGCAAATATGTCGTGCCCAGCTTATGCCACTGGAGACACACACCCCAAAAATTGCTAAAAGGGTTCTCCCGGGTATGACGGTGCCATATATGTTGAAGGAAACTGCTGTTTGGGCACGCTGTAGGGTTCAGATGGGAGGAAATGCCATTTGGCTTTTGGAGCGTGGATTTTGCTTGGTAGTAGTTTTGTTTGGAGTCTTACTGGTGTTTCCGTTTATAATGTAGGGCATATGTAAGCCGGGCGGAGTGTATATAAGGGGCATAGTCAGGTGGTATAATAACGGGGTAAAAAAAAACAATAAAATAATCCATAGATGTTTGTTACGCTGTGAAGCAATCCTTTCTGCACAGGCCGGTGTCGCACTGATATATGGCGTCCTTTCTTATGCCCCTTTTGGTCCACACTCGGCACCTTTGTAGTTTGGGGAATTTTGCTGGGAAAGTGTTGTCCTGGTATAATACGGGCACCGTCGCTTCCAGCGGATATGTTTGGGCTCTCCCCTTCCTGGTTCCCTAATTTTAGGTCCTTGAAAAATCGCCTCTTCAAACAGAAGAAATGTTCCCCTCGGGCACAACTGCATATTTTTTTATTTCCTGACTTATTGGAGCCATAACTAATTTTATTTTTCATAGACGTAGCGGTATGAGGGCTGGTTTGTTGCGGGACGAGCTGTAGTTATTATTGGTACCATTTTGGGGTACATGTGACTTTTTGATCACCTTTTATCCTATTTTTTGGGATGCCAGGTAAACAAAAAAATGCAATTCTGGCACAGCTTTTTTCGGTTTTTTTTTATACAGCGTTCACCATGCGTTATAAATTACATGTTAACTTTATTCTGCGGGTCAGTACGATTCCGGTGATACCTCATTTATAGCACTTTTTCATGTTTTACAACTTTTTGCACAATAAAATTACTTTTGTAAAAAGAATGTATTTTTTCTGTCGCCAAGTTGTGAGAACCATAACTTTTTAATTTTTTTGTCGACGGAGCTGTATGAGGGCTTGTTTTTTGCGGGACGAGCTATAGTTTTTATAGGTACCATTTTTGGATACGTGCGACTTTTTGATCACTTTTTATTCTAATATTTGTAGGGCAAAGTGACCAAAAAACAGAAACTCTGGTAACGTTTTTTACGGTTTTTTTTACGCTGTTCACCGCGTGCAATAAATAATATAATATTTTGATACCTCCGGTCGTTACGGTCGTGGCGATACCAAATACATATGGTTTATTATTATTTTTCAATAATAAAGGACTTGATAAGAGTAAAAGGGGGATTGTGTTTTATTTGATTACTTGAAACTTTTATTGTTTTCAAACTTTTATTTTGTGCACTTTTTTTTACACTTTTTTATACTTTTTTTACACTTTTTCTCAAGTCCCACTAGGGGACTTGAAGTTCCAACGGTCAGATTTTTTTTTTTCTAATACATTGCACTACCTATGTAGTGCAATGTATTAGATCTGTCAGTCATTCACTGACAGCAAGCCGATTAGGCTTCGCCTCCCGGCGGGGCCTAAATCGGCTTCCGTAATGGCAGAGCAGGAGACCATTGTGTCTCCTGTTGCCATAACAGCAGTCGCCAGTCCCGATTGCCTGTCAGGGCTGGCGATCTGCTAGTAACCGCTACGATGCAGCAATCGCTTTCGATTGCTGCATCGAAGGGGTTAATGGCAGGGATCGGAGCTAGCTCCGGTTCCTGCCGTTACAGGTGGATGTCAGCTGTACAGTACAGCTGACTTCCACCGCTGATGACGCCGGATCAGCTCCTGACCCGGCGCCATCTTGCCGACAGCTACGGAAGCCGATCAGGCTCCGCCGCCGGGCGGATCTTGACCGGCTTCGGTGCTAGGCAGACCGGGAGGCCAGTATTAGGCCTCCGGTTGCCATTGCAGCCACCGGAACCCCGGCAATTTCATTACTGGGGTTCCGATGAGCTGAAAACACCTTAAGTGCAGCGATCGCGTTTGAGCGCTGCATTTAAGGGGTTAATGGCGGGGATCGAAGCTAATTTCGGTCCCCGCCGTTACAGCCGGATGTCAGCTGTAAGATACAGCTGAGATCCGGTGATGATGGGACCGGCTCAGCTTCTGAGCCGGTCCCAAACATTTGGCGTACATGTACGGCAAGATGCGGGAAGTCAGTACTTTCCATGACGTACATGTACGGCAAATGTCGGGAAGGGGTTAAACAAACCATAATATATGAATATTGCTCCAGTATAGATTGTTTCAACTATTTTTCATGATATTATTCTAGACAGTATTACAGGAGAGTTCTTCTTTATTGGTGACCGAGCAGCATCGCGCACACCACAGAGGGTACACGGTCACCACATTTATGACATATAGTAAGCCTCTATGATATAAACGGAGTTCGGGCTAGAAGTCTCCATACAGCAGCTGAGAGTTTCACTGTCCCACTAGATGTGGTGACTGCAGGGACAGGGACACAGCAGGGACATTACTCTGTAGATAAGTCTCTTGTATAAAGATGACATTGGTTTTGTCGTCAGACAGACGCTGGAATATCGCCTGCCGCCTGCTCCTATTCTTCACACTGTTCAGATTGATGGAGGTGATTTTCAGCATCATCATGGTTACATGTCTTTCCTACTTTTTTTCCTTCTTCCACTGCTATGTCCTGTAACACCCCATCTTTTGGTGGACATTGGGGGGTCAGCATCTTCATCCTGAGGTTCGTCATCTGGGTTCTGTGAGGAGACTTGCTCCATCTCTGCTTCTTCTTCCTGGTCATCTTCTCCCAGCGCACAGTAACGTCCCCCAGTTATCGCCAGCACTGGAGTCTCAGGTGATTTCTTTGCAGCAGTGATTTTTTTCCTAGAAGAATCATCTGTTTTACTTCTCCTTTTAACCGTCTGAAATCCCTCCGCATCGATACTAGTTGCTGCGGCTGGATCAGCTGGTTTTTTACTGGTCGCTGCGGCTGGCCTAGCTGGTTTTTTACTGGCCGCTGCGGCTGTATCAGCTGGTTCCTTACAGGTCACTGCGGCTGGATCAGCTGGTTCCTTACTGGTCGCTGCGGCTGGATCAGCTGGTTTTTTACTGGTCGCTGCGGCTGGATCAGCTGGTTCCTTACTGGTGTTGGGCAGATGTTTAGATGTTTTGGAGACAGGGTGACTGGATATTTTGCTTTTAGCATGACCTCTATTTTCAGTGGCTGGTGACACTTGTGCAGCATCCACAGATGGGACATTCGCCTCTAGAGCAGGGTCTCTGGTACTTCGGCTCACATCATCGTTGGGACTTCCAGGCTCTGGGGTTGAATCTACACATATGGAGACATCCTCCTGGTCTTCCTCCATGGCTTCTTTAAAGGTCTCCTCCTTATTATGTTCTGCATGCGGACACTCCCGGAATGTATGTCCAGGTCCTAAGCACAGGTTACAGATGACAGGTCCTGTACAATCGTCCTTCACATGCCCAAACTGACCACATAGTGAGCACTTAATACGGGAACAGTTGAATGCCAGGTGTCTGCCCCCACATCTATGGCACAGTCGCGGTTGACCAGGGTAGTAACATACGCCTCTCTCCGAGCCCAGGTAGAAGGAGTGCGGCAGATGTCTGGTCACTCCATTCTCCTGAACCAGCTGGATCTTGACAGAATATCCTCCATTCCAGATCTCCTCCTCATCATATATCTTTGTTGGCAGTCTCTTCACCTCACAATATCTGCTCAACCAGTGCTGCAAATCTGCCAGAGCCACCACCTCAGACTGGAACAGGACGGTGGCGGTGACTACCTGGGGTTTAGTCAGCTGGATGACATGTAGATGCTCCCACATCGCGTGCTCCTTTGTATCGTTATAAATACTCCAGAACAAGTCTAGACTATATTGCAGCTTGAAACTGATGTCATAATTCCTGCTGGAGGGAACGTGGATCAGAGCGAACACCTCAGAAGCTTTAAACTTCATAAACTCCTTCAACAAAACATTCCCAATGTGGAGTCTGGAGGGGAGGTTTTCCTCTGGTCCTGAGTACCTGATTCTGACCGCGTTCCTCCTCTGAGGTGTGGGGTTAGTCGGTCTTGTGACGCTGGAGAACAGTCTCCTGTACTGAGGTCTGTCAGCAGGTGGGTCAGGACTGGACCTCTCCTCAGCTGATTGTACTGCAGATCCTCCTGTGTCTGCTCCTGATCGCTGTGTAACCTGCACTCCATTCACTGACACTGCGGGCGGCTGAAGATCCAGAACAGGGTCTGCAATGTCCGCCTCAGCCTGTGCCGCTGGTTCATCAGATATCAGACTGTCAATCACCGCGCTGAGCGAGGTCTCACTTACAATGTCAGGACATGAGGCACTTTCTTGCTCACTCACAGGAGTGCCACTCGCATTCACTTCATCAGTACTGCACATAGAGTCTACTGCAGTTAACCCCTCGTCAGCTGGCACACATTTCTTTGCAGCTTTAGTGTTGGCTGATTGCACAGACCCCACACATGATGAGAGATGTGATCCTCCAGCCACTGCACACTCATATCTTCCAGGGTTTCCCTGCTCCACAATATTATACACAGTCTTATAGTCAGTGTCTTTTTTTGCAATGATATTTTTTCTCTTCACAGTTTGGGCTCTGGTCTCCCTTTTGTTCTCAATTGCCCAGTTCTTTATTTTGGGTACTGTGCATGATTCTTTCTGCAATCTCTCCTTCAATATCACCAGCTCACGTGTGCAAACATCCAGACACTCACATTTCATCAGCTTTGCCTTTGGATCAGTCTCTTGGTTAATTTCAGTTCTAAATTTGCGAACTTGCATTTCAATTTTAAAGATATTTTTCTTTGTCATTTTTGTGCACAATTCACCAACATCATGAGATTCAGTTGACTCACCAGCCACCATTTCCAGATCATCACCTCCACCATCTCCATGCTGCAGGCCAAACTCCAGACTCTGGGCTTTCCCAGGATCATCAGCCCAGGACCCCTCCCCTCCACCTGGGTCAGAAGCCATGCATAGTCCTAACAGGGAGCTCACAAGCACACGTCTATCCTCTCCTATATACAAAAATATGACTACTATAATACTGCCCCCTATATACAAGAATATAACTACTATAATACTGCTCCTATATACAAGAATATAACTATTATAATACTGCCCCTATATACAAGAATATAACTACTATAATACTGCCCCCTATGTGCAAGAATATAACTACAATAATACAGCCCCTATATACAAAAATATAACTACTATAATACTGCCCCCTATGTTTTAGAATATAACTACTATAAAACTGCTCCTATATACAAGAATATAACTACTATAATACTGCCCCTATATACAAGAATATAACTACTATAATACTGCCCCCTATGTACAAGAATATAACTACTATAATACTGCCCCCTATGTGCAAGAATATAACTACAATAATACAGCCCCTATATACAAAAATATAACTACTATAATACTGCCCCCTATGTTTTAGAATATAACTACTATAAAACTGCTCCTATATACAAGAATATAACTACTATAATACTGCCCCCTATATACAAGAATATAACTACTATAATACTGCTCCTATATACAAGAATATAACTATTATAATACTGCTCCTATGTACAAGAATATAACTACTATAATACTGCTCCTATATACAAGAATATAACTATTATAATACTGCTCCTATGTACAAGAATATAACTACTATAATACTGCCCCCTATGTACAAGAATATAACTACTATAATACTGCCACCTATGTGCAAGAATATAACTACAATAATACAGCCCCTATATACAAAAATATAACTACTATAATACTGCCCCCTATATACAAGAATATAACTACTATAATACTGCTCCTATATACAAGAATATAACTACTATAATACTGCTCCTATGTACAAGAATATAACTACTATAATACTGCCCTCTATGTACAATAATATAAGTACTATAATACTACCCCTATATACAAGAATATAACTAATATAATACTGCCCCTATATACAAGAATATAACTACTATAATACTGCCTCCTATATACAGGAATATAACTACTATAATACTGCCTCCTATGTACAAGAATATAACTACTATAATAGTGCCCACTATATACAAGAATATAACTACTATAATACTGCCCCTATATATAAGAATATAACTACTATAATACTGCCTCCATGTACAAGAATATAACTACTATAATACTGACCCTATGTACAAGAATATAACTACTATAATACTGCCCCCTATATACAAGAATATAACTACTATAATACTGCCTCCTATATACAGGAATATAACTACTATAATACTGCCTCCTATATACAAGAATATAACTACTATAATACTGCCTCCTATATACAGGAATATAACTACTATAGTACTGCCCATATATACAAGAATATAACTACAATAATACTGCCCCTATATACAAGAATATAACTACTGTAATACTGCCCCCTATATACAAGAATATAACTACTATAATACTGCCTCCTATATACAAGAATATAACTACTGTAATACTGGCCCCTATATACAAGAATATAACTACTATAATACTGCCTCCTATATACAAGAATATAACTACTATAATACTGCCCCTATATACAAGAATATAACTACTATAATACTGCCCCCTATATACAAGAATATAACTACTATAATACTGCTCCTATATACAAGAATATAACTACTATAATAGTGCCCCTATATACAAGAATATAACTACTATAATACTGCTCCTATATACAAGAATATAACTACTATAATACCGCCCCCTATGTACAAGAATATAACTACTATAATACTGCCTCCTATATACAAGAATATAACTACTATAATACTGCCCCCTATGTACAAGAATATAACTACTATAATACTGCCTCCTATATACAGGAATATAACTACTATAATACTGCCCCCTATATACAAGAATATAACTACTATAATACTGCCTCCTATGTACAAGAATATAACTACTAAAATACTGCCTCCTATATACAAGAATATAACTACTATAATACTGCTCCTATACACAAGAATATAACTACTATAATACTGCTCCTATGTACAAGAATATAACTACTATAATACTGCCCCCTATATACAAGAATATAACTACTATAATACTGTCTCTATATACAAGAATATAACTACTATAATACTGCCTCCTATGTACAAGAATATAACTACTATAATACTGCCTCCTATATACTAGAATATAATCTATCTATCTTTTAAAAAAAACATCATTATGATTACGTATTTTTACTTCATTATTTCTTATATACATTATATATATCTATGATATTGTCTTTGTAAACTTCAGTTCTATAGTAGAAGATGAGAATCTTGTGATCAGGAAAGCAGTCAATATTAAATATGAACCTTTTATAACTCATCGCTGCCACTGGATATGTAGATTGTTTTTCAATAGCTGTTTGTTCTGCTTAGCAACATATTTAGTCTTTCTTGTTCTCCCTGATGCTGGAGGAATGAGACCTTGGGGAGAATATGTTTACGTTAGAAGAAAGCCGCCCTGCTCAGCTTACCAGATGTGTCCACCTTTCATTTCGAATCTCTAAAATAAAGAATACAATCCTGCTTTCTAACAATTCTGTTGAATTGTTTTTTTTTTATAAATCTCACCTCAGTCTTATTACGGGAGGTTATCATCCCATTGGTTGTAAAATTATGTTTTTCGTTTTTTTTGTGAAATGTTTCCAGTTGACCATGGGATTTTTAGATGACTAGTAGCAGTAGTAGTAGGATTTATATATTGTGCATAGTGACAAGAACAATATCATTCGAATATTAAGTAATAGTGCGAATAGTTGTGGCATGTATCTATTCTATGTATATTATCAATATACTAATACAAATAATAATTACAAGAAGTTATAGAAGTGGCGATAGTAGTATACACTGATCAGCCACAACATTAAAACCCCCTGCCAAATATTATGTAGGTCACCCTTGTGCCACCAAAATAGCTCCATCGAGGCATGGACTCTACAAGACCTTTGAAGATGTCCTGTGGTATTTGCCACTAAAACGCTAGCAGCAGATTGTACAGGATCATAAAAATATGGCGGCTTTCTTCCCCCAACAGCGCCACACTCAGCTCTATTGAAGTGAATAGGGATGAGCTGCACTACCAGACTACATCCATGGACCGTTGTGGCTCTGTTTTGGGAAGAAAGCGACTCATTTTTTTTAACTCTGGACAACCCCTTTAATTTCTGTAAATTGTGAGGTGTGGCCTCCATGGATTAGACTTGTTTTTCCAGCACATCCCACAGATGTTCTATTAAATTGAGATCTGGGGAATTTGGAGGCCAAGTCATCACCTTGAACCTTTTGTCATGTTCCGCAAACTATTCCTGGACAATTTTTGCAGTGGGACAGGGACATTATCCTGTTAAAAGAGGGCACTGCCATTAAGGAATACAGTTACCATTAAGTGGGGTACTTGTCTTCTAGGTAGGTGGTACAGTATGTCTCAAAGTAACATCTACATGAATGTCAGGACCCGAGTAGTTCCAGCAGAGCATTGCCCAGAGCATCACTCTGCCTCCACCGGCCTGTCTTCTTCCCATAGAACATTCTGGTGCCAACTTTTCCCCCAGTAAGTGACGAACACTCACCCGGCTGTCCACATGATGTAAAAGAAAACGTGATTCATCGGACCAGGCCACCTGCTTCCATTTTCTCATGCTACAGTTCTGATGCTTATGCGGCCATTGTAGACGCTTCCGATGATGGACAGGGAATCAGCATGGGCACTCCAACCGGTCTGTGGCTACGCTGCCCCAAACGCATGAATCCGGAATGCTCTGTGTGTTCTAACCCCTTTCTAAATATGCTATCATAGCTAGCAGTAACTTTTTTAGAAATTTGTGCTACACTAGAGTACTCCAATTCTGGCATTTTAACCCCTTAGATGCAGGCAATAGCGACTGCGGCGTCTAAGGTGTCTGACCGAGGGAGGGAGCACCTTCTGTCACCCCATCACCAATCTGCGATGGTTACCACGGCAGTCGTGGGCCTAACAAAGTCCCCCATGTCTGCCATCAGTAACTGCCTATTATACCATGCCAGAGACATGGCCTAATAGATTACCTGTCAGTTTTACACTGACAGGCAATAATGCTTTGGTATACTAAGTATACCAAAGCATTATATCTGCGATCAGAAGATCGAATTGTGAGTAGCCCTCGTGCTACTAAAAACAAAAATTTAAACCAGTTAAATAAAGTTTATGAAAAAAAAGAAAAGATTACAGTAAATTAAAATAAAACCTCTTTTATCCATAAAAAGTGTAACAAAATAAATAAAATAAAAATACACATATATGGTTATGCCACAATCCTAACGAGTCGAACAATGAAGTTAACGCATTAATTAAACCCCCGGGTGAACGGCGTACAAAAAAAAATGCAAAAAACAACGGCAAATTTTTCTTTTTTTCCATTCTTCTCCCCCCAAAAAATAAAACAAAAGTTAGTCCACTTTCCCCTTAAATAGTACCAATGAAAACTACGCCTTGCCCCTCAAAAAACAAGCCCACAAATGCCTATATCGACGGAAAAAAAAGGGATGGCTCCTGGAATGCGGCATTGCAAAAACAAATATTTTTTTTAAGAAGGGTTTTGATTGCGCAAACGTAGAAAAACATAAAAAAATCAATACATATTTGGTATCCCCGCAATCGTACTGACTCAAAGTATAGAGGTAACATGTTATTTACATCACATCGTGAACGGTGTAATTTATAATGCAAAAAACAATGCTGGTATAGCTGTTTTTTTGCAATTCTCTCCAAAAAAAGTGTTAATAAAAGTTTACTCAAAATATTATATGCACACAAAAAGGGTGCAATTGAAAAATACAACTAATCCTGCCAAAAACGAGCTCTCATACGGCTATATAGACGGAAAAATAAAAAATACAATATGAATATAGAAATATAAATGTGTGGTTGTAGCTTTATTGTAGTTTTAGCTTCCCTGAAGGTGAATAAAGGTCGTATTACACCGGCCAATTTTGGCGGGTGCAGCGAGACAAGACAGCTCGTTGATCGGCGCTCGTTTGCTCCCATCACACAGGGCTATGTATGGAGATCAGTGCTCATTCTCCCGATCGCTCGTCCCTATACATTATTATCATGACGGCAGCGCGTCTCCCTATTTACACAGGGAGATGCGCTGCCGACAACGATAATATTTTACTTTTTTAAAATGATACGATCAGCAGATGAAAGAGAGTTTGCCTGATAATTGCCCAAAACCCCCTTTAGAGAAAAAACAGGACACCTTCAGGACTATTGGATTCCGTTTAGTGGACTCATGGGGTCGTCAGAATGACTAAGTATCTATTTATTTGTGAATTTGTGGGAAAATAAAAAAGTTATCACTCTTGGAATGCAACAGTGAAAAAATGAAAAAATAATGCCTGGTCATTAAGAGGTTAAAGTCGCTAATCTACTATGTGCCTCGTCTACCTTCCTGCATTGTAGCTCCGCTCCGTTGCGGCATATCAGTAATCTATTGCTCTATCTACATTAGTTTAGCTCTAGTTCCTACAGAGAGTGTATTGTCTCATTACTGGCTCAGACTATTCTTTTCCCCCATGCTTTACAATACAGCTTTGATCATATAGATTGATTGCTGTGTATAAACACCAGCCCTCCACAAGCTCACTGGAAAGTCAGAGCAAAGATTAAATGATTATAAACGACCGGTGAGAAAAAGGAAATCATGTAATAGCCACACACACTGAGGAAGCCTGGGGAGGGGGAGGAGGGATATGTAGCTGGAGTCACTTAAAACATTGTATCAGAAATTCCCTCCCAAAAAAAAGTTAATAAAAGTTAATAAAAATATTATATGCACCCAAAAATGGTGCAATTGAAAAATACAACTAATCTCGCAAAAAAATTCATAGAGTTGATTAAATCAGTCATCTACAGAATTGCTTTGTATGGCACAACTCATTATTTTTGGGCTACTTTTATACTAGCGCCCAACCCATTGGACCATTGACAGCTTTCGACAAGTCAGCCAACATATTTGGAATGCCCTTGATGAAATCTCTGCAGCATTTTGCCTCTAGATACACACGTCCTGCATGAACTAAATGTAGTGTCTTAAAGTCGTAGGGTCTCAGGAAGGTCCGTCAACAATAGATGACTTAAATCTGTTTAGGGAATGTTTCTATTTGGAGTAGAATCTGGAAAAAGATACAAATAGTAAACTCTTGTTCAGACTGTGTACATACAATGCATTTCTGTCTGGTTTCATGAATGGTTGCCATGGTTAACTAAAAGCTTGGGTTGCTTACGCCACCCACTATCCAGCTGGTCCCATCCTTCTGTTATTAATGGTTGCTCTGTTGATCTAGCTTAGAAACGAGAAGCAAACAGCAACCAGTATCTGACTTCTGTGAATGAACGTGGGCATGCTATGGATATGCTACATCTCAACATTTATAGTCAGGAGGAGGTCTTCACCAGCAGAGGACGTCTCATTGTAAATGATTAATATGTTATTACTATATTATGCTGAATTCTTAAATCAGGAATTGATGCATTTCGCATTTTAACAATCTATTGACAATATATTGACCATGTTGTGTAGTGTTAGGGTCCTCTTACACCGGCCCATTTTGGCTATGTAAGCGAGCGCCGATCAATGAGACGTTGATCGCCGCTCGTTTGCTCCTTTCACAAGGAGCTATCATCAGTAATGTATGGGGACGAGCGCTCGTTACTACGATCGCTCGTCCCCATACATTTCTATCATGTCGGCAGCGCGTCTCCCGGTTTACACAGTCTGTCGATAACGATAATATTTTAGTCTGCAGAAACTATACGATCAGCAGATGAGTGAGCGTTTGCTCATCCATCGGCTGATTGCTGCCTTGTTTTTGTGTAAAGGGCCCTTACTGTCCAATATTTGCCCCACTTCTGATGTAAACTCTATAGCAGTGGTCAACAAACTTTTTCGACTCAGGGAAACCCAAACCAGCTAGTGGTTGTGGCTTCTATAGTATTTCACTTTGCACAAGAAAAGGCTGTAACTTTTTGTGTCATTTTTGTGATTTGATTTAGATTACTTTTTTGTTACTTGGTAGTAAAACTGTCAAGATGTGTCCCCATTAGACAATGACCCAACGCAGCCTTAGCAGAAAGACTTCATGTAGTCAGCCAAACAAAATACCTGAGCAGCCTCGTTACCCATTTATAACTACCCATCATGCCTCACCATAATTGGTGGGAAGGGCCATTTGAATGTTCTGAATAATAATTTCTCAGGATTTCCAGTACCCGGTCCATCAAACCTGGGAGAATCCACCATTAAACCCCATGGTACCGCCAAATACACTTTGGGAACCACTGCTCTATTGTATATATTTTTGGATATATGTAAGCTAAAAAATGTTTGATTCAAAAATGTTATGGGTCCTTCAAACGAAAGGGGATATCTGCAAAATCTATTTCACCGATTTATTTTAATCTTACATATATATATATATATATATATATATATATATATATATATATATATATATATATATATATATATATATATACAAAAGTAGAGATCTTGCAGCACTCCAAAATGTGAAAAAATAAGTGGTTTATTCAGCAAATAAACAGCTGTTTATTGGCTGAATATACCACTTATTTTTTCACATTTTGGAGTGCTGCAAGATCTCTACTTTTGTATACTACTTTGTCCTTGGATCTGGACGACTTGCTTGGCACCTACACACTTGTCTCTAGTGAGTGCTGCTGCTCTCTATTGCTATATATATATATATATATATATATATATATATATATATATATATATATATGTTGTAGCAGCGCAGCTACTAAGGATTTGGGCTCAGAATTATATATTTAAAAGGTTTGGGTTGCTGGAGTGGAAGAGGATAGTAAAGTTCCACTCCGTCTTTACGACAGTCCAGGGTTTGGGCTGCCTTAGGAGTCTGATTAGCTGCCAGCTGTTAAGGCTCCTTTAAGAAAGGTGTGATCTGTCTGTGGAAGACAAGTATTGCCAGGCTATACATATACTGTGTTATATCAAGTCCAGAGTCAGCGCAGCGTCTACCATATAATTTTCGAGCACTTTCGTGCTTCCCTCTGCTGACCGCTTTATGGAGATGCTGATTTCATTTTCCAGCAGGACTTGGCACCTGCCCACACTGCCAAAAGTACCAATACCTGGTGTAATAACCACAGTATCACTGTGCTTGATTGGTCAGAAAACTTGCCTGACCAAAACCCCATAGAGAATCTATAGGATATTGTCAAGAGAACAATGAGACACCAGACCCAACAATGCAGACGAGCTGAAGGCCGCTATCAAAGCAACTTGGGCTTCCATAACACCTCAGCAGTGCCACAGGCTGATCGCCCCCATGCTACGCCGCATTTATAACACCTCAGCAGTGCCACAGGCTGATCACCCCCATGCCACGCCACATTGAAAACACCTCAGCAGTGCCACAGGCTGATCGCCTCCATGCCACGCCACATTGATAACACCTCAGCAGTGCCACAGGCTGATCGCCTCCACGCCACGCCACATTGATAACACCTCAGCAGTGCCCCAGGCTGATCGCCTCCATGCCACGCCACATTGATAACACCTCAGCAGTGCCACAGGCTGATCGCCTCCATGCCATGCCGCATTGATAACACCTCAGCAGCACCACAGGCTGATCGCCTCCATGCCATGCCACATTGATAACACCTCAGCAGTGCCACAGACTGATCGCCTCCATGCCACGCCGCATTGATAACACCTCAGCAGTGCCACAGGCTGATCGCCTCCATGCCACGCCACATTGATAACACCTCAGCAGTGCCACAAGCTGATCGCCTCCATGCCACGACGCATTCATGCAGTCATTCATGCAAAAGGAGCCCCAACCAAGTATTGGGGGTATACACTGTACATACTTTTCAGTAGGCCAACATTTCCATATTAAAAATCCTTTTTGAAATTGGGCTTATATAATAATTTTGGGTTTTCATTAACTGTTACCATAATCATCAACATTAAAAAAAAAAATTTGCTTGAAATAGAACACTCTGTGTGTAATGACCCTATAGAATATATGAGACACTTTTTGAATTTAATTACTGAAATAAATTAACTTTTTGATGATATTCTGATTCATTGAGAAGGATTAGTATATATGTGTGTCTGTGTATATATATATATATATATATATATATATATATATATATATATGGGTTGTTAGTTTTTTTGGGAAAATATACTTTAGGTGCTTTAAAGCAAAACAAGATGCCATATGAAATACAGAAGGGTTTAAGTACATAACATAAAACAGTAAAAATAACAAGAACAATAGACATGAGCTTAATGAATGACAGACTCATACAGTAGGAGAGAGGATCCTTCCCACGAGAACTATAAGGGAATGGAGGAGACATTAGGTATTGTGGTGGCAGCAGGGTTATTGCAGCTGGTAAGCTTTTCTGTAGAGGTGGGTGTAACGTCTATGGCCGGGGGCCGTCGTTCAGACTTACCCTCTGATGGCGCCGGCCATGGACATCTGTCTTCGCGGCGTCAGCTCCCTCCAGGGAGACGCGGGCACTCACTTCCGGGTCCTCGGACTGTTTCCCGGAGGGCGCGTGCACGGCCTTAAAGCGCCAGTACGCGTCCAGCTGTCACCCATCAATAATTAGTCCAAATGGCTGCTGGACTACAAAAAGGGGCTCTGCCCACTTGTTCCTCACCTGAGCGTTGTTGTATACCTAAGTTTGTCCTGCAAATGGTCTCGCAGTGTTTTCCAGTTCCCAGTGTTACCCGTTGTTCCTGCTGCCTGTACCCTGTATCCTGTGCTATCGTACCTGCTGTGAAAGTCAAGTCATGCCTCCGCTACTATCTACATTGCCTCAGGTACCCGTTCCGAATTATAGACATTGTTTTGAAACTTGTTGGCCAGCTGCTATCACCCTCCGCGTTACAGCCCAGTGGGTCCACAACCTGCGCCGTGACAGTAGGTTTTCAGATTGTTTTGAAGGTTTGGATGGTGGGAGAGAAATTGATGTAATGCGTTCCAAAATATGGGGATGCACTCGAGAAATCTTGGAAATGATGTTGTGAGGAACAGACAAGAGGAAAGCAAAGGAGGAGGTCTAGTGAGGACTGGAGATTACATGTGGGAAGTACCGGGAGTAGGGCAGAGATGTAGGAGTGGACAGGTTATGGACAGCCTTGTATGTCATTGTTAATATTTTGAACTGAATTCGCTGGGCAATGGGCATCCAGTGAAGGGACTCGCAGACAGGAGAGGCAGAGGTGAAACGATGGGAGAGAGGTGAATTACCGGGCCGCAGAGTTGAGGGTAGATTTGAGGGGTGCAAAACTGTTAGATGGGAGACCACAGAGAAGGATGTTGCAGTAGTCTAGGCGGGAGATGATGAGGGCTTGTAATAGCAGTTTTGTTGTTTCAAGGTTGAGAAAAGAGCAGATTTGGAAATGTTTTAGACGTGGAGATAGCAGGAGGTGGTGAGGGCTTGAATGTGCGGTTTTATAGAAAGGGCAGAATCAAAGGTTATGACGAAGCAGCGGACTTGTGAGACTGGGGAAAGTTTGGAGCCAGTAGCTGTATTTTATAGATCTGGTAAGAGGGAGATGGGGGAAAGATGGTGAATTCAGTTTTGTCCATGTCGAGTTTTAGCAAGTTAGTGGAGAGGAAGGAGGAGATAGATGATAGACGCTCTGGAACTCCAGCACCACAGAGGTAAATGTGTATTTCATCAGTATAAAAGTTATACTTGGGATTTTCTGAACTGTTTCAGGCCAACGGTATAGATGGAGGAGAGTAGCGGTTCCAGGACAGAACCTTTGGGGGACATCATTGAAGAGAGGGTGAGACGAGGAGGTGGCGTTTGAGTGGGATTTGGTTAATGCCATGTAACCCACCGATTTTTATGGGAACAATATCAGGCTTGGTTTTCTGTGTGGTGTCAAACCTAGGGAAGCAAACATTTACATTCAGACCCGTTTTGGCCCCATAGATGACAGCACTGTTGTGGATAGGCCCTATAATCTCAGGATCTGAGCCCACATGAGGATCTTCTGGTGGGCCAGTCCAACCCTAATATTCGCCCCCTAATCTACAAGGCTTTAGTGTGAGATCACAATGAACACTGATAAGGCAACAAATAAAAGAAACCTCAGATACAATCACTGGCAAGAAATAAAAGAAATACATCCATTTCCCACTCATTTCCTTGCCCAGTGGACATGGGTACAGGAGGAGAGAGAAGCTGTGATAATGACATAGTGTGGAGCATTGGGCATCACACCACAAGAATGGGAATATGCCAGCAGTGATTGATCTGCTCAATGTTGAGTCTGTCATCTGAGCGTCTTAACGTGACCACAATGAAAACATATTGGACTTGTAATGTTTGTACTTGTGATGGGACTGCATTAAACAAACCATAATTACTTCTGGCTGGAATTAAGAAAAGGAAGCTCTGCCTGTATATTCACGCAAGCATCACAGGATCAAGGAACATTAACAGACACATCTGGAGCATTTTAGAGACTGGAAGCTCAAAGTCATACAGCAAATATGTGTCTCATCTGGTGAGAAGAGGAAATGTCAGTGGTGTAAATAGAAAACAGGGGGATCCATAGCAAATATAAAAATGAGGCCCCTTTCAGCTGCTGCTTGACACCACCACACTCCTAACTACCCGCAACAGGAAATCCTGATACCCACATCACATTTTTATGACTCAAGACCACAAACTTGTGCAGATTCTCACCACCCAATAAATAGAAGACAAGACCAACCTGGAATGGGCCCCTTCTCTGCAGCCCCCCCATAACAGCTGCATGGGCTGCCATTGGCTATGCTGCAGGATTTCTGCTGAATAGGTGGCAATGGAATTTTATTGTTATAAATCTCTTGATGGACACAACTGGGGAGATTATTAATTCTGTTATAGGATGAATTCATTTATGAGGCAGTAATCTGGCGCAAATTTATCAAAATAGCTAACATTGCATAACAATTTGGCACAAGTCACACTTTTTTCTTTATGCCAGTTGTACATGCATGCCTATACTGTATGTGGCACCAAAAATTGGCTCACAACTTTACATAAATTTGGTGCATCTTAGCCAAACCCATTATTCTAGACCAAAAACAGCGAAAGTACATGCAAAAAGGTTCTAATACACAAAATAAATTTTGCGCATGCAATAGTCTTAATATTTTGGTGCAATTTATGATGGAATTCTGGCACCACATGTAAGCTGGCACTGTTGCCTTATAGTAATCGGGTGAGTTCCTCTAACTTAAATTTCTATGTCTTCTCCATGTTCGTGTGAGTTTCCATTGGGTTCTCTGGTTTCCTCCCATCCTCTACAAATAAAGTAATATGGATATTGGGTATTCCATCTGGGTTTCCATCATTTTTGATGGCTAGAATGGAGCAGCAAGCAGTGATATTCTTGCCATCAAAATTACTAAAACCCAAGTGGAGCCAATGGGGTCCGTCAGAGCTTGATAGATTCCATTATAAATGGAAGCCATTAGCTATCTGTGAAATTGACCCTTGTGTTTATATAGGTAAATTAGGTGGTGGCAGAAACCGATGTAAAAGTGTTCTCTGTACAGCATTCTCTGTATATGTGGGATATGTGTCACGTAGGGTTCGTAGATCCACTGGGCCGTACCACCTTGGCAGTATGTCAGCTGGCCAACAGGGCGCAGGTCAGAGTCTATAGATCATATAGGGTACCTATGGCAGCTTGGACAGTAGCAAGACAGGCTAGGCAGGAACTAAGCAGAAGGTAGACCTCAGGCGTGGAGAAGCAGGACAGGCGAGGTATACAGCATAGCATGGCTACAGCTCAGCACGGCACTAGATCAGGATGCAGGTTACAGGATACAGGAACAGGGAACACTGGGAGTAGGAAATACCAGGGGACCATTTGCAAGATAAACTTGAAATACGACAACAAAGCTCAGGCGTGTGAGGATGGGGCTGAGACCTTCTTATAGCCCAGGGTGCTCTGGGAGCAATTAGCTCAATATCCAACATGCGTGCGCTCTGGCTTCTTAAGTCTGGACTGAGCTCGTGAGCACACCCTGGTGGTCACTGTGGAGCAGGACGGCCGTATGTGCAGACATCTCTTGAGAGAAGGGCGTCAACTGGATGATAGGAGTTCGTGGTCGGCGACCATGGACGTTACAGTATCCCCCCTCTAATGCCCCATCCTCTTGGGACCAGAACGAAAGAGAAACCTCTTAATGAGGGTAGGAGCATTGAGATTCTCCTCTGGCTCCCAGGACCTCTCTTCTGGACCAAACACGCTCCAATCCACCAAATAAAAAGTATTTCCTCTCACTCTCTTGGTGTCCAAGATCTCCTTAACCTCGAAGATGTCTGAAGGGCCGCTGGAGGCAACTGCAGGGCTTGGAGTCTTGGTAAAGCAGTTCAGAACCACTGGTTTCAGGAGAGAAACATGGAAGGAGTTGGGGATCGTGAGGGTAGGAGTTAGCCGAAGCTTGTAGGCGACAGGGTTGATCTGCTGGAGGATCTCGAAGGGACCGAGGAACCTGGTAGCAAATTTGTACGATGGCACCCTCAGTCGAATATTCCTGGAGGACAGCCAGACCTTTGTGCCAGGAAGAAACTGAGGAGGTTCCCTTCTCCTTGTGTCCGCCTTCCACTTCATGCGGTCGACCGCCAGCAGGATGGAGGATCGTGTCTGCTGCCAGATCTGCAGAAAGTCCCCAAAAGCCATGTCAGCAGCTGGCACATCGGACATAACAGGGACTGGGAGAGGAATTCGTGGGTGCTGGCCATAGAGAATAAGGAATGGTGTCTTCTGTGTAGACTCACTGGTATGATTGTTGTAAGAGAACTCAGCCCACGGAAGCAACTGCACCCAGTCATCATGCTGCTTGGAGATGAAGTGGCATAAGTAGTTCTCCAAGATCTGATTGATTCTCTCGACCTGACCATTGGACTGAGGATGGTAGGCCGAGGAAAAGTCCAACTTCATACCTAGGAGTCCGCAGAGGGCTCTCCAGAACTTCGAGGTGAACTGAACCCCCCGATCAGACACAATATGCTGCGGCAAGCCATGCAGGCAGAAGATGTGTTGGATGAACAGCTTGGCCAGCAGAGGAGCAGAAGGAAGACCAGTCAGAGGAACGAAGTGGGCCATCTTTGAAAATCGATCCACCACCACCCAGACAGTACTGCATCCGGCAGAGAAAGGCAGGTCTGTAACAAAGTCCATAGCTATATCCTGCCAGAGGGCATTGGGCACAGGCAATGGCTGGAGCAGACCATCAGGTCTGGAGTGAGTTACCTTGTTGTCTGCACATACTGAACAGGAAGAAACAAAATCCATAATGTCCTTGGGCAGTGTGGGCCACCAGAAATGATGAGCAATCAGATCCCGAGTCTTACGGGTCCCTGCGTGACCTTCCTGTCTAGAGGAGGAATGTCCCCAGGGGATTGACAGAGACAATGCAAGACGGATCAATGATGTTCTGTGGAATCTCCATGGTGTCTTCTGTCTCGAAAGACCTGGACAAGGCATCGGCCCTCACATTCTTGTCGGCCGGGCGATAATGGAGCTCAAACTGGAACCTGGTAAAGAACAGTGACCACCTGGCCTGACGAGGGCTCAGCCGTTGGGCCGTCTGAAGATTGGTGAGGTTCTTATGGTCCGTAAAATCAGGATGGGGTGAGCTGTGCCCTCTAGTAGATGTCTCCACTCCTCCAAGGCCAATTTGATGGCCAGTAACTCCCAATCCCCAATCGAGTAGTTGCATTCTGCGGAAGAGAAGAGCTTAGAAAAATATCCACATACCATTGACTTGCCCTTGGAGCCTCTTTGGAACAGGAGTGCACCAACACCGACAGAGGAGGCATCCACCTCCAACGAGAACTGTAGAGAGACATCTAGATGATGGAGGATAGAGGCTGATGTGAAGGCACTCTTCAGACTATTGAATGCGGACCTTGCCTCAGGAGTCCACGCCTTGGCGTTCATGTCCTTCTTAATGAGGTTAGAGATTGGAGAAGTCAGTGAGGAGAGGTTTGGAATAAACTGTCTGTAAAAATTGGCAAATCCCAGAAAGCGTTGTATGGCCCTCAAGCCTTGAGGGTGTGGCCATTCCAGGACAGACTTTACCTTTTCAGGATCCATCTCGAGACCTCGATTCGAGACAATATAGCCATGGAAGGGTAGAGAATCTTTTTCAAATGCACTTTTCCAACTTAGCGTACAGACGATTCTCCCTTAAAGAGGCTCTGTCACCACATTATAAGTACCCTATCTCCTATAAAAGAAGATCGGCGCTACAATGTAGGTATCAGTAATGCTTTTTATTTAGAAAAACAATCTATTTTAAACCACTTTATGAGCGATTTTAAGTTTTATGCTAATGAGTTTCTTAATGCCCAAGTGGGCATGTTTTACTTTAGGCCAAGTGGGCGTTGTACAGAGGAGTGTATGACGCTGACCAATCAGCGTCATACACTTTTCTCCATTCATTTACACTGCACTAGCGATATAGTTATATCATTATGTGCAGCTACATACACAAACACTAACATTACTGTAGTGTCCTGATAATGAATATACATCACTACCAGCCTAGACATGATGTGTATTCAGAATCCTGACACGTCTGTAGCGTCTCTGTGAGATTCCAGCAAGGCAAGCGTAATCTCGTTTGAAATGACAGGTTACATCGTAATCTCGCGAGATTACGCTTGCCTTCCTGGAATCTCACAGAAAAGATTCAGAAGTGTCAGGATTCTGAATAAACATCACGTCCTGGCTGGTAGTGATGTATATTCATTATCAGGACACTACAGTAATGTTAGTGTTTGTATATGTAGCTGCACATAACAATATAACTATATTGCTAGTGCAGGGTAAATGAATGGAGAGAAGTGTATGACGCTGATTGGTCACTGATTGGTCAGCGTCATACACTCCTCTGTACAACACCCACTTGGTCTAAAGTAAAACACACCCACTTGGGCATTAAGAAACTCATTAGCATAAAGCTAAAAATCGCTCACAAAGTGGTTTCAAATAGATCGTTTTTCGAAATAAAAAGCATTACTGTCACCTACATTACAGCGCAGATCTCCTTATGTAGGAGATAGGGCACTTATAATGTGGTGACAGAGCCTCTTTAACTGCAGCAAAACTTTACGGACATGTCTCTGATGCGTCATAGGATCTGGAGAAAAAAATCAAGATATCATCAAGGTAGACTACTACACAAACATAGAGGAGGTCACATAAAATGTCATTAACAAACTCCTGGAAGACCGCGGGAGCATTACACAGGCCGAAGGGCATTACTAGATATTCATAGTGTCCATCACGGGTGTTAAATGCAGTCTTCCATTCCTCACCCTGGCGAATTTGGACTAGGTTTTAAGCCCCACGCAGGTCTAGTTTGGAAAAAATCTTGGCACCACGTATACAATCAAACAGTTCTGAGATCAGTGGCAACGGATATTTATTTTTCACCGTAATCTGGTTGAGACCTCGGTAGTCAATACAAGGACAAAGAGAATCATCCTTCTTTTTGACGAAGAAGAACCCGGCTCCTGCCGGGGAGGAAGACTGTGTATGAAGCCCCTCTCCAAGTTCTCTTTCACATAGGTGGACATGGAGAGAGTCTCTGCCAAGGAGAGAGAATATACCATACCACGGGGAATGGATGCACCAGGAATCAGCTCGATAGGGCAGTCATACGCCCGGTGTGGAGGCAATGTCTCCGCCTCCCTCTTGCTGAAGACGTCCGAAAATGCAGCATAATGACCCGGCAATCCTGCCAATGACCGAGGCAGCGAAGGCTGAGCCGAACGAATCTGCACCAGGCATCGGCTTTGACACTCAGGGCCCCACTGGAGAACCTCCCCAGAATTCCAGTCCAGGACTGGGGCATGTAGTGGGAGCGAAGGCAAGCCCAGCAACACAGGGTTAACGGCTTTGGATAGGATATATAATGACAGGAGTTCAGAGTGAAGAGTTCCCACTTGGAGACTCAGCGGCTTGGTCACAGCTATAACTGGGACTGGCAGAGGTAGTCCATTCACTGATGCAACCGTCAACGGCCTCTCCAGGGGGGTGGTGTGTAATTGAAGAAGATCCACCAGGTCTCTACGGATGAAATTAACAGCGGATCCAGAGTCCAGATACGCAGAGACCTGATGCGTTCTCCCGCCGGACACTATGGTCACTGGTATGGACAATTTAGACAGAAGTCCTTTCTTACCCAAGGTTGTCACTCCTAGCAACCCTAGGCTTTGGGATTTTTGGGTACACAGGTGCACAAGATGGACACCGAGGCCGCAATATAGACAGAGTCCCGAAGTGCGCCTGCGTTGTCTCTCCTGGGTGGATAGCTTACACTGGTCCATAATCACAGACTCCTTAGGAGGGTCGACATCTGAGGACAGCAGGGGTTGCTGCAAAGTAGGAGCCAGACTAGGAAGGCCTCCCGACTAACCTCTTGGAGGCTTTCTTGGATCCGCATATCAATCCGGGAGGACAGAAGGATGAGGTCATCCAGCGTAGATGGCAGGTCTCGAGTGCCAAGTTCGTCCTTAATTTTAGGAGACAGTCCATGCCAGAATGCAGCCACCAGGGCCTCATTGTTCCATAACAGTTCTCCTGCCAGGGTGCGGAAGTGGATGGCGTACTCGCTCACGGAGGTGTCTCCTTGGTGTAGGTTAATCAAGGAAGGTGTAATAACGGGGGTGGGGAGACAGACAAGTGAGCCCTAATCTACCCGCCACTCAGTCCCTGCCTACTTGCAACGACCCGCCCTAGGCGACGGGGTACAACTGGGCGACGGTCCCTACGCTCAATAAGTGCACGACAGACAAACAGACAAGGGTACACAGAGCTATGGGGAGAAAGGGGCAGTTGCCCACGGCAACACCGTGAGCAACAAGAGAAGTGAACAAGCCGAGTCAAACCAGGAGAGTACGAGGTGCCAAACGCAGAGCAGAAGAGTAGTAAACAAGCCGAGTCAAACCAGGAGTGTACGAGGTACCAAACGCAGAGCAGGAGAGTAGTCAGCAAGCCGGGGTCAATATGAAGCAAGGACAATAGTACAAGAAGCTGCAGCAGGGCCAGGAAACCAAACGAGAAGAATCACAAGCAAAGGAGGAACAGGAAAGGCAGGTATAAATAGACAGAGGGCGGGAGCTAGCTCCGTCTGGCCAGGCTGTGATAGGTTCTCCCACTCCTAAGCCTGCCACTCTGAGTGGTGGAAGATGGAGTCAGTCTCACAGACATAGAAGCAGGTGCAGACTGATTATCTATGGGCGTTAACCCCGAAGCTGTGCCTGGCAGATCCTTTACAGAAGACTCCTCAAACACCATGTGAAAAGTCCAGAGGAAGCCCTGGAAGTCACGGGTCTCCGGTCCTTGTCTCTCCCAGATAGGGTTCGCCCATGCAAGAGCCTTGCCAGTGAGGAGAGAGATGATGAAAGCGACCCTTGCGCCGCCAGACGAAAATGTCCTAGTATACAGGCTAAAGTGGATCTGGCACTGGTTCAAAAATCCACGACAGGTACCTGCGTCTCCATCATAGCAGTCCGGAAGTGGCAAAGAAAAACGTGGGTCAACACTGCCAGGAGGTGAAGTCTGAGGATCAACACTGCCAGGAGGTGTAGTAGGAGGAACTGCAGCTCGTGCCTCCTGCCGATATGAGAGAATGTTCAAGGCCTGGAGGAGTTGGTTCTGTCGAGACGGAGGTCTAGCATATCCGCCCGCATCTCTTGTGACGTCGTCATGGTCTTGGATCGACCAGCGGGGTCCATTGCCTAAGCTTACTGTCACGTAGGTTTTGTAGACCCACTGGGCCATACCGCCTTGGCAGTATGGCAGCTGGCCAACAGGGCGCAGGTCAGAGTCTATAGTTCATATAGAGTACCTGTGGCAGCTCGTATAGTAGAAAGGCAGGCTAGGCAGGAACTAGGCAGCAGGTAGACGTCAGACGTGAAGAAGCAGGACAGGCGTGGTATACAGCACAGCATGGCTACAGTTCAGGATACAGGTTACAGGATACAGTATCAGGGAATACTGGGAGGAGGAAACACTAGGAGACGATTTGCAAGACAAACTTGGAATACGACAACAAAGCTCAGGCGTAGGAGGATGGGGCTTAGACCTTCTTATAGCCCAGGGTGCTCTGGGGGCAATTATCTCAATATCCAACATGCGTGCTCTCTGGCTTCTTAAGTCTGGACTGAGCTCGTGAGCGCACCCTGGTGGTCACTGTGGAGCAGGACGGCCGTATGTGCAGACATCTCTTGAGAGAAGGGTGTCGACTGGATGGAAGGAGTTTGTGGTCAGCGACCACGGACATTACAATATGTTGGCGCTATAAAGAAGTACGAGACATAAATTTACTGTAGGAGATTATATATAAATCTAATTATTGGGCTCTAGATGTTACTATATTCATTATTGTTGTCTATGGGGCCATGGAATAGCTGTTCATGTGTTTTCTGTTTTATCTTTTTTATTGTGTTATATTATTTTTTTCTGTTTTCTAGTAAACCTGAATATAAAACCACAGACGTTATTGTTACTTTAGTTCATTTGTGAATATGTTTGACTTGAAGCGAAGGCGGCTTAATGACTCTAAACTACAGAGGACGTGAAGTCCATTTAGCTTTAGCAACAAACGATTTTCTCAGTGGGTCTTTTGTGAAGGAAATCAGGCGTTTGTGAAATTGGTTTTACAACAAAATCTCTTTTCAGGGCCGATATTCATTTTGGATTTGTGTACGATTCCTGGAAATTAAAAAAAAAGGTTTACAGTAAAGTCTTTAGCACACAATCTCTATATCTTCTACTAAAGGAAAGAAAAATGAAAACCGAGCCAATGGCTACATGTTTGGTTAAATCACAACAATCGTATTATCCTATATAGAACCAACATAATAGAAAGTGTTGTACAATGAACAGAGGGGAAACTTGAAGTTCCTGGGCACCAATGTAAAATCTGTAACGGGACCCCCCAACTAACCTTCATCATTTATAGTGATGGTCTTCTTATATCAGAGGGACCCTTTGGACCCCCTTTGACTCCCATTCCCGTGGTACGATTGAAACCTTTGCAATCCCTAAAATTACAAGCCAGAAATTAATGTATTTAGTGAACCTTTTAAATCAATATATGCAAACCATTCAAACCTTTAATATCCGTGAGTTGCTAGAAACCTGACGAAACTGTGGAAAAAAAACGCACATTAAGGCGCTCGGGTACAGAGTCACATTTGCTTGAGGTGAGTTGTTACTTTTTAACTTTTCAGCAATTTCTCCTGTTATTGATTACCTGTATACTTAGTTTACTATTGGAGAATGGAGGAATGGGATGTGAACTGGAGGTCCTCCGAAGTTAAGAGACGATGCGTGAGCACCCCGCTCTGATTAACAAAGGGGAGTACCATTAGGAGAACTAGCGTCAGACTGGGGGCTTCCTTGGGTGAGATGATAATAAGGTCCCGCCCTACATCTGTGTAGAACATGAACACGTCCACTTTCAATAACATTGTAACCTTGTTATCATTGTACAGATATGACGTATGATCAATAAGGTCTAAAAAAGTTATGACTCTTGGAATGCAACAGTGAAAAAATTAGAAATGCTTGGTCATTAAGGCCAAAATGAGCATGGTCATTAAGAGGTTAAAGTCGCTAATCTACTATGTGCCTCGTCTACCTTCCTGCATTGTAGCTCTGCTCCGTTACGGCATATCAGTAATCTATAGCTCTATCTTTAGTTTAGCTCTAGTTCCTACAGAGAGTGATTGGCTCAGACTATTATTTTCCCCCATGCTTTACAATACAGCTTTGATCATATAGATTGATTGCTGTGTATAATCAACAGCCCTCCACGAGCTCACTGGAAAGCTAGAGCAAGGATTAAATGATTACAAATGACCGGTGAGAAAAAGGAAATCATGTAATAGACACACACACTGAGGAACCACGGGCAGGGTTACAATAACATTGTAACCTTGTTATCATTGTATACATAGGACGTATGATCAATAAGGTCTAAAAGGTTTATGAATCATCTCATCAGAAATAAACTTTAGTGACAAGGGATTGTCTCCAAACTCAGCTCCAAATGGGGTTGTCTTTCCTGGACTTTGAGGTCCATTATTATGTGAGAGCTTTGGCCTACTGGAGGATCCTTTGGTACTCTGGTGGGGCAATTCAATCTTGAGAAGTATCTTCTCTCTCAGCCGAACATGTCCTAAAAGGACACAGTCAACAGAGCCGTAGCTAGGCTTTCCTTAACCCAGGGCAAAGGTTCAGTTTGCTGCCCCCATCCCTGTATATAAATATCCTTGCCAAGGCAAAGTGGCTTGTTGGCACACCCCGAGGCACATGTTACACCTTAGCTGTGCCCCTGCATTAAAAGAGGTTGTCTGAAAGTAGAGACATATTTTTTTTAAAGAGGCAAACATTTTCAGTGAAAATCAATTATAGATCTATATGACGATGAACTGATCTTCATAAAATAAATACATGAACATGAGAACATGTATTCAGTTCATCAGGCCAAAAAAAGTCTAGTGTTTTGAAACTGGCTATGGACTCTCAGTGCCATGATCAGATTTTACTGCTAGACTGAGGTGAAGAACTTAAGGAATCCCTGGTTTTCATTCTTGATAATCTGTAAAAAAAAATCAAAGAAGAGAGCGCCTTATGGTGCAGAAATCCCAATAGCAATTAGAAGAAAACGATACAGGTGTAGGAGTGACCCTCACCTGGAATGGTTGTGCGATGTCCAAGTACAACTCTGGTTGAACGCAATGATTGATGTAGTTGCAGCTGCTTCCTAGCCGGTGGGACAACAAGGCACCACCGCGTAGTTTTGGATTCGATTCAGGAAAAAAGAGGAAGCCAAGTAGCGCTACTTCATCAAGATAGAAGAGATCATCACGTTTGTTATTCGTAGGTTCAGCTTTTAATAGGGTGACTCGTTTGGACACCGAACCTGTGTCTTCATCAGACCACATAGGTATATGATCTGATGAAGACACCGGTTCGGTGTCGAAATGCATCACCCTATTAAAAGCTGAAACAACGAATATCAAACGTGATGATCTCTTCTATCTTGATGAAGTAGCTACTTGGCTTCCTCTTTTTTCCTGAAGCTAATGGTTTTCATTCTTAACTCTCGTAAGGAGGTGTAGATTTTACTTGACAGACGCTATACCCAGAATTGGCTACAATTAGTGGTGGAAGCCAAGATATGGTGCCAACTAGTCATTAAAATTCAGATTCAACAAGAAAAAATGGAGTTGGCATACCTAATCATGGTCAAAGTATGAAGCTTGGATTACAAACAGATGATGGTTTAGCAGTGCTTCCAGGGGACATACCGGAAATGATGACCAGAACACTGGGGATTGAAGCTAAAAACATATTCCAATAGATCAGAGTGGCAACGCAAAAAGATCAGAATCCGTTCAAGCAATAGAGGATGTCATGGGAAGAAAAGACAATGTTGGAATAAGAGGTTACAAGTATAGGAGACACATGTTATAGTGGAAGACAAGGGAGAACCATGCTCAGCACATAAATGGGTAGAAGGGAGAAGCATCCAGGAGGTGAATCTAGTAGAGCATACTCTTCTCTAAAGCTGGCCTTACATTAGGGATTTCAGACAGCCAGTTTCTGAACAACTGGTCATTCATGGTTGGTCTGTGACGGTTGTCATTCTAGGCAACAACACCATTTAAAATTACAAATCACTGATCAATATCTGCTATGCCCTGTGGCCTGGTCTGGATGACTATAAATGGGATACAGATCTGTCATTTGGTATGAATGACTTTACAAGAATGCACCCAACGAGGGCCGAAAAAATTCAACATGGCAGATCAACTGTTCATCAGATATCTTTCTTCAGTCGGCATCAGTCACGAAAATCTCCAACCAAAATCTCTAGTGTGTGCTCAGCTTTGTTTTTTTTAATTATTTGCTGTGGTGTAGAGTTAGAGATTCTGGGCCAGACATAACAAGTGACTAGATTGTCTACTATAGCCAATCATTTATTTTTTAATTTTTTTTCCATGCCTTAATGATAGAATAACAATTCGACTTGACCATAACATTAGGATTGTTGTAAAATACCTATTAGCGAGCTCAAAGACAATATATCTAAAACCGAGCAATTACAGTTATTTTCTTTTTTAACATATTATTTACATGGGGACGGCCGTCCGAAGTACACCAATCTAGGCTTTCATTTTTATTCAAAGCACTTCAAAGAAAGCGAAAAAAAAGCACAGTCCAATAATACTCATTAGCGGAGATGGAAACGGGTCATTTCCCGTTCTTCTCTTTTCCTCCTTTTCTCTGTCATCTCTTTCTTCTTTTTTCTTTTCTTTCCCCTCTCTCATTACCCCCTTCCCGCCACTTCTTCTTTCACCTCCTCTATTATATTTAATTTATCACTCCCCTGGGAGGCATACCCCAATTTATCTGTTCACCCCAATAATATATTGGCATCAGTCATGAAAATCTCCATCCAAAATCTCTAGTGTGTGCTCAGATTAACAGTTACAGAAGTTGTCTACTTTAGACAACCCCCTACTCTTACGTATGGACAGTCAATTGATTTAATCATTCCTGCATAGGAAATAAGGCCCTCTGGGTGATATCATTGGTAGACCTGTTAGGTGGTAAGCCTTTTAAGCATGATCCCCTTCTTGTTAAGAATTTTAATTGGCAAGAATGAAACATTTTACTTAACCTCTGCTATCACCCACTTTTCTCCTTACCTTACCAATTAGGTCATGGTCAATAATCCTCAATGGTTGCATTCTAACCATAGACAAACTTAAAGCTGTTTTATGCAGAAGCAGGGCAGGGCAGGGGATGGCATAACATAGTAAACAAGCAGATACAAACCCCCTGAAATGCCCCCCACTCGAGCGCTGAAGCCACGTTCTCCACTGCTCCAGCCTAGGAAGCTCCTGTAGCGGTCCCTGGAAGCTCCTGTAGCGGTCCCTGGAAGCTCCTGTAGTGGTCCCTGGAAGCTCCTGTAGTGGTCACGTGCTGCTACAGCCAATTGCTGGCCTAATCGATGATGCTGCCATGAACGGCATGTGATTGCTGAGGCAGCGATTGGCTGCAGCGGCATGTGACGGATAAATGGCACGTGACTGCTACAGGAGCTTCCGGTACCGGAGCGATGGAGAATGGAACTTCAGCGCTGGAGCGAGTGCCATTTCAGGTGGTGAGTATCTGCTAGTTTATTATGTTTTTCCATGCTCTGCCCTGTTCCTGATTTTATAAAGTCCTGGAAAACACCTTTAAGGGACCAATTCTCTTGCATTGACTGTATTAGCCTGGCCCTTTACCCTCCATCATATCTCCCCCTTCACTTCAGTACCTGCTAAAAATCAAATACAATAGGTTTAATTTATTGAGTTCTTGTCTTTCGCCATCATTACTAGTTTATGTGCTGTTACAACCAAATAAAAAGAACATTCTTTAAAAACATAAAAAGGGTGTTACAAAAATGTGCATGTTATTTTATTAGGATGTTTTGTCACTAAGTAGCAAAATATGGTCATGGCCCATATTTCTTGTAAAAACAACACACATTGCTGAGTTTTGGTCGTTAAAGCTCTGGTGAAGTGTTTTGTTCCACTTCTTTGTGCCAATCAGGTCTGCCCCTTGCCAGCTGGACCCAAAAAGTCATAAAAGTCATTTTATTAGGGAAGAATTTTATAGACTCCTCCTCCATAAACAAGCAAGATTAGTTTAACAATCTCCTGATATGTTTTGTGCTCAGGAAGTAAAAAGAAAAGAAACTTCACTAACACAAAAAGCGTTAATTAAACTCATATCGATGTGGTAGAGCAAAATCTATGACTTAAAAGGGTGGTTTGCTGTAGACAAACCTTTTCCATTTGACCTATTAGTGATTGCTGAGTCAATAGAATAGGGTCCCCCACTTGGAATCCCCCAATATTAGTCAGAGCCAAATGTCACTTTAAGCTTGACTCTCTCAGCTAAAGGACTGCTGACGTTTTAGACTGTAATGGACATCCAATGATTCCAATGGTTGTAGCCTTAACTTAGTTTCTTCTGCACAGAAATTTGCCACTTACTCAGTCATTACTTCAGCAAGAGGACTCAAATGCCAAAAGGTTTTGAATTCAAAAATAAGTTGTGAATGTATCATCAAAAATTACCTATTGTTTAAATATTTTTTTTTTATTGTTTTGCATCCAAATAAATATATATATATATATATATATATATATATATATTTTTTTTTTTAAATATTCCACTTTTTACACTGGCCAGAGTAGCACACACAAAAGGCTGACGCTTCCTTTTTTCTGCGGATCACTTGTCAGCTTTGCTGTGTAGACTGGGACACTGTCAGCAGAGAGCGATATATTTAATCACAGCTCTATTGTACTGCTGGGGTCTTGTATAAGTTATAGTAACTCTATACAAAGATAAGGCTCTGTATGCAGTTTCCCTGTCACTACACTGGGGAAGGGGTTTTACTCCATCACTTCGTGAAGAATGTATTGGTCTATTGACATCTCTCTGACAATTGCCATAGAGCACACAGACCCTGCAGTACTGTCAACACAGACAATACAGGAAGGACGTGCAAGTCTCTAATATGGCCCGCCAGGAAAGATTAAAAAAATAAAATAGCTGCAACATTGGAAAAAAATAACAAACACATTATTTATTTTCTACAGACACATCTAATTATTCAAACTGAAATTAAATACATGGGACATTCTCTTTAAAGGGGGCCTGTCACCTCTCCTGACATGTCTATTTTAGTAATTGTATTACCCATGGAATAACAATTCTAAAGCATCTTTTTGTAGAACTCTACCGTTCCTCTGTTATTCCTCCTAGAAATGTATAAATACGTTGTGACAACTGGGTGTTACCAGTTGGAGGGTGTGTTCCTACACAGACTGACACTGTCCAATCAGTGCTGAGAGTGTAAGACTGTGTAGGGACACGCCTTTTTGACAAGGGGAATGGTAACATTTCTAGTAGGAATAACAGAGGAACGGCAGAACACAGAGTTCCAAGAAAATATATTCCAGAATTCTTATTTCATGGGGAATACAAGTATTTACTAAAATAGACTTGTCAGGAGGGCTGACAGGTCATTTTTAAGATAGTCCAGTGGGTTTACCTGCAGTCCTATGTAAAAAACACAGAAAACCCATTGTGATTACTAAATGACATACTCAGCTCTACTACATTTTAATACATAATATAACTTTTATCAAGAGATTCCAAAGTAAATAAAGGTTGATGTATTTATTTTTGGAAATCTCAGAGACTCTTATATTCTTCCCAGAGTACAATACTCATATATTAAGTCAATTGTTTCAAGTTGAGGTTTTGGGTTTGGTTACACTTAGACACCACATTATGGCAGCCCCAATGATTCACATCATAATTTACAGTCGTATTTGTAGTAGTAAGATAAAAAAAAAACAGATACAATTTAAAAAAAAAAAAAAAAAAGACAAAGATATCCAGATCTGCATTGCTAAAATACTGAAATTTGGGAGGGTTTGGAAAACCATTGTGCGAATACTGTAGGACTACATTACATTAAATGTTGGACGTCTCACTGCTTACATTTCAGAAGGAGATCATTCACATGAGACAAGAAGCTGCAACGATAGCCACGAAGACTAAAACCAGCCAAACACTGCAACGTATCACAAGGTTAGAGGAAATTCAGGTTATTCTCATGACCTTAAAAAAAATGTATCATCTTATGTCTTACTCATTAAAAACCTAGACTCAAATAATCTTTCTTTTTTAAATGTACCTTTTTTTTATTTATTTCTTGCCTGAGCTGTGAACAGCAGCTGCAGAGATTTGCTTTAGAGCAGTCACCTGGAAATAAGAGAAATAAGTCAGAAAATGATCTATTGGCTCCCATGTGAGAGTGGAGTGAGCATGCTTTGTATAGAAGTCACTGTGCAGAAAGGAGGAGGAGGGTGGAGGTGCTAAGCTGCCTTCCTCACCATATTCTCAAAGAAAATGGGGCCCTGGGTAATAGGGAAAGCAGAGACCCGCATTTAAATTTTCATAGTTTTAAGGAAGTGAAGGGATTTTGTTTTTTTTTTTACATTTCCTGGTGGTCTGCTATGACTCTTTGGTTATAAATCCACTGGCTTTCTCCACCAGTGAGAATAGCTTCTGGCAGTGGATAAGTGGATACAGGAGCGAGTAGCTGGATTCAGGCTGGTAGTGGATAGCTGGATACAGGCTGGTAGAGGATAGCTGGATACAGGCTGGTAGAGGATAGCTGGGTGCAGGCTGGTCGAGGAGAGCTGGCTACAGGTTGCTAGAGGATAGCTGGATAAAGTCTGGTAGAGGATAGCTGGATAAAGTATGGTAGAGGATAGCTGGATAAAGACTGGTAGAGGATAGCTGGATAAAGACTGGTAGAGGATAGCAGGATACAGGCTGGTAGAGGATGGCTGGATATAGGCTGGTAGTGGATAGCCGGATACAGGCTGGTAGTGGAAAGCTGGATAAAGGCTGGTAGTGGAAAGCTGGATAAAGGCAGGTAGAGGATAGCTGGACACAGATTGGTAGTGGATAGCTGGATACAGGCTGATAACAGAGCTGATATAAGCTGGTAGAGGATAGCTGGATACCAACTGATAACAGAGCTGATACAAGCTGGTAAAGGATTGGCTTAGTTCACAACTGCATCAGGGCTCCATTCCGACGTTCCATCAGAGCTTTCCATAACAATGGAGTCCAGACTGACACAATTGATTTCAATGGTGACGGATCCGGTGCCAATGGTTTCTGTTTGTCTCCGTTGTGCAAGGGTTCCGCAGTTTTGACGGAATCAATAGCGTAGTCGACTGGTAGAGTGCAAGTTTATGCAATTGCTATACAAGCGATTCCCCAAAGGCAGCTGTAGACTGTCTGGATCAAGCGTACTGGTAAATCAGCTACTTCAACTCCGTCCCCACTCTGGTCAGCAGAGACTAAGGCTACGCTATGGTCTTCACCAAGGCAGGTTGGATTTGGCTGCATAGAACCCAGGTTGCTATTACAGAATAAGATGTTGAATAGGAGGTGCACATGCAGGCAATACCAGAACCGATAACCAGACAAGCCAGTGGGGTAATCAATAAGCAGAGTTCAAAACCAGAAGGTACTAAAAGTCCAAATCGCAAAACACAAAAATACCAGGAGTTGCAGAGGTCAAAACCAGCCAAGAGCAGAATGTCCAAATCAATAAGCAGAGGGTAAATTCAAAGACAAAGCCAAGGTCCAATTCAAAGACTCCAAATAGTCAAGGTGATTCAGGGTATAACCAGGTGCTTGATCAGAAACATGCATACACATGAGAATCACAAGCAGCGATGAGAAAACTGAACAGATTTAAATACTCCACTTTTGGCTCTGATACGTTGCAGACAGAGAAATGAGATTGGATCTGCATCTCAAACCAGGGCCACCCAGAAGCTTGGCTAGTAGTCATGACAACCTTAAAGTGACAGACGTTTCCTAACAATACAAGCTGAAGTGGATAGCAGGATGCAGGCTTGTAGTGGATAGCTGGATACAGGCTGGTAGTGGATAGCTGGATACAGGCTGGTAGCAGATAGCTGTATACAGGCTGGTAATGGAGAGCTGGATACAGGCTAGTATAGGATAGGTGGATACAGATCAGTAATGGAGAGCTAGATACAGGCTGGTACCAGATAGGTGGATACAGACTGGTAATAGATAGCTGGATACAGTCTGGTAGCGGATAGCGGGATGCAGGCTTGTACGAGATAGCTAGATTTAGGCTGGTAGCAGATAGCTAGATACAGGCTGGTAGAGGATAGTGGGATACAGGCTGGTAGTGGATAGCTGGATACAGTCTGGTAGCGAATAGCTGGATGCAGGCTTGTAGTGGATAGCTGGATTCAGACTGGTAGCAGATAGCTAGATACAGGCTGGTAGAGGACAGCTGGATACAGGCATGTAGAAGACAGCTGGATACAGACTGGTAGAGGGTAGCGGGATACAGTCTGGTAGAGGATAGCTGGTTACAGGCTGGTAGAGGACAGCTGAATACAGGCTTGTAGAGGATAGCTGGATACAGGCTGGTAGGGGATAGCTGGATACAGGCTAGTAGAGGATAGCTGGATACAGGCTGGCAGCGGATAGCTGTATACAGGCTGGTAATGGAGAGCTGGATACAGGCTAGTATAGGATAGGTGGATACAGATCAGTAATGGAGAGCTAGATACAGGCTGGTACCAGATAGGTGGATACAGACTGGTAATAGATAGCTGGATACAGTCTGGTAGCGGATAGCGGGATGCAGGCTTGTACGAGATAGCTAGATTTAGGCTGGTAGCAGATAGCTAGATACAGGCTGGTAGAGGATAGTGGGATACAGGCTGGTAGTGGATAGCTGGATACAGTCTGGTAGCGAATAGCTGGATGCAGGCTTGTAGTGGATAGCTGGATTCAGACTGGTAGCAGATAGCTAGATACAGGCTGGTAGAGGACAGCTGGATACAGGCATGTAGAAGACAGTTGGATACAGACTGGTAGAGGGTAGCGGGATACAGTCTGGTAGAGGATAGCTGGTTACAGGCTGGTAGAGGACAGCTGAATACAGGCTTGTAGAGGATAGCTGGATACAGGCTGGTAGGGGATAGCTGGATACAGGCTAGTACAGGATAGCTGGATACAGGCTGGCAGCGGATAGCTGATATAGACTGGTAGCGGATAGCTGGATACAGGCTGGTAACGGATAGCTGGATACAGGCTGGTAGAGGATAGCTGGATACAGGCTGGTAAAGGATAGCTGGATACAGGCTGGTAGCGGATAGCTGGATACAGGCTGGTAGCGGATAGCTGGATACAGACTGGTAGCGGATAGCTGGATACAGGCTGGTAGAGGATAGCTACAGGCTGGTAGAGGATAGCTGGATACAGGCTGGTAATGGATAGCTGGATACAGGATGGTAGCGGATAACTGGATACAAACTGATAACAGATAGCTGGTGCAGATTGGAATCAGATGTAAACAGGAACTTTTGCGGGCAGTGGCGTAACTACCGCGGTAGCAGCCGTAGTGACTGCTACTAGGCCCACGGCTTTAGGGGGCCCGTACCGCCAGCCGACACGCCCCCCTATATGTCCGGTGGCGCCGCTAGCAGCCGTTATGGCTGCTGCAGCGGTAGCGCCGCTACTATGGGGCCCGCGCCGCAACACAAACCCTCTCATGCCTGTAGGCGTCGCTAACACCGGAGGGGGCCAACATACGAAATCAACATTACTTGTATTAAAGGAACAATTACTTTTCTATTCACTACAAAAGAACTAAGATGGGAACTCCAGACAAGATGGCTGCTGCACGAAACTAAATCATTTAAACATTATGATCACTTTCACATAATACATATCTTAGTAATTCGGCATCCTGCTTGATAATTAAAAATGTAATTTCATACAGAGAATATAAGCAAATAAATCATCCTTCACAAACCCCCCTTTTTCTCATATTAAATACATGCATTAGCACTGAATGGCCGGGCATGTTCGGCCATTTAGCGCCTTACAATGACGCTGATTGGCTAGCGGTGCGATGACGTCATCGCGCCGCTTCAATGCTTGGAATACAAACCCACCTTTCAATGTTTGAGTGACATCTCCCTGGCTGATACAGCTTTCTCAGATGCCCCATTGCATTGTGGCACTATACACAAGGGGGGGGGGCTGTGTGGCACTATACACAAGGGGGGCTGTGTGGCACTATACACAAGGGGGAGCTGTGTGGCACTATACACAAGGGAGGGGGCTGTGTGGCACTATACACAAAGGGGGGCTGTGTGGCACTATACACAAGGGGGCGCTGTGTGGCACTATACACATGGGGAACTGTATGGCACTATTTACAAGGGGAAAGGCTGTGGCTCTATCTACAGGGGTCTGTGTGTGGCACTTTCTACTAAGGGGGCTGTTTTGCACTTTCTACTAAGGGGGGGCTGTGTGGCACTATATACAAGGGAGGGGGGCTGTGTGTACTATATACATTGGGAGCTGTATAGTGCTATATACAGTGGCGGCTTTATGGCGATATCTACAGGGGGACTGTATGGCACTATCTACAGGGGGGCTGTATGCCACTATCTACAAGGGGGAGGTGGGGGCGCTATCTACATATGGGGTGTGACACTGTCTATAGGTGGGGCTATATAGCACTGTCTACAGGGGGGGCTGTATGGCACATTCTGCAGGGGGAACTATTTATAAGGAGGGCTGCTTGTGGCACCCGGGGGGGGGGGGGCTGTCAAGAGTTTGCTATGGGGCCCAGTCTTTCCTAGTTACACCCCTGTTTGCAGGACACAACTAGTTTGCACCAATATTTCTCAGGCAGGGTGTGTCCAGTCAATCAGACTATTATACCTTGTGATTGACATGGATAGGCTGGGGATAGATTTGAGTGCACGCGGCACCCAGACCCAGCAGCAGAAGGAAGTGCACGTGCACGGCAGTGTGGAGATGTAGAAACCATACACCGTTTACCAAAGGTAACCTGGTTGTTGTGCTTGCCGGGAGTGGTAGTACGCTGGCGAGCACAGAGCGTTACATGGTCCAGGACAGTGTAAAAGATCACTGGAAAACTTGCTCCTTAAGGCCTCATTTTAAAAGGGGTCCCCTAAGACATGGGTCCCTGGACAATTTCCCAGTTTGGCAATCCTTAAAACCAGTCCTTCTCATGTCAATGGTGTGATCCTGTGTTATATGTCTCCAGCTTAAAGAGGCTCTGTCACCAGATTTTGAAACCCCTATCTGCTATTGCAGCAGATCGGCGCTGCAATGTAGATTACAGTAACGTTTTTATTTAAAAAAAAACGAGCATTTTTGGCCAAGTTATGACCATTTTTGTAGTTATGCAAATGAGGCTTGCAAAAGTCCAAGTGGGTGTGTTTAAAAGTAAAAGTCCAAGTGGGCGTGTATTATGTGCGTACATCGGGGCGTTTTTAATACTTTTACTAGCTGGGCGTTCTGACGAGAAGTATCATCCACTTCTCTTCAGAACGCCCAGCTTCTGCCAGATCACGCTGTGACGTCACTCACAGGTCCTGCATCGTGTCAGACGAGCGAGGACACATCGGCACCAGAGGCTACAGATGATTCTGCAGCAGCATCGGCGTTAGCAGGTATGTCGATGTAGCTACTTACCTGCAAACGCTGATGCTGCTGCAGAATCAACTGTAGCCTCTGGTGCCGATGTGGCCGTCACGATGCAGGACCTGTGAGTGACGTCACAGATCTGCACTGCCAGAAGCTGGGCGTTCTGAAGAGAAGTGGATGATACTTCTCATCAGAACGCCCAGCTAGTAAAAGTAGTAAACACACCCCGATGTACGCACATAATACACGCCCACTTGGACTTTTACTTTTAAACACACCCACTTGGACTTTTGCAAGCCTCATTTGCATAACTACAAAAATGGTCATAACTTGGCCAAAAATGCTCGTTTTTTAAAAATAAAAACGTTACTGTAATCTACATTGCAGCGCCTATCTGCAGCAATAGCAGATAGGGGTTGCAAAATCTGGTGACAGAGTCTCTTTAATGTTATAATGTGCTCATCTTTTTAAATAGATTTAAAGTGCCGATGTCCTGAGGCAGTGATGTTGTGTTTTACTGAAGATGCAAGTTGCGTAAAATAGAGGAGGGTCCCTGGCAGTCAGCGGCTTTCTGCTTAAACCAATGGCGCTAATAGAGCGGTTGACACCACTAATTGAACAAGAGCTATTGATTGACAGGGTCATCCTCATCCATTTCAGAGGACTGAGATCACCCCTGAATTGTGGTTCGGGGGGTCGTAGAGCAAGCACTCTTCACCCGCTATTCTTATTACCCTTAGGTATCTTATTGATGCTTTTGTCTCATTATAAACCTAACTGCCTATTAAACCCTATAGTGTGCCTGTGTATACATAATCATGTAGGTTATTCTATAAATATATACGTGTCATCTACAAATGTTGTGTTAATTGCTTAGCAAATACTTAATTATATCATGAATTAAACATTGTATTTGCCTCATTATAATCTTTATACATGGATACGTGGGATGCGGTGCTTAGTGTGAACCAGGAAAGTGAAGAAAGAAGAAATTCATAAATTGGTAAATTAAAAAAGAAAAAAATAATAAAAACAATTATTTTATGTTACCTAAAGAAGGTGCTGGGAAATGACAAGAAAGAATGAGAAATTTTTGAAACGTTTTGTAGTTATAAAGGCTTTCATTTCTTGTACATCGTCATGCCGGACAGCAGATTTCAAGGGAGATTCTGCATGGAACCGCTGCCTTTGCATCAGGCTGAGTTCACACGTGGCGAATACGTTGCATAAAAGCATGCAGCGAATCTTCCTGTGCGCCTCAGGGAATTACGGATGAAAAACCGCACCAAACTGTGGTGCAGTTTTTCGCCCGGAATGTCAGCTGCAGAAAACTGCAGCACTTAGGGCTTGTCCACACGTAATGGAATTGGTGCCGAAAATTTCTGCAGCAGTTCCGCAGAAACTAGCAGGATTAGCGCTGCGGAAAAACTGCACCATTTCCTGCGTTTTTTTACTGCAGAAAATGGTACGTATTTTGCTGCGTTTTTTTCAATATTGGGAGATGCTGACCTCTCCTCTGAAAAAAGCAACAATTCAGTCCACATTCCGCAGCAGGAATTGACATGCTGGGATACGAACAATACGCACCGCAGGTCAATTTCTGGTCAGAAATTTTACGCAGCTTGTGGATGAGATTTGTTAAATCTCAACCACGTTGCTGCTACTGTGTGCTGCTGAGTATTTTCCATCCACAATTTTGGACGGAAAATACGCAGCAATTGCGCTACGTGTGGAAAAGCCCTGTAAATTGGCTGCAGTAGTCGCATGGGATGAAATGGAGGGAGGAACACAGACTTCTGGGTAAGTATGAGATTATTATTTTTTTTCTGAGTTGCGTTGTTTGTGGTGGAATCACTGCGATTTTGCCGCAAACAACACAACAACTGCTATGTGTTGCGGGATTTACCTCCCTATTGAATTCAATGGGGAAAACCCGCAACAAATAAGCAGCATTTACGCAAATACAATTGACATGTTGCGAATCTGAGCGGGTTTTTCCGCTCAGTATTTACGCAGCGTGTGGATAAGATTTGTTTTATCTCATCCACTTTGCTGCTACTGTATTTGCTGCAGATTTTCCGCAACAAATTCAGTTGCGGAAAATCCGCAGTATTTATGTAACGTGTGAACTGACCCTCAAGGTTCATTTTTTATCACTATTTAGTTAGTCCTGACCTTGATTGCGACCTCAACTTTGACTCTGGATCTTGTAGTTCCTTCTAAATTTTCTCTCCTGGTAATTGTACTTTGATCTCCTTGTTATTGACCTCTGACTCTTCTCCTCGTTACGTCTTCGTTTTTTCTTCTGGCTTGTCGCATCTTTGTCCGCTCTCCCGGTATCGACTCTTGCCTTTGTTCTGACTCTTGCACATGCTCCAGTCCTTCCTGCAATGCATCTGCCGCAAATCTGTGACTACTCGGGGGACCACGAATCTGTGGGATTCAGAATGTGAAAGACCACAACCTCTTGCAGGGTTACCAGAGTGTAGAACGGGAATATTCTGTAGACTCTGCATCTGAGTGTAGCCGGCGTCAAACCAGTTGCAATATAAGGATCCACTTCTCTGGTGAGAGTCATAACTAGTACATGCACACACGAAATGTAATAACTTAAAGGGAGCCTGTCAGCAGATTAATGCTGTGACTGCGCTCACCTCAGGCAGCATTAAATACTGACAGGCTCCCTCGTTACAAAGAACATTTTATTCTAAAACGCTACAGTGTTTCATAAAAAACATAATTTTGCAAAGGGCCGGGCACAGGGAGAAGTGTCTGTTGGGCAGCTCCCCTCTGGCTTCTTCCCGTCCGGCTTTGCTTGATTGACAGGTCTATCAATCAAGCTGTCTGCCACTAGGGGGAGCTTAGGATCAAGCTGAGCTGGGCGGCGGGTAAAAAGCCGGAGGGGAGCTGTAATATTATGTTTTGTTGGAAACGCCGCAGTAAATCAAAGTAAAACGTAGTTCTTTGTAATGAGGGAGCCTGTTGGTATTTCAGTGTGTCTCAGTTTTCCCGTACGAGCTCTACAATTACAAACGGGCTCACCTAATATCAACAACGCTGTAGTTATCTTCGTATATTATACTTTTTTAAACAAATTGTATCAACATCATACATTTGATGTATACATAATGTCAATGTGTAGATATGTTATGTATTTATTCATTTTTCACTTACCCGCCGGATGATCACCAGCTATTCCTTAACTGACGTGGTTTGCTAATCACTGAGATTTGCATATTGGCTAGAACACCTGATTGCTCAGCATATAGAGAAAGCTCAGACACACGGTCATTACCTTACTTGCCATGATTAAGAACGCAGATCGCGTTCGAAACGCGTAGGCTCAGGTTCAAATCCTGACTACTTGCATCTTGGGACTGCGTCTCCCTTCCGATTTTACTATTTTTCCAATAAACATGGGACTCTCATCTCCCTTTTAATACCATCACCAGCGCTGGATCATTTCTTTCTCCTCATTGCTATTCTACACCGCGGGCCGTCGCGGGGATCCGACTGACGCTACCAGGAGACGCAGACCGGTGAGCTGGAGGTTCTCTCCCTGTTTCTATCATTCACATTGCGGCATATCCTCCGTGCACTCCGGCAAGCATCTTGCACAGCTTCCCATGTCATTTTGATCTCACCGTTAACTCAATTTGGAGCTACAATTTATTTGCAATATATGCTAAATATAGCTTTTTATGCATACAAGCTGGCATCTTCTACAATTAGTTCACATTGATTATAACGTTGTCTCGATCTGAAACTTTCAGATATTTGGAATATTTCCACTCTATTCCGGGACTTTATTCAAGCGAGTGCATCAATCTACATTCCCAAGGCATATATATTTTGCAATCAACGCATGTGTTGCTCCTGTCATGTTTTCATGTGTTATGTTTTTAATTAGGATTTGAAGAAAACCATTACATTCATTCTTTGTTCAAGTATCGAGAAAATCATTCTTGTTTGAATTTATTGCTATTATATCCAAGTCAGTATCATTACAAATATGTCATTTTCCCAAATACCTCAGCGCTCAAGAGCAGAAATGGCAGCTCTAGTATTTGGAGATTCAGAATATTCTGATTTATCTAATTCATCCTTACATAACAAATTTAAGGAATTAGAAAAATTATCAGCTACGGAAACCAAAGTATGGTGAGATTTAACCACACTTCAGAACTATATCTCCAAAAACATGATCCCAAGGGGTCTGAGATTAAGAAAAATTCCCACACACAATTACTCGGATGAATTTCTGAAGGAATGGAACAACACTTTGACGGATTGCTCCATTAACCTCATGCGGCTTATCACAAAGCAAGAAAATATCAAACTACTAGAATTACAAAGGGACATTAGTAGTTCACCAGACTTCACTATGCTGCAGAAACGCACTGACGATCACCTGGAGCAATTGGAGAAATCAATTGCAGAAACCAAAAAAACAAAGTTTCATAGAGATAACCAGGACTACAGCAACAACGAAGTATACACATGGCATCGAGTCAACTATACCAAATACAAGACCAAATCCATTCTGAGGAATAGACGCTCTCCACACAATCAGTTTTTGAACTCCCGCAAAGTCAGTTTCAGCTCCACTGAACCTGAAACTACAGACGGAGCAGAAGGAGAATCGGACACGGATACGTCTAGATACAACCAACGATCAAGATCCAATTACAACCGTACCCGAGATGTTCCAAAAAACGGGGGAGGAGGGGGGGCCGAAAGCATCAATCAAGCCGACATCATACTGCCCCGCAGACTGAGGAACCAGAGACACTGAGAACCCTTGATGTTGTCAATCTTTCATCATTGTCACTTACCAAAGCTCAGACCCATGTTCTTTCTTTGGGTCTAAATTTCGTACCTAACCAAAATTTCGATTTATTCAATACTTTGCTTGATATCAACAAGTTCGTACGAAATCTTACTATTAAGAGACACTTCTCAACCTCTGAAGATTCTCCAGTCATCTCTCCATCAGAAATATTGCCAACATTCCAAGCAGCTAATGTATACAGGAACTTATTGTTCCAAGAACAAACTACACTGTTACATTTGGAAGATCTAGCTGGGCAACATATTAATCCATCTCCCATCTTTACATCCAAATTTGAAATTAAGAACCCACGATTCTACCCTATCCAGTCTCGCACAGAGTCAATGGACACATTTCAGCAGATCATGGAACGTGAGCTGTACAAAATTCAAGAAATGGCTAAAAATGATAATTTCTCACACAATCTTACATTACTTGAGAAACAAGCAATCAGATCCCTACATGATAATCCAGATATAGTCATTCGCATGGCTGATAAGGGAGGTAGCATCACGATACTAGATAAGGATATGTATATCAGCCAAATTATGACATTACTAAACGATACAGATACGTATACCAGATTACACCACAATCCAACTGAAAAGTTTCTTACCACTCTTAAACACATATTGGAAAAAGGTTTAAATCTAGGTATATTTTCAAACAAAGAACTCAAATATCTGTTGGTAGAACATCCGATAGTTCCTATCCTTCATGCACTTCCCAAGACACACAAGGGTTTGAATCCTCCCCCCATGCGACCAATTGTCTCTGGCATAGGTTCCCTTACAGAAAGGATATCTGAATGGTTGGATACCTTTCTCCAGCCCCTGGTCAATAGAACTCCGGGATATCTTAACTCCTTAACGCCGAAGGACGGATATATCCGTCCTCAGCAGCTGCTAGTTCGCGCAGGAGGACGGATATATCCGTCCTGTGATGGCGCGGGTACTGAGACTGTACCCACGCGATCAGCGGCAGGAGCACGGCTGTTATACACAGCCTGGCTCCTGCTGCAACTGCCGGAATCGAAGCGCGCGCCGATTCCGGCAGTTTAACCCATTAAATGCCGCTGTCAATAGTGACAGCGGCATTTAATGTGTTTGACAGAGGGGGGAGCTCCCTCTGTCACCCGATCGGCGCCCCCGCAAACAAATCGCGGGTCGCCGTCGGGTTTCCATGACAGCCGGGGGTCTAACAAAGACCCCCAGGTCTGCCTTCAGCATCTGCCTGTTAGGCGATGCCGGAGGCATGACCTAACAGGTTGCCTGTCAGTTTTACACTGACAGGCAATAATGCTTTGGTATACGAAGTATACCAAAGCATTATATATGCGATCGGCACATCGCATAGTGAAGTCCCCTGGTGGGACTAAAAAAAAAAAATGTAAAACAGTTAAATAAAGTTTGTGAAAAAAATAAATAAATAATTACAGTCAAAGTCAAATAAAACTACTTTTTTGGCCCAAAAAGTGGTTTTATTTAGTAAAACGGTCAAAACAAATCACACATACACATATATGGTATCCCCGCGATCGTAACAACTTGACCAATAAAATGAACATATTAATTTAACCGCCGGATGAACGGACTCCAAAGAAAACGCAAAAAACAACGTCAAAATTCTCTCTTTTCTCCCATTCCCCCCATAAAAAATAAAATAAAAGTTAATCTATAAGTCCTATGTACCCCAAAATAGTACTAATAAAAACTACACATTGTCCCGCAAAAATCAAGCCCACGTACGGCCACATCGACGGAAAAATAAAAACGTTACGGCTCTTGGAACGCGGCGATGCAAAAACAAGTAATTTTTTTCTAAAAGGCTTTTTATTGTGCAAACGTAGGAAAACATATAAAACCTTTATATATTTGGTATCCCCGTAATCGTGCCGACCCATAGAATAAAGTGAACATGTTATTTACGCTGCATAGTAAACTGCGTAAATTTATAACGTGAAAATTAATGCTGGAATAGCTGCTTATTTTCAATTCTCTCCTAAAATAAAGTTAATAAAAGTTAATCAATATATTATAAGCATCTAAAAATGGTACAATTACAAAATACAACTCGTCCCGGAAAAAACAAGCCCTTATACGGCTATGTCGACGGAATAAAAAAAGAGTTACGACTCTTGGAATGCGACCGTGAAAAAACAAAAAATAATCCTTGGTCATTAACGTGCAAAATGGCCCGGTCATTAAGGGGTTAAAGACACCAAAGACGTCCTAGAGGCATTTCACAAGAAAATTTGACACTGTGATTTCACATGGCTCACTTGTGACGTGGTTGCTCTCTATACCAGCATCCCTCAAGATATTGCCCTAGAGGCCCTGAGGTATCATCTCCACAAATACAGTGGATATGACCATAACATGCAATCATTCCTGATAGAAACAACTCAGTATCTCATGACGCATAATTATTTCAGTTTTACAGATATATTTTATTTACAAAAACGTGGAGTCTCTATGGGGGCTAAGTTCTCCCCCTCGATAGTCAATCTCACCATGGCATGGTGGGAAGAGCACCATATATATTCTCCAGCCAACCCATTCTCCAACTTCATTCATTGGTACGGCAGATACATTGATGATCTCCTATTCATATGGGAGGGAGATGTATCTGCCATACCGTTGTTCATATCATTCATGAACAACAATAATTCCAATCTCAGATTCACTTTTAACTATAACTCAACGTGTACCAATTTTCTAGATCTGAGTCTGACATGTAAAATTGGAGACATTATTCAGTCTAACATCTATTGTAAACCACTATCAGGCAATACTATATTGCATGCATCAAGCTGTCATCCCATGCACACCATTTCTGCCATCCCCATAGGTGAATTAACACGCGCTAGACGCAACTGTAGCTCTCATATAGGCTATGCCAAAGAAGAGTCTCTCATCCATAAAAGGTTAAAAGCTAGAGGCTATAAGGATTGGACCCTGGCAAGGGCTAAAAACATAGTTGCAACTAAAAACAGAGATTCTCTTATACTAACGGACAGAACCCAAATTATTCCAACAAAAAGTCATAGTATTCCAACTCTCGTACTCCAATATAGTAAGCAGTTTGACACCATAAAAAATATGGTGTTAAAATACATCCCTTTACTGTACGAAGACCCTAAATTAGAGAACCTCTTGAAAGACGGATGTAGAATAGTACCCCGTAGGGCACAAACCCTGTGTAATATATTGTCTCCATCATTGTTACCAACAAACAACCCCAAACCTACGTGGCTGACATATAAAGGATTTTCCAAGTATGGGGTCAGCCCTTGCAAAGTCTGCACATTTGTTAAAACAACCAAACAATATTCCAACTCTACAGAAACCACTACTTTTGCGACCAAATCCTACATGAACTGCAATAGCGACCACGTAGTGTATATCATTGAATGCACTACATGCAAACTCAAGTATGTAGGCTGCACTACAAGGAAATTTAAAATTCGTATTTTGGAACATCTTAGTTATATACGCAATCCATCTATTATCAACATTTCCAACGCAGCCAGACATTTTGTCACTTGCCATAACAGAAATGTCAACTCTTTCTGCACATATGCTATAGAGAAAACAAGGGGGACAAATAGAGGAGGAGATTTGAAACATCGTTTACTTACACGGGAGGCATTCTGGATTTACAGTTTGGAAACTCGTTTTCCGAAAGGACTCAACCTTAGGAAGGATCTTATGTTCCACTACTAAACTTATAGATATTCAATATCCATCCTATACTCCAGAATGCTAATCTCATCCATGATAATAATAATAATAATCAATATATACAGTAACAACTAGTTTCAATCACAATTTTTTGCTGATTAATACATTATCTTGTCCATTACCAAACACATCCCTCAAAATTGGGTTCTGACAATTATATTAACATCATGATTTGCTACTAAACTTTGTGATATTTGGTTTTTCATCCATATCCTAGATATAAGAACTTATTGATGACAAATAACCAATAATACAAACAAACACTAACTGAGTCTCAATATACATTTCCCTCCCAGTAACACACTATCCAGTTTTCTGAACAATATATCTCTTACAATAAAGTACTGTCACCTTTGTCAACATTGATATTGGCTTTGCTCTGGACAAATATAATATTCTTGCCAACTATTCAAGGGCCATATCTTCATATTATGATATTTCTTGTAATGCTAGGCTGCTGCTGCTGTGTTGTATCTGGCTGGTTATAAAAGTGGGGGGGGACCCCACGTCATTTTTTTTAATTATTATTTTTTTTTTTTTTTTTAAAAGACATGGGGTTCCACCCAATTTATCATAACCAGCCACATACAACACAGTGTTATTAGCCTGGGAATGGACAAAACCAGTGGCCCTTCCCACCAATGTAATGCCAGACTGCTGCGGCCTTGTATATGGCTGGTTATTAAAAATGTGGGGGACCCGTCTATTGCTAAATTTGTTAAATTCAAAAAAAAAAACGACGTGGGGGTCCCCCCCATTTTTATAACCAGCCCGATACAACACAGCAGCAGCAGCCTAGCATTACAAGGGTGGGAAGGTCCACTGATTTTGGCCCTTCCCAGCCTCATAATACCAGCCTACGGCCGCCCCAGTACCCGACCATCACAACAGATGGTCGGGTACTGGATCGTACCAAGCTCTTCCCGGCACCCCTGGTGGTGGTGGGTACCGGGGTAATAATGGGGGGTTAGTGCTAGCCTCTGCACCGGCTAACACTAAGTATCGCCTTAATAATGGACGCTGTCAATCAGCCAACTGCCATTATCTAGGCACTAATAAAGTTTAAAAAAAACCACAAAGACAATTCTTTTTTATTGAAATAAGAAATCCCCAACAAAACCCTCGTTAACCATTTTATTAAAATTTGAAAAAACGTAGATCTACGCAGTAGTCCAACGAATCGAAGACATAGTCCAATTGGTACATCAAAATCTGCAACAACATTAAAAAACAGTTATCAATGTGAACAATACCAATACTTCTACTCACCTACACACATATATACACGCACACACAAACAAACAACCATACACAGACACACACATATATACACAAACACAACAAGATATACACACACACACATAAACAGACAAACACACACACATATACACGAACTCACACATATACAAACAAAAACACACATATCCAAACACACACACACACAGTTATACACACACATACACGAACACATATGCACAAACACATATACAAACAAAAACACACATATACACAAACACATATACACAAACACACCCATATATACACACAAACACACACCCATATACACACATATACACAAACACACACATATACAAAAACACACACAAACATCTACACACAAACATATACACAAATACACCCATATATACACAAACATATACACAAACACATATACACGAACACACCCATATATACACACACACACACACACACACATATACACAAACACACATATAAAAACAAAAACAGACAAAGTCGCATACCCAAACACACATATATACACAAACACACACATACACAAACACGGTTTCTTTTAAATGCTGCTGGGGAACCCGCTCGATCCACTATATAAGGCTGCGCTACAGTGCAGCATTTAAAAGAAACAGGATCCTGACCTGTCCATAGAGTTCACAGCAGCACAGAGTATTTCAGGAGATGAGCGTGCAGATCTTGTGCGGGGTAGTGACTTGCCAAACATGTGAAGGTGTTATTGAGGACAGGAGTGGAGGAGAGGTAACAGACTGAGCTACGTAATGGTAAGAGCAGAGTTCACAGCAGCACTGAATCTGCACGCTCCTCTCCTGAAATACTCTGTGCTGCTGTGAACTCTGTTCTTACCATTACGTAGCTCAGTCTGTTACATCTCCTCCACTCCTGTCCTCTATAACACGTTCACATGATTGGCAAGTCACCACCACGCACAAGATCCGCACGCTCATCTCCTGAAATACTCTGTGCTGCTGTGAACTCTGCTCTTACCATTACGTGGTGACTTGCCAATCATGTCAAGGTGTTCTTGAGGACAGGAGTGGAGGAGAGGTAACAGACTGAGAGCTACGTAATGGTAAGAGCAGAGTTCACAGCAGCACTGAATCTGCACGCTCATCTCCTGAAATACTCTGTGCTGCCTTAAACTCTGTGGACAGGTCAGGATCCTGTTTCTTTTAAATGCTGCACTGTAGCGTAGCCTTATATAGTGGATCGAGCGGGTTCCCTAGCAGCATTTAAAAGAAACAGGATCCTGACCTGTCCACAGAGTTTAAGGCAGCACAGATTATTTCAGGAGATGAGCACGGGCAGCCGTTCGTTTTTCCGAGCCGTGCTCCCATTATGCACACGACCGTAAAAACACCCGTTATTGCGGGTCGTAATTACGACCCGCAATAACGGGCTCATAGACTTCTGTTACCCACGGGTACCTTTCCGTTTTCTCACGGGAAGGTGCCCGTGCCGTTAAAAAAATAGAACATGTTCTATTTTTCTATTTTACGGGCCGTGCTGCTATAATTATAATGACAGCACGGTTCGCAAAAGCGGCCGGCTGCCCGTGGCCGGCCGGCCGTGCTCGTAGTTACGAGTCGTAATTACGAGCACGGCCCGTAAAATAAAAAAATAGAACATGTTCTATCTTTTTAACGGCACGGGCACCTTCCCGTGAGAAAACGGGAAGGTACCCGTGGCTAACAGAAGTCTATGGGCCCGCTATTTCGGGTCGTAATTACGACCCGTGATAACGGGTGTTTTTATGGTCGTGTGCATGAGGCCCCGTAATGACGGGTGGCTACATGTGTGCACCCGTCATTACGGCAGCGTTGCTAGGCGACGTCAGTAAGGGTATGTGCACACACACTAATTACGTCCGTAATTGACGGACGTATTTCGACCGCAAGTACCGGACCGAACACACTGCAGGGAGCCGGGCTATTAGCATCATATTTATGTACGATGCTAGGAGTCCCTGCCTCTCCGTGGAACTACTGTCCCGTACTGAAAACATGATTACAGTACGGGACAGTTGTCCTGCAGAGAGGCAGGGACTCCTAGCATCGTACATAACTATGATGCTAGGAGCCCGGCTCCCTGCACTGTGTTCGGTCCGGTACTTGCGGCCGAAATACGTCCGTCAATTACGGACGTAATTAGTGTGTGTGCACATACCCTAAATAGTCACTGTCCAGGGTGCTGAAAGAGTTAACTGATCGGCAGTAACTGTTTCAGTACCCTGGACAGTGACTACCGATCACAGTACCTGTAAAAAAAAAGATGTTCATACTTACCGGGAACTCCCTGCTTCCTCCAGTCCGGTCTCCTGGCCGTTGCCTTGGTGACGCGTCCCTCTCGACATCCGGCCCGACATTCCTTGATGACAATGCAGCCCATGTGAGCGCTGCAGCCAATCACAGGCTGCCGCGGCCTCTGCAGCCAATCACAGGCTGCAGAGGCCTCTGCAGCCAATCACAGGCTGCCGCGTCAGAAAAGGTCGGACTGGAGGAAGAAGAGGGACTCGTCACCAAGACAACGACCGGGTACGTATGAAATGCTTTTTATTTTATTTTTAATCAGCAGCCTCTTTTCTCTATCAGTGATTGATAGAGACAAGTGGCTGCCGATTTGTATAATGTTTTTGACCGGGTTCGGTCAAAACGGGTTCGGCCGAACCCGGTGAAGTTCGGATTCGCTGCGAACCAAACTTTTCCGGAAGTTCGGACCGAAACCGGGTTCGGTTGTCCCGGTTCGCTCATCTCTAATCAACAACGCTGTAGTTATCTTCGTATATTGTACTTTTTGAAACAAATTGTATCAACATCATACATTTGATGTATACATAATGTCAATGTGTAGATATGTTATGTATTTATTCATTTTTCACTTACCCGCCGGATGATCACCAGCTATTCCTTAACTGACGTGGTTTGCTAATCACTGAGATTTGCATATTGGCTAGAATACCTGATTGCTCAGCATATAGAGAAAGCTCAGACACACGGTCATTACCTTACTTTCCATGATTAAGAACGCAGATCGCGTTCGAAACGCGTAGGCTCAGGTTCAAATCCTGACTACTTGCATCTTGGGACTGCGTCTCCCTTCCGATTTTACTATTTTTCCAATAAACATGGGACTCTCATCTCCCTTTTAATACCATCACCAGCGCTGGATCATTTCTTTCTCCTCATTGCTATTCTACACCGCGGGCCGTCGCGGGGATCCGACTGAGGCTACCAGGAGACGCAGACCGGTGAGCTGGAGGTTCTCTCCCTGTTTCTATTTCATACTGCACCTGGTTAAAGGGGAAATCCAGTAAAAAATACTTTCAAGTATGTCGAAGATAAAAGTGGGAAGGTGACATAGGTGACCAATTATTTCTAGAATGAAAGGTGCTATAGATAGATTAAGGTACATTTCCGACTTCTAACACCATGTTGTTTGTAGGTTGATTTCAGTGCTGAATAATATTTTAATATATCTAGATAGTATTCAGAGCTTCACTCTTCCAATACAGAGATCCTGCATATATATAGCGTGGAATGATAACATTCTAGCTGTCTGCCACTAGAGGGAGTTTAACGCATACTGTGTTATTATTCAGTCATGTAGTCAATGTAAAACAGTATGCAGTGAACTCCCTCTAGTGGTGGCTGCAGGAAGCCAGAACTTCATCTTTTAACTCTATGTCTATGTAAGGAATTTTGGAGATCTCTATTGAAAACGATGAGCTCTGACATCTACAAGAGTTTATTAAGAAGTTAATCAGGACAGCATTATGGACCTATCTAGGTTAAAAAATAAAAAAATAGTGCACATTTGCTTTAAGCTTAGTTGGCACCGGTTAGAGAAATCTGGAATATTCTTGGAGCAGCGCTACAGGGATTTAAGCTCTCTATAGGATTCTCTCGTTGGCAGTTCCTGTTGCAAAAATGACACAACTGAGTAGCAAAAAAAGCCAATAACTAAGTAAATAAAACAGAATGATAAAATTTTGGCTGCGGCTGTAATTTCTGATTTATTAATATATGGACAATTTTAAGTTTCTCTAAAAGTAAAATTATCAAAGAGAGGCAGAAAAAGTGATCGACAAAAATTCACGTTTTAAGGAAGATTTAGTTTCATGGAGTAAGAGTTTAATAGCATTACAGGTAATCACTGGGTCCAACAGCAAATTTGGAATAGGACCTCAGCCATAATAGCAAAGTGTGAACAGGCAGATACATAAACACACACAAGTACATGTATACACAAACCACACACATACACATAAATCCACACACACAAATACATGTACACACAATCCACACACATACACATAAATCCACACACCCAAATACATATACACACAATCCACCCACATACATATAAATACACACATACACACAGCAGTATATGTACACATAAACAACACAAATGCACATAAATGCACACACAAGTACATATACGCACAATCCACACATATACACATAAATACAGACACACAATTACATGTACGCACAATGCACACATATACACATAAATACACACACAAGTACACATACACACAATACACACACACACACACAAATACATACACACATGTACATGTACACACATACACATAAATACACACACACACACACACACACACACACACACACACACACACACACACGTACGCACAATCCACACTTATACACATAAATACACATACAAGTACATGTACACACAATCGACACACATACACATGAATACACACACACAAGTACATGTACACACAATCCACACACATACAAATAAATACATACACACAAGTGCATTTACACACAATCCACACACATACACGTAATTACATTCACACAAGTACATGTACACACATACACACACATACACATAAATACACACACACAAAATACATGTACGCACAATCCCCACACATTCACATAAATACGCACACAAAAGTTCATGTACACACAATACACACACACACTAGGGATGTCACGATACCAGAATTTGGACTTCGATACCGATACTTCGTTTAGTATTGCGATTTCGATACCAATTTCGATACTTTTGCCAACAGTAATAATAAAAAAAAAATCTTCCGTTTTCTGATGTGAGGCGCGAGGTGTGATGATGAATTTTGAACGCGCCTCACATTAATAGTAATTAATCCCATCATGTTTCTCAGTCATAATGGGTTAATGTGCGAGGTACATGATGGGGTTAATTACTATTAATGTGAGGAACATGGAGGGTAAATTCATCGCACCTCGCGCCTCACATTAATAAGTGATAGAAAGCCGTGTTTATTTCATTTTTTTACAGCGTACACATCATAAAGGATGCAAAAAAATTGTTGTGCGCGCCATTACTGAATGTGTGAATATTTTATGTATTGAGACTTATTTTAATGTTTATTGTAAAAAAGGTGAAGGTGTATTTTTTTTACATTTAACAATACTTTGTTTTTACTTTATTTTTAAACTTTAATGTACTGACATATATCAGATATATCCCAGTACATTAGCCTGTAGACAGAGAGCACACAGGCAGTTGTTAGGACATACTTGGGTATGTCCTAACAACCTGAAATATGGTAAGACAGCCCTGGGGTCCGTCAATAGACCCTGGGCTGTCTGCCCATATATGGTATGGCCCTCGATCGCGTCACAGGAATTCCCTGTGACGCGATCCAGGGGCATCCCCCCTTCTCATTTTCTCCTGAATGCTGCAGTCAGCTGTGATCGCAGCATTCAGGGGAATAACGGCGGAGATGAGAGGTTTCTCTGATCTCCGCCGTTATAGAGCGGGGCTGTGTAATACAGCCATTGCCCCGCTCCTGACAGGAAGTGCGCGCGCGGTCAGCATGAGGAGAAGCGGCCGGCGCTGCACTAATGCGCGGCGGTTCAGGCACGGAGGACAGAACATGGGGGTGTTTTGCAGCGCGCCCGCCATGTTCTGTCTCCAGTGCCGCCGCTCATAAGTACAGCGCTGGCCACATCGCATCATCCTGACCGTGCGCACATGTTATCAGGACTCAGGAGCGGGGCTGTGGCTGAATTACACAGCCGCAGCCGCGCTCCCATACATTCATGTATTACTATACTGAGCTGTGCGGCTGCGCAGCGAAGTATCGAAATACAGGAAATAGCGGTATCGAACCGTTTAGGGATGCAAAGTATCGAAACAGTATCGAAGTTTCGATGCACCGTGCATCCCTAACACACACACACATAAACATAAATATACACACAAGTACATGTACACACAAATCACACACATAAATACAAACACAAGTACATGTACACACAAACCACACACATAAATACACACACAAGTACATGTACACATAATCCACACACATACACATATAAGAGTACATGTACACACAATCCACACACATATAAATACACACAAGTACATGTACACACAAACCACACACATACATATAAATATACGCACACAAGTACATGTACATACAATCCACACACATACACATAAATACACACACACGTCCATGTACACACAAACCACACAAATACATATAAATACACACACATACACATGAATACACACAAGTACATGTACACACAAACCACACACATACATATAAATACACGCACACAAGTACATGTATATACAATCCACACACATACACATAAATACAAACACACGTCCATGTACACACAAACCACACACATAGATACACACACACGTGCATGTACAGACAAACCAGTCACATAAATACACACACACAAGTACACGTACATACAAACCAGACACATAAGTACACACACAAGTACATGCACACACAAACCACACACATACACATAAATACACACAAGTACATGTACACACAAACCCCAGACATACATATATATACACACACAAGTACATGTGCACACAATCCACACACATACACATAAACACACACACACACACACACACACAAACAAACACGTGCTTGTACACACAAACCACAAAAATACATATAAATACCCACACATACACATGAATACACACAAGTACATGTACACACAAACCACACACATACATATAAATACACACACAAACACACAAGTACATATACACACAATCCACACATACACATAGATACACACACACATGCATGTATACACAAACCACACGCATACATATAAATACACACACATACACATAAATACACACACATATACATGTACGCACATGTTTAGGCAAAGGTTTGCCCCCATATCAGGTGGGATAATAAGGATATCTGGTTGCGCGTTATAGCCCCGCTTCGGTCAGTCCTTTCCAGGAGGGGCCGGAGTCACAGGCCCCTCCGGTCAATCCAGTCAGAGTAATGGAGCGTTGGGAGGGAGGTTGGGCTTGTGCTGGCAGTTCAACGACAAATTTAAACATTCCTGTTCCTCATGTGGCGGTACGTCACACGGCTCCTAAAAATGTTTTAAGAAGGGAAAAGGATGTGGTGGTAGCCAAGGGTCTGACGCCGGTGAGGTGGAGAGAGATGGAGCCTTACCTAAGTAGATACCCTGACAAAAAGGGAGCTGAGTTGTTATTGGATGGTTTTTGTTTCAGTTTTAAAATCCTCATGTGGTCCCCTTTTCCCGGCTGTGGTGTCGAAAAATTGGAGAAGGAAGTTTTATTGGGGAGGATGGCGGGCCCGTTTTTGACCACCCATTTTCCCGATCTGACCGTGTCCCCTCTGGGGGTGGTGCCTAAAAAGGAGCCGAATAAATTTCGGCTCATTCACCACTTATCTCATCCTAGGGGGTTGTCTGTTAATGATGGTATTGCTCCGGAGCTTTGCTCCATAGTATATACCTCTCTCGATGCGGCGGTTGCGTGGGTACGTCATTATGGCAGGGGGTGTTGATGGCAAAAACGAATATCGAGTCAGCCTTTCGCCTCCTCCCGGTGCATTCAGACAGCTTGCAGCTATTGGGATCTTATTGGAACGGGGCTTATTTTGTCGACCGGTGCCTACCGATGGGCTGTTCGATTTCCTGTGCTTACTTTGAGGCCTTCAGCTCCTTCCTTGAGTGGGTGGTTTCCTACGTTGCGGGTGTACGGCCGGTTATTCATTACTTGGATGACTTCTTGTGCGTCAGCCCCGCGGGTTCGTCGGTGTGTTCTGCTCTACTACACACGGTGGAGTGGGTAGCAGCTCGTTTTGGTGTTCCGCTGGCACCTGACAAAACGGAAGGCCCTCGGAATTGCTTAGTTTTTCTGGGTATCACCATTGATTCTGTTAACATGGAGTGCCATCTTCCTGTTAACAAGTTGGAGTCCCTGCAGGTTGATATTGGGTGTCACGTAGCGGGTTAGTGGACCCACTAGGCCGCACCGCCGTAGCATGGAGGCAGCTAGCCAAACAACAGGAACCCCAGAATACAAAGTCCCGCACAAGGGTACCTGGATAGTCCAGACAGTGACCGCAGCTCTGGCACTGATGGAGATGGGTGCAGCAGGTATCGCCAAACGTGGCATATGTCACAGGTGCTGCAGGTTGCACCAGATGTGGCGAGTTCCTCAGGACGTGGGAGATGACACAGATGCCGCAGGTTGCGCCAGACGTGGCGAGTTCCTCAGGATTTGGCAGATGACACAGGACGTGACACGACTCCGATACTAATAGGCACAGGGACAAGAACAGCACGGGATACAGGAACAGGTAACAGGGCAAGGGTAACAACTGGAATGGGAAACACTAAGGGACGATTTGACAGACTGGGAAAACTTACAACACTCAGGCAAGGATCATAAGGCCTGGGGCCTTCTTATAGACCAGGAAATCATGGAAGTTGATGATGATGATGATGGCGATTTCCTCTGTGCGCGCGCACCCTATGGGACACAGCAGACCGGAGCGAAAGTGAGCACTGGCGTCTCCTAGGAAGGAGATGGGGACCAGTGCTCACGGATCAATGGCTGCGGGCGTCGGGAGGTGAGTAAACTCGATGGCCAGTGGCAATGGACGCTACAGTATCCCCCCTCTTACGCCCCCTCTTCTTGGGGCCAGAGCGAGAGAGGAATTTTTTTTATAAGAGCAGGGGTTCCCAGGACCTCTCCTCAGGACCAAACCCTCTCCAGTCCACAAAATAGAAAGTCCTTCCTCCTACCCTTTTTCAGTCCAGGATCTCCCTCACCTCGAACACATCAGAAGAACCACTGGGAGCAACTGTGGAACTAGAAGTCTTGCTGTAGCGGTTCAGGACCACAGGCTTCAGGAGGGACACATGAAAGGAGTTGGGGATTCTGAGGGCAGGAGGCAGCCACAGCTTATAGGAAACAGGGTTTATTTGTTGCAGAATTTCGAAAGGGCCAAGGAACCTGAGAGCAAACATGTATGAAGGCACCTTCAAACAAATGTTCAGAGAGGATAGCCAGACTTTGGTACATGGAAGATACTGAGGCGGATCTTTTCTCCTTGTATCTGCATTTTGCTTCATGCGATCGACTGCCAGAAAAATAGAGGACCGGGTCTGTTGCCAGATATGCAGAAAGTCCCCATATGCAGAGTCAGCAGCGGGTATTTGAGATGTAGTCGACACTGGAAGAGGGACTCTAGGATGTTGACTGTACACAATGTGAAATGGAGTGGAAGTGGTGGACTCACTTGTGTGGTTGTTGTATGAGAACTCGGCCCATGGAAGAAGCTGTACCCAGTTATCGTGTTGTGTTGTGAAGAGATGAAGTGGCGGAGATAATTCTCCAAGATCTGGTTGATCCTCTCAACTTGCCCATTGGACTGTGGGTGATAAGCTGAGAAAAAGTCCAATCTCACATCCAGGAGTTTATAGAGGACTCTCCAGAACTTTGAAGTAAACTGAACCCTCCCGTCGGACACAATGTGAAGAGGCAAGCCATGCAAGCGAAAGATGTGTTGAATGAAGAGACTCGCCAGTCGAGGAGCAGAAGGTAGGCCGGTTAGCGGGATAAAATGTGCCATCTTAGAGAACCGGTCCACCACCACCCAGATGGTGTTGTATCCTGCTGAGGAGGGAAGGTCTGTGACAAAGTCCATTGCAATGTGCTCCCAGGGGGCAATGGGTACAGGCAGAGGTTGAAGCAGGCCGGCAGGCTTGGAGTGAGTAACTTTGTTAGAAGCACACACCGTGCAAGAAGAGACAAAGTCCAGAACATCTTTAGGTAGCGTGGGCCATCAGAAGTGGCGAGCAATCAGGTCTTGAGTTTTACGGACACCAGCGTGCCCAGCCAGTTCTGAACTGTGTCCCCAGAGGAGAATTCTTCTCTTGTCTGCCAACCGAACAAATGTCCTCCCCGGAGGGATGTCTCTAACCTGCAGAGGATTAGTAGTGACAATGCAGGACGGGACTATGATAGTCTGAAGGGACTCCACCGTGTCTTCCGTCTCAAATGATCTGGAGAGGGCATCGGCCCTCACATTCTTGTCCGCGGGACGGTAGTGGAGCACAAACGGGTGAAGAACAGCAACCACCTGGCTTGACGGGGATTCAGTCGTTGAGCAGACTGAAGATAGGTAAGGTTCTTGTGGTCAGTGAAGATCAGGATGGGGTGAGCTGCGCCCTCCAGCAGATGTCTCCACTACTCCAGAGCCAATTTCATGGCCGGTAGCTCCCGATCTCCAATAGAGTAATTTCGCTCAGCAGAAGAAAAAAGTCTAGAATATTAGCCACATACTACTGCCTTTCCTTTGGAGCTCCTCTGGAACAGAAGTGCACCAGCACCAACAGAGGAAGCGTCCACTTCAAATGAGTACTGCCGAGATACGTCAAGATGATGGAGGATTGAAGCTGAAGTGAAGTCTCTTTTGAAGCTATAAAATGCGGATTCTGCCTCTGGAGTCCACACCTTGGCGTTTACACCCTTCTTGGTAAGGGTAGAGATGGGAGCCGTCAGAGATGAGAAGTTTGGAATAAACTGCCGGTAGAAATTGGCGAATCCCAGGAACCGCTGTATGGCCCTTAAGCCTTGAGGACGTGGCCACTCCAGGACAGCTTTCACTTTCTCAGGATCCATCTTGAGCCCTTGATCCGAGATGATGTAGCCCAGGAAGGGCAGAGAACTCTTCTCAAAGATGCACTTCTCCAGCTTGGCGTGTAAAAGATTCTCCCTTAATCGTAGTAGAACCTGACGGACATGCCTCCGATGAGTCGTCGGATCTGGGGAGAAAATCAAAATATCATCGAGATAAACAACAACACAGACATAGAGGAGATCTCGGAAGATATCATTAACAAACTCCTGAAACACTGCGGGAGCGTTACACAGTCCGAAGGGCATCACTAGGTATTCGTAGTGCCTGTCCCGGGTGTTAAATGCCGTTTTCCATTCATCACCCCGGCAAATCCACACTAGATTGTAAGCCCCCCCGCAGGTCTAGTTTAGAAAAAATGTTGGCTCCTCGTATGCGATTAAACAGCTCGGATATAAGTGGCAACGGGTATTTGTTCTTGACCGTGATCTGGTTGAGACCACGGTAGTCAATGCAGGGTCGAAGGGATCCGTCCTTCTTTTTAATGAAGAAGAATCCAGCCCCGGCCGGGGAGGAAGATTTTCATATGAAACCCCTCTCCAGATTCTCCTTGATATATGCCGACATAGATAGAGACTCTGGCAAGGAGAGAGGATATACTCGGCCACGGGGGAGAGAGGCATTAGGAACCAGTTCATTGGGGCAGTCATAAGTCTGATGTGAAGGCAGCGTCTCAGCCTCCCTTTTGCTGAAAACATCTGCAAACTGAGCAAACTGGGGGGGGCAGTCCCGCCAATGACTGAGGCAGAGGAGGCTTGACAGGATGGATTTGCAACAGACAATGACCAAGGCACTTGGAGCCCCATTGGAAAACCTCTCCAGAATTCCAGTCCAGGACTGGGGCATGTAGTCGAAGCCAAGGCAGGCCCATCAGAACAGGATTGATGGCCTTGGGCAAAACAAGGAAAGAAATTGTAAAGGATCTGCCAGGTACTACGTCTGTGTATACTCCCGGGATTAATCAGTCGACACCTGAGGCCAGACCTCTTAGACTGACACCGGCTCCCACCAACCAGGGTGGCAGGCTCAGGAGTGGGAGAGCCTATCGCGAGTTAGCTCCGCCCCCTGTCCATTTATACCTGCCGTGTTCTCTTCCTCAGTGCTTGTTATTCTTCTTGGATTCCTGGCCCCACTGCTGCCTTGCTCCAGCCTGCTTCTGCCGTGCTTCTGCCTTGCTTCAGTTCCGCTTATCCTGCTTCGCTTTGCCCCTGGCTTGCTTCCTGCTCCGTGCTCTCGTTGGTATACTCCACTACATCCTGATCCTGACTGACTCATTCACCGCTCCGTTTCCTCGCGGCGTTCCGTGGGCTACTGCCCCTTCCCTTGCGTGTTCCCTGTTTGTACTCCCTTGCACTTAGACAGCGTAGGGACCGCCGCCAAGTTGTACCCCGTCGCCTAGGGCGGGTCGTTGCAAGTAGGCAGGGACAGGGCGGTGGGTAGATTAGGGCTCACTTGTTCCCTTCACCTCCTTCCTGCCAATACATAATAACAAGCCCGTACCTAGTCTACCATTTCTCCTACGCTGACGCTATCATGAACCCCCTTGAGACCCTGACCCAGCAGATGCAGGGCCTCTCCCTACAGGTCCAGGCCCTGGCTCAGAGGGTCAACCAGGGTGACGCTGCCTTAGTAGTACCCCTCACCTCACCTCTAGAACCCGACCTCAAGTTACCTGACCGGTTCTCAGGGGACCGTAAGACTTTTCTCTCCTTCCGGGAGAGTTGCAGACTTTATTTCCGCCTAAAACCTCACTCCTCAGGTTCCGAGAACCAGCGGGTGGGTATCATTATATCCCGACTCCAGGAAGGGCCCCAAGAGTGGGCCTTCTCCTTGGCTCCTGACGCCCCTGAACTTTCCTCCGTTGATCGTTTTTTCTCTGCCCTCGGACTCATTTACGACGAGACTGACAGGACTGCCTTAGCCGAGAGTCAGCTGGTGACCTTACGTCAGGGTAGGAGACCTGTTGAGGAATACTGTTCTGATTTTAGAAAGTGGTGCGTAGCTTCTCGGTGGAACGACCCGGCCCTAAGGTGCCAGTTTAGGTTAGGATTATCTGACTCCCTGAAGGATCTGCTGGTTAGCTACCCCTCTTCTGACTCCCTGGACCAGGTTATGGCCTTAGCAGTACGACTTGACCGACGTCTCAGGGAACGTCAGCTTGAACGTTTCAATGTTTTCCCCTCTGACTTCCCTGCGATTCCCCCCGAGGTCCCGTCTCCTCGCTCTTCCACGGAGGACTTGGGTACCTGCTCGTGATGTTCACGCTGGGGTATTGATCAGGAGGTTCCACCTTCTCTTTCCCCCTAAACCGGGTCCTCTTAGTAAGGGTCCGGTGGCCCCTCATAAAAGGGGGAGTACTGTAAAGGATCTGCCAGGTACTACGTCTGTGTATACTCCCGGGATTAATCAGTCGACACCTGAGGCCAGACCTCTTAGACTGACACCGGCTCCCACCAACCAGGGTGGCAGGCTCAGGAGTGGGAGAGCCTATCGCGACCTGGTCAGTCGGAGTTAGCTCCGCCCCCTGTCCATTTATACCTGCCGTGTTCTCTTCCTCAGTGCTTGTTATTCTTCTTGGATTCCTGGCCCCACTGCTGCCTTGCTCCAGCCTGCTTCTGCCGTGCTTCTGCCTTGCTTCAGTTCCGCTTATCCTGCTTCGCTTTGCCCCTGGCTTGCTTCCTGCTCCATGCTCTCGTTGGTATACTCCACTACATCCTGATCCTGACTGACTCATTCACCGCTCCGTTTCCTCGCGGCGTTCCGTGGGCTACTGCCCCTTCCCTTGCGTGTTCCCTGTTTGTACTCCCTTGCACTTAAACAGCGTAGGGACAGTTGTACCCCGTCGCCTAGGGCGGGTCGTTGCAAGTAGGCAGGGACAGGGCGGTGGGTAGATTAGGGCTCACTTGTTCCCTTCACCTCCTTCCTGCCATTACAGAAATCAGTTCAAAATGAACAACTCCAACCTGGAGCTTCAACGGCTTGGTTTTAGAAACGATGGGATCAGACAGAGGCAGTCCATTAACTGAGGCAACAGCCAAAGATGTCTCCACGGGAACTGGGGGCAACTGAAGATGATGCACTAGTTCCTTTTGAATGACGTTTGCCGCAGAACCAGAGTCAAGATAGGCAGAAACTTGATGCGTCCCTTCGCCGGATACTAGGGTCACAGGAATAGTCAGCTTGGAACAGAATGTTCTATTAGGTACCGTTCCACCTAGGGTTGTCTCTCTAACCAATCCTAGGCAATGGGGTCTCTCCGGCCTCTGGGGACACAGACGCGTATTGTGGCCTCCGAGGCCGCAATACAAAGTCCAGAAGTGCGTCTGCGTTGTTTCTCCTGGGTAGAAAATTTGACATAGTTACTCTGCATAGGATCCTCTGGTGGGATGACAGAGGAGGATTGCTGGAAAGTAGAATCCAGCCTTGGAAGTTCTCTCTTCTGGAGAACCTCTTGGGAACGCTCCCGGACCCTCATGTCAACCCGGGAGGTGAGTAGGATAAGATCGTCCCTGGTAGATGGCAGATCGCGAGCAGCCAGCTCGTCCTTAATCCCTGAAGACAGTCCCTGCCAGAATGTGGCCACCAAAGCCTCGTTGTTGCAGGTCAATTCAGCAGCCAGGATACAGAACTGAATGGCATACTCGCCCACGGAGAGGTTTCCCTGGTGTAGGGTCAGCAAGGATGCAGCAGCCGAAGAAACTCTCCCAGGTTCCTCAAAGATCGAGCGGAAGTTCTGTAAGAAGCACTGCAAGTCACGGGTCTCTGGTCCCTGATGTTCCCACAGAGGATTAGCCCATGCCAGGGCTTTGCCAGTAAGGAGAGAGATGAGGAAGGCGACCCTGACATCATCCGAAGAGAAGGACCTGGCATGTAGTCTGAAGTGGATCAGGCACTGATTGAAAAATCCCCTGCAAGTCCTTGGGTCTCCGTCATAGCGTGAAGGTAGCGGCAGGAAGCACAGGGGATCGGTACCAGTAAAGACAGCAAGTGTAGCAGGAGGAACAGCAGGAATGGGTGCGGTGAAAACTGTGGTGGGAACAAGCAGCTGATGGGCTATGGCGTTCACCTACAGGATGAGTTGGTCTTGTCGTGACCGGAGATCCTCCATCTCGGCCAGCATGGCTTGTGTCGTCAAGGTCTCAGGTTGACCAGCGGGGTCCATGGTCTGAGCGTAGTGTCACGTAGCGGGTTAGTGGACCCACTAGGCCGCACCGCCGTAGCAGGGAGGCAGCTGACCAAAAAACAGGAACCCAAGAATACAAAGTCCTGCACAAGGGTACCTGGATAGTCCAGACAGTGGCCGCAGCTCTGGCAGGTATCGCCAAACGTGGCGGATGTCACAGGTGCCGCTGGTTGCGCCAGACATGGCGAATTCCTCAGGACGTGTCAGATGACACAGGACTCACGACTCCGACACTAATAGGCACAGGGAAAAGAACAGCACGGGATACAGGAACAGGTAACAGGGCAAGGGTAACAACTGGAGCAGGAAACACTAAGGGACCATTTGCAAGACAGACTGGGAAAACTAACCACACTCAGGCAAGGATCAGAAGGCCTGGGGCCTTCTTATAGACCAGGAAATCATGGCAGTTGATGATGATGACGATTTCCTCTTTAAGGACAGGCACGAGCGTGTGCGCGCAACCTACGGGACACAGCAGACCGGAGCGGAAGTGAGTGCTGGCGTCTCCTAGGAAGGAGATGGGGACCAGCGCTCATGGATCCATGGCTGCGGGCATTGGGAGAAGAGTAAAGTCGACGGCCCATGGCCATGGACGCTGCATTGGGAGGGCAAGACACTTGTGGAAGATAGTGCTCAAGGAGTTACAATCCCTTCTAGGCAAACCTAATTTTGCATAACGGATTATGCCCATGGGCAGGGTGTTCTGTAGGAGGTTGGCGGGGGGGGGCAACGGCAGGCGTTCGGGCTCCACATCATTATGTTAGGTTGAACAGGGAGCACCGGGAGGATTTGGCTGTTTGGCTTGAGTTCTTGCAGATTTATAACGGAGGGTCGCTTCTTATGTCCCCGGTGGTGGATAATTTTGATTGGGAGCTGTATACTGACGCTTTTGGTAGTGTCGGGTTCGACGCTTATTGTAAGGGACAATGGTGTGCGGCACGGTGGACTGGGTTGAACTTGGATCGGTAAGGAATCTTGCTCTTTTCGAACTTTTCCCTATTTTGGTGGCTGTGGCGATTTTGGGTTAGCAGTCCCGGGATAGCACGGTGCGCTTCCATTGTGATAATATGGGGGGATAATAATGTATCGGCGTCTTCTCATCTGGTGGTGCGATTGTTGCGTCAGTTGGTGTTGCGCTGCTTATCCCTTAATGCGTGGATCACTGCGGTACATGGGCCCGGGGTGCAGAATGTCATCGCGGATTCTCTTTCTCGCCTACAGTGGGAACGGTTCACGGGGCTGGCTCCGGTAGCGGAATTGGAGGAGATCGCCTGCCCGGACCAACTTTGGGGGCTGGTCTACGAGCAGCAGGAGGATTCATACGGTCTTCTCTAGCGCCTGGTACGTGGTCGTTGTAAGACGAGGCGTGGAGGGACTGGGAGGCATGGTTAGGAGGGATGTCAGGAGTAGAGGGGGACAGTGATCGTGTAGTGGCTTTGCTGAGGTTCGTGGGCCGGGTCTCGGTGACGGGCTTGTCTGTGTCTAAAGTAACTAGTTTTGTGTCAGCTCTTGACTTCGGCTTTAAAATACGTGGTCTTCGGGATGTCACAAAAGATTTCTTGGTGGTCCAGGTCCTGCGGGGATACCGTAGGGTTGGGGTTTTGCCAGATGGGCGGCGTCTGGTTTCTTTTTTGATGTTGGAAAGGTTATGGGAGGTGTTGCGTGGAGTTTGTTTCTCTGAGTTTGAAGTGACTTTGTACAGATTGGCCTTTTCGTCAGCGTTTTTTGGGGCCCTGCGGGTAGGCCCTGGTGGCGCCTAGTACTAGCAGGGCAGGTGGGTTGCCGGCAGCGGATGTGCTGTTAATTGACAGGAGGGTCGAGTTCTGGATTAGACACTCAAAAACGGATCAAGGGGGAAACGGGTGGGGTTGGGGCTGGTTCCTGCGGCACGTATGTGCCCGGTTTCTTGTTTTTCGTGCTATAGTACTGTAAGGAGGGGTGCTGGGGGCAGCTTTTGTGTCACACGGATGATTCATTTTTGTCTCGTTATAAATTTACGTGGGTTTTTTGTAAATGCATAGTTGCTATGGGGTTGGACGGGTCTGTTTTTGCTCCCCACTCCTTCCGTATTGGGGCCGCTACTGAGGTAGCTGCTTGGGGGTTAGGGCTAGAGGTAGTAAAATGGGTAGGTTCCTTGGGGTCCAAGCGGTTTCAGTCTTATATTTATCCTCAGTTTGTGTGATTGCACTAGTTTTTTGTTTTTCTGTTGTTTTGGTGTATCTATATATATTTGTGCCCCCCCCCCCCCCGCCTCATGTTTTTTGTTTTTAAAATATTCCTTCTTCTCATTGTTGATCGCGCCCCTTGGTTGGTGTGGATACTACAGCACTCATATGTGCACTGGGGAGCTGATGTCTGCCCAAATAGCTGACAATTGGGTTTTCTGAGGTCTGCTGCCATAATTCATTGGCTATGCTCTAGAGGTATAGTTTGGAATTGAGTTCTCCCAGACTTCTATCGGTATGCCCAGCTAGACAGGGCGCCGGATGTATTGGTTTTACATATAGGGGCAATGACCTGGCTACGCTCCCCTTCCGGGAATTGATTCGGGATATAAAATACGATTTGCTGCATCTCTGGTCCTGTTTTCCCGGGGTGATAGTAGTGTGGTCCGAAATTGTCCCTCATAGAGTGTGGAGGCATGCTCGTTCCGTGACGCGCCTCAACAAGGCTCGTGGAAAAGTTAACCGGGCTGTCTCGAGTTTCGTAGTTAAGAGTGGCAGCGTCTTTGTCCGCCATTATGATTTTGAGGATGGGCTGGGAAATTTCTGGTTGGGGATGGGGTTCATCTGAATGCCGTCGGCATTGACCTCTGGGTCCTGCAGATCCAGGATGAGATAGAACGAGCCTTGTTGATTTGTGGGGGCTCTCATACTTAAAGGTGTTCTAAGTATGTTCGGGTGGCGGATTGGGGGTCCTTGGAGTTGGTGGTAAATTGGTGTGGGGCGATTCATCGTGGGTATGGTCCCTCCCAAACTATACAATTTCTCAGTAGTCTGGCTTATTTTGGGCTCCTGCTGGGTAGTGTCCCGGGGAGTGGTTTACACTCATTACAAGCCAACTGGGGTTTATAACGGTGCTCCTGGGCCTGTGGGGGAAACGACTGGGGGTAAATATACTATATGGTGGGCAGTTTGCACCAGATTGTAGCCCAAGGACTCCCCGTTCTCATTGTATGTATACAATAGAATTGTTATTTTAGGCATGTTTTTGTTAAATAAATGGCTGCTGTGGCCGAATTTATCCAATCCAAGGTCTCGGTGTGTTTAACTGGTGGGTTAAGTTGGGGTCACAAAGGGGGCCATAGTAATAGTAATAGGTTATATAAACATATTGACTGAACGAGCTCTGGAATCCCATGGTCATGTACATGTACGCACAATCCACACACATACACATAAATACACACACACAAGTACATGTACACATAGATACCCATACATGTACATTCACACATACACATGCACACAAATACACATGGTCACAAAGGCATACCTATACACACACACACACACACACACACACACACGCACACACACAAACATTCATACTTACACATACATACACATCCATGTATTCACACATGTACACCTCGGTGATTAGATTTAAGGGTGAGGAGTTACAGCAGAAAGAGTTCCTTCTAGTTTTAATAAAATAATAACGGGGATAGGTACTATATTGGCAGCAATTTGCAGGATGGGGAGAGTGGTTAATACTTTTTTTTGGGGCACCGCGCTGACAAAATGAACTATGGGCACTCCTATGTGGGTGGAACTGTTGTATGTGACTGATAATTGGTCAATACTGTGTATCTATTATTACACCTTTGTGGGGAAGGGGCACCAAATTGAATATTTTACCTGGATGAAAGAAAGGCTAGCTCCACCCCTGAGGGAAACAGAAATTGTTACTGAAGATTCAGGGTTAAATGACACTTCAGATACTGTATTTGAGTTACTGGGTCGCAACTGAGAGGCCCCGGGGGCGCAACTATAGGGGGTGCAGAGCAAGCAGTAGCTAAGAAGAAGACAGCAGGTAGATGTCATGGCACATGGTAGGTGGCGGCATGGGTACAGATTTTTCATTGGCACCCAAGGGCTTCAAGTTACACCTCTGATTGGCGCCATGGTAGACATTGTTACTGCTACGGGGGCCGTTCCCTGCTTAGAAGGGTGTTATGTCTTGTGAGAGAAAATGCAAAGGGTCCTCTGTGAGAAAATCTCAGGAATCTTTAATTGGTATAATTACTATTTATTATTTTAATGTCTTTCCTATCTTTTTGGACTTTAGAAATGTTTCTTCCATCTTTTGTACTTTAAAGGGTTTTTCTAAAAAAAAGTGGCCCTAAAATGTGACAATGAAAAAAAATAATTCAATGTATCGACCTTTTGGATTTCTCTCTATTCTATCAATGCCCGCCACTGCTTCTTCCTCTACATGACGACCTGTTGTCATATCTGTTAACTTTCTTATCTTCAATTTCGGCTCGTAATCATGACATCACTATGGCTACTTGTTACTGTAATGTGCTGTGATTTGGCGCAAAGGCTCCATATGGATAAGACGTAATCTCAGAGGAGAAAAAGAAACGTGGTGGTGATCATTTAGAAAATACAGCAGCTCTTGTAAAAAAGTATGAGGTTCAATCCTTCCCATCTTCGGCCAGACATAGTAACAACATCTATACCAGCACAAAAATCCAAAATTACTATTATATGTCCCCATAGACAAAAATATGCATCAAAATGTCACTTGGATTGATCTAAAAATAAATAAATTCTGTAGTCTCTAGTCATCCAGAAAAAACATTATGGCGACCAATTGTAGTTTTCGTGCTATGCTACGGTTCAGTTCAATTTAAACAATCCAAAAAGGTTCCCACATCCTAAAAAAGAACAAAAACATAAAATGAATTTTCTTGCTAATTTTGGAAAAGGCCCCTTTCCCATACAGAGTATTTAGCAAAGTCACTATTCCCAGAGTAATTGTTACAGATACTTTTCTAACTTCATTGCTTAGGGCCTTTTTTACATATGCGTCGGGGTTACGTTGATGGGTTCCGTCAGACCTCTCCGTCAGAGTAACCCATGAACGGAAACCAAACGGAAAGTTAGCATTACCACTGATTTCAGTGTTAAAGAAGAGGCTGGACGGCAGCACTGAGGGCTTAACGGTAAGCCTCCATGACTGCCATAGGCGGGACAGCCAATAGGGGAAGAGAGGGTTAGTTGAGGCAGGGAGAGGGAGGAGATGGAGCGGGGAGGAGCCGGGGGTGTTATCTGTTCTTCCCGCTGTTTTCGGCATTGAGCCGGAAGCAGCGGGAGGAACAACAAGTAAGATAATCAGCTCCCACCCTCCCGCCCTGAACTAGGTGGTAATTTTGGGGATCTGGGTTGGTTTGTGGGTTTGTCTATTTTATTGTGCTTTTGTTGTATGCTTATGTAACTTGTGTTTTCTTTTATTTCTTTTGAGCAGATCTGGGTGTCATGGCAGCTGGCGGGGGGAGTCCTTGAGGTTGGTCAGTACAAAATGGTGGGGGGTCGCATCGGGGGTATGCGTCCCCCAAAACGTTAGAATATTTGAAGACTTCATAGGGTGTTATCCCTTTGAAGTGGTCTTCTGGTGGTTGGAGCCATCTGCAGGGGTGAGCGGTGCCTCCGAGCTGGTTTACGGCTGGAGGTAAAGAGTTGGTGGTGGTTTGCAGATGGCTAATTTAAAGGAAATCGGAAAAATGGCTTCAAGGACTTCCCCTGCTCTGTTTAGTGTTAAAAATTGTAATTGTTATTTATGATTCTGACCCATGTTGGGTCATGTGAATTATAGTAGGAATTATCTGGTCGAATTCCTAAAGGAGTTATCCGAATGTTTCGGATTAAATTGCATTTAAAAATAATGTCGATTAATAAACGGCTGCTGTGGCCATTTCACATCCAACCTCGGTTGTCACGTGTCTTTATTGGAAGGGAAAGGGGAATAAAAGGTTAACATGGTTAATTAGCACATGACTCTACGTAGGCCAGTCATGCTTCCGTTGCAAATGTTTTCTGTTTGTCTACGTTATGTAAGGTTTCCATTTTTGTGGGCGGAATCAATAGCGCAGTCAATTATGCTATTGTTTCCGCTAAGAAAAAATGGAAACCTTACGGAACGGAGACAAACAGAAACCATTAGCAACGGAAGCATTACCATTGAAATCAATGGTAATGCAAAGGGAAAACGATGGTTTCTCTCTGTCTCCATTTCATTCTCACTATGCAGAATATGATCACTTCTGTCATTGCTGCATCTCACTAATACCTGGGGGATCTATCTCACGTTTTTTAAGGTACTGGTACAGAAAAATTTGGCAAGGATCACTGTGTACTTACATGTGCCCATTTTGTGGTGTTTTTTTGCGGCAATTTTGCACGAATCATGCAAAAAAAACAAAAAACACCACACCCCAACATGGGTAAAAAAATGGCTTTGGTTTTGGTGGCATGACTTCATACTGATTGTGATTTGCCACTTAGATCTGGAAGCCTCGCAAAGGGCACAAAAGCAGCAATTTGCAGAAAAAAATAAAATGTTTGCGCCCTTTCCGCTGCTCACAGCCCTGGGCGGAGCTTAACAGATGTGGACGGGGACAAAAGCGGCACAACAAATTATAGTGTGAATCTATCCCAGCTCGTAGCTGTAGTAGATTTGACATTCTGGTGTACAGACAGCCAAAGATGCGCATAATTCATTAGGCCGTGTGTGTCTCCTAATAAATTAGGCAAATCTTACTAAAGCAATCTTTATATTAAGGCTGGTGTATGAACCGTCAGTCTTAATAAATATCTTCCAATGACTCCTATAACTCAGTCCCCACCTTCGCTCTTGAGTCCCAGGGCTATGCAGGTACCGTACATATGTCCTACTGCTAAAGGTGAGGGTCTCTGGCTCTCTGCTGTTTCGCCCGCTGCAATCTTCTGCCGGTGCCAATCTCACTCTTCACCTACTTCTGATGCTGGCAACGTTCCTAGGACTGGGCGGCCTGGCAAAGGAGGAGTATCCAATCCAAATAGGAAGTACCGGTATGTCTTGGTTTATAAGCCTGGTGGGAACCCTGGCAGAGGTTTTCCGGAAAGCCCAGTCCCTATGGGTGACTTAGGGATACAAACTCTTTCTCTTAGGACGGATTCACATGAGCGTGTTCGTTCCGTGAGATATGGTCCGCATGTCGGCCACATTTCCTGGACCGAACACACTGCAGGGAGCCGGGCTCCTAGCATCATAGATATATATGACGCTAGGTGTCCCTGCCTTCAGGCGGAACTACTGTCCCGTGCTGAATACATGATTACTGTAAAGGATCTGCCAGACACAGCTTCTATGTCGACGCCCGTGGGTAATCAGTCTGCACCTGCTCCTATGTCTGTGAGACTGACTCCATCTTCCACCACTCAGAATGGCAGGCTTAGGAGTGGGAGAGCCTATCACAGCCTGGCCAGACGGAGCTAGCTTCCGCCCACTGTCTATTTATACCTGCCTTTCCTGTTCCTCCTTTGCCTGTGATTCTGCTCTGCTTGTTTCCTGGCTCTGCTGCTGCTGCTGCTTGAACTACTGATCCTCTGCTTGTTATTGACCTTGGCTTACTGACCACTCTCCTGCTCAGCGTTTTGTACCTCGTGCACTCCTGGTTTGACTCGGCTCGTTCACTACTCTCGTTTCTCACGGTGTCTCCGTGGGCAACTGCCCCGTTTCCCTAGCTTCTGTGTACCCTTGTCTGTTTGTCTGTCGTGCACTTACTGAGCGTAGGGACCGTCACCCAGTTGTACCCCGTCGCCTAGGATGGGTCGTTGCAAGTAGGCAGGGACTGAGTGGCGCGTAGATTAGGGCTCACCTGTCTGTCTCTCTACCCTGTCATTACAATTACAGTACGGGACAGTTTTCCCACAGCGAAGCAGGGACTCCTAGTGTCATAGATACTGTTTGGTCCGGGGAATGCAGCCAACATATGGTCCATATATCATGGACCGAACACGCTTGTGTGAATCCAGCCTTAGGGTTTCCATTCAGTTCCATGGAGAGAGCAGTCAGGCAGGAAACAGCTATGAAAAATACTAAGGTATTCAATGTTTAAAGGGGTTTTCCAGGATATATCCTTAGGATAGGCCATTCATTTATATCACTACACTCATATGGACATTGCTGAGATGTGTATCACCATTAAGGGATGCAGCGTTTCAGGACTGGGACCCCCATATAATATACATTGGTAGGCTCTTCTGCAAAAACCTGTCAAATAAAACACAAAAATAAATTTCTGAAAGGAAAAAACAATTACAAGACTGATATAAGGGAGGGAATTTCTGGCATATAGAACAACAAAACTATTACATTGGTGCTTCCTTATGTTTTTGGCAGGGGGAGATATGAACTCATCACTTTTTACACATCACTAATTCTTTCTAATGAAATGAAAACACTTTTATTGGTCAACCTGGTTGCCCAACACCACGCAGGTGCAGACACAAATAGATGAAACACCACGTACAAGAATTTAAGCCCCTTGCTCTCCAATAGCTCCTCATGGATTACTCCTCATTATGTCTCTCTAACAGTCCACCAGTAGACATGAAATCCACTAGATTAGCACTACATCAGTGAGAAGTTGCTTTTAAGGTGGTAGTGTCCGCCTTATCTACTAGGCTAGATTGCAGCTGCACAGGTTGCACATATTATATGTCCGCCCCAGACACCCCACATTTGAAGGCACCTATTTTACTGCACTGGGTAATGCCCTGTGCAGAAGAGAACAAGTGTTAGGATGTGGAGGAATACAAGAAACCTTAAAATATATAAATGTATCCAGAAATCATTTCCACAGACATGTGACCGTCATGCATCTGTTACTTCCCTCTAACAAGGCAGAAGGTTGCACCTTATTTTTAGCATGATTATGTAGATGATTGTCTAGGCAACATGTAATAAACAGTTTTTCTATCACAATTGTGACATTTAGAAATTGTCCATCATGAAAGTAAAATCATTATTTTATTTTTTATCCAGATAGGTTCACAATTCTGTGCTGAATTATTTCTTAAAATATCTTTATAAAAATCAGAGCTTTGTTTTTCTAATACAAAGCTCCAAATCCACTTCATAAACAGAATTGAAGAGATAACCTGCTGGCTACCTGCAGACACCACTAGGGGGAGCTAAGGAGCTTACTGCGTACGGATTATACATTGTACTCAACAATAACACACTAGGCAGTAAACTCATATGCTCCCTCTAGTGGTGGCTGCAGGTAGCCAGCATGTTAAATTTTAAATTTGTGTCTACGCAGGCAATTTAGAGCTTTGTATCAGAAAAATGGAGCTCCAACTGCTTTAAAGATATATTAAGAAATTAATCAGCACATAATTTGGAACCTAAAATCAACACAATGGTAAAAAGTGGAGATTTCCTTTAAGGTCACTTAACACTTTCTTTCCCACACACTTGCAGATTCTGGTAGAAAGCAGCCTTGCTGTCTATTCTTATACAGCCCTGGAAGACTGACTAACACCCACAATTATATGGTCTCCTTCCTATTGTAGAATCTGAATCATTTTGTCGTTTATAAAAAAGACTTGCTGTAAATGACAATGTACAATCATTATTTATGTGTCTTAACAAGACCAGAATCACAGGATGTGAAGTTCTAGGTAAATTGACCAATATTGACGTCGTCTACATGAGAAGAAACAAACCACAATAAACTTTGTTCCAGATAATGGTGATAACCTGATTAAAAAAATACTAATTACTTATAGATTAATCACCCCCATCTGTTTTACTGGATATTAGGAATCACCTTCGTAATGTAGAGCTGTGATTGCCATCAGGTGCCAGTCACATTATTTCATGCCCCGTGGGGAGGGCTACAGACAGGGTCTCGCACATAAATGTCCGTCTGAACACTCTACATTATAACGCTTCAATGTAACAGAATCTCGTAACTTGTAAGGCAATTTTTACATCTACGTTGAAAGCTCTGATAGAAGCCTCCGTCACAAATTTGGTAAAAAATGGTGCCATTTTTTTTCCCAGGAAAATGACAGACATCATGGCGAAAAACCTGACGCAACTTATTAAAGTTAAAGGGGTTTCATCAGGCGAGATTGGTGTCCGTCCTAAGACTGATTCGGCACTTCCGTTTTTTCGTTATTCTGCTCTATAACCGCTTTGGAAAACCGACCACAGATGTAAACTCAGCCTAATAATTTTACCTCTTGTTGTTACTTGTTATTCAAATATTTCTGATGGTCAATATACTAGCAAAGAAAATATGTTTTATAATATCTATCATTACTACTATTATGTGGGTACTTTGTGGCATCATTTTTTCACCGTATGGCAGCATTATTCTCCACTGTTTGGCTGTATTTAAGTATTGTATTTTACTATTAGGCTTTGTTCACACCTGCGTCGCTGCTTTCCATTGTTCTGCTCCGTCAGAGGAGCAGAACAAGGGAAAACCGGAAGCGACGGTTCTGTTGCACCACAGACACCACTAACAGCAGCTGGAATCCATTCACTTTAATTGGTTCCGTCAAAATTCCGTTGGGGCGTCGGTGGTTTTACTGGAAGCAATAGCGCAGCATGCCGCTTTATTGTTTCCGATAATCTCTGCCGGATCTACCACGGAGGCCCCTAACGGAGACTCCTGTAGTCAACTGCGCTATTCATTCCATCAAAACAACGGAACCCTTACACAACGGTAACAAACGGAAACCATTTGCATCGGGTCCGTCACCTTTGAAATCAATGGTGATGCAAACAGAAAACTATGGTTTCCGTTCATGGGTTCCCCTGACGGAAAGGTCTGACGGAACTCGTGAACGGAGCCCTGACGCAGATGTGAACGAAGCCCTGACGCAGATGGGAACGAAGCCTTAGTATGGCACTATTAATTGCAAAATGTCGGGCAATATTGGGTAGTATGACATTGTTATGTGGCACTGTTCTATGGACTCTATTTTTCATATTTGTAGTACAAAATTTTAGGTGATGTATCATACCATTATTTGCGCAAATTATATTATATTAGTATTATTATTTATACAGCACTATTAAATAGGGAGTTTATGACATTATACTTGGTGGTACTATTATTTAAGCACATTATTACAGTATTATTTTGGTGCCCATAGGCTATATTGTAAGATATCGGTGTTATCAGAAATTTAAGGCTCTGGACACCTTTGTTGCAAAATGTTTGATCAACTTTGATTTGATCGTACTTCAGATTTGCTGGAGATCGAGCCAGATCGTGTGTCGGATTTCACTGTGAATGGGATTCTGCAGCCTGCTTTTTAGGGTATGTTCACACGAGGTCATTACGTCCCTAATTGACGGACGTATTTCGGCCGCAAGTACCGGACCGAACACAGTGCAGGGAGCCGGGCTCCTAGCATCATAGTTATGTACGATGCTAGGAGTCCCTGCCTTGCTGCCGGACAATTGTCTCGTACTGAAAACATGATTAATTTGCACTAACGGTGCACTAACGGTGCACAAATTTGCACTAACGGTGTCCATACAGTTCAAGACTAAAACCAGATAATTCTCTGTGTTGGTCCATGCTCCCTGGATCTGGGTAGCTGTATATTACTTGTTCATATCTTGTAGCTTTCCATTTTATGACAACATCTTGCAGCGGAGTCGCTCTGTGATAGACTCTATGAGGGAGGCCAGCTGCATGGACAGGTCATGGTGGAGCACTGGAATAATATGTGAGCTACATGAGATCTGCTGATAACACGGATGATGTTTTTACTGTGAGTTTTAGGAAATCTATTGTGAACTAAAGCTTTTTTGGGAACAGATAATGAATATAAAAAATGACGTCAGCAAAATGATATAAAAAAAATAAAAAAATATATGAGGCTCATGTAAGGAAAATTGAACAAATGGGACATTGGGTAAAAGGGTCATGGATTCTGCAAAAAGGTTCCGTACAACTGGGCTGTATAGAAGAAAAAAGCATAATATATTACCTATAACCTATTACACAGAGACCCCAAAAAATTTTTATTATTTTTTAATGAGGGGCTAAATATAAATTTTTCACAAAACCAAACTGAAACTAATAAAAATGTTTACATGACGTTCTGTGTGACATAGACATATATTTTGATTATGAACCTAAGGCTAAATGCACATGTTGCGCAATTTGATGCAGAAAATCTGCATCAAAACCGCAGGTATATCCACGGAATTCCGTAGCTAAAACCCAAATGGGGTGAATTGTATCTGACTAGTTTTACAGAAAAATTCACCAAAATCCGCAGCATAAATCCGAACATATTTCCGCATCAAAATTTAAAAAACGCACCTAAAAACACATCAAAAGACGCATCAAATTATGCAACGTGTTTATTTAGCCTTATTCAAAAATTGTTTGGGTCCTGCAGGATTCTTTTTTTTTAGTTAATATTTTTATACTATTAGGCCGTGTTCACACAGAGTTTTTTTTTACACTTTTTTGGCTGCGGAAACCGAGGCAAAAAATGGCAAAAATTGCCTCCCATTGATTTCAATAGGAGGTGGAGGCGTTTTTTTTCCCGCGACATGCCCTATCTTGAGGCGTTTTCCATCTCAAGAACCCCATAGAAATCAATGGGAGACGGGAAAAACGCCTCGAATGACCGTATGTTAACACCCGTTTCATGCACAATTAAATATTGAAACCTGCCGAAAAAAATAGGACATGTCCTATTTTTTTATTTTACGGACCATGCTCCACTACTTTATAATGGGAGCACGGCACATAAAAATGGCCGCTGTCCGCGGCCGGCCGTGCCCGTAATTACTGGTCGTAATTACGGGCACAGTTGTGTGCATGAAGCCTTAATCAACTGGTACTGGCGGACATACTTCAGGACATATTATAATATAGACATGGGAATATAGCGTTTTACATAAGTAAAATTGTTAGAAGATCAAATAGAACAATGTTTGCTTGATTGTACGGAATGATTCAGCATCACGTTGTCTTAAAGTGAATCTCCACCTTTTAACACTGTCATTTTTAGGTCCAACATTCTGTGCTGATCCATTGGTTGGTATATCTCCATAGTGGTAGGAGTACGGTTTTTCTGATACAGAGCTTCAAATCCCTTGCATAGTATAGAGTTAAAAGATGCCATACGGGCTGCCTGCAGTCACCACTAGAGGGAGCTTACTGCGTAGTAATACATTTCTAGGCTCCCCTAGTGGTGACTGCAGGTACCACAATTTTAATTAACACAAAATATAGCTCTATTTAGATTTAAAAAAAATTGAATGTTCAGTTTAAAGTGCGTTGGGTTCTATTGTGGTGTCCGTTGCTTTGATGGGTAGATAGCGCTGAATGCAGCCCTGTTATTCTTATTAAATCAGGCGGAATTTGCAATGGAGCCTCCAACACAACTGTGAACAGATCCTTATCTGTAGTGAGGTCCAGCGCCTCCTGCAAATCTTCTCCCAGGTACATCCCTAAATTCTCTTATATAATGTATATATGGTAATCCAGGAGTGCTGCCTACTTTTTACTATATATACATATATATATTTATATATATTTATTTATTTTTTATTAATATTTTTTTAAATATGGTACTTTCTAGAAGTTGATTTAAACTATAGGACATTTTCTGATTCCTTTTTACCCTATGAGATTTCATTGTGCCTAAATATCTAGGCATAGCTATAGGGAGGGGGTGTAGAGGTAGCAGTTATACCTGGGTCCTGGTGGCAGGAGGTCCCAAAAAGGACTCTACCACAAAATAAGACACCGCTATGACACATGCTAGGTGGAGGGTCCTGTTACAGATTTTGCATTGCGTTCCAGGAGCTACCAGTTAAGCCCCTGGAGCGAATTTAAAAAAAAAAGATAACTGACCAAAAGAGCTCTGCTACATCTGTAAATCCTTTTTCTTTACACTAGAAGTATATATAAGGAACTAGTCCATCTGACTCATGCGTCCGATATGCGTTTTGCTCAGATCCAACCTTTCGTCTTTAGCATACAACAGCTTGTTAGGCAACACATGACACATCACTTTGATTTACTTTATGTTTGACTTGCGTTTCCTTTGGCATTAACCATTCCTTCCTTGAAACAAAGCTGGACTGTTCTTCAGTAACAGCTCAACATTTTACTAGTCCACTGGGGATTTCACTTATCTCTCAAGGATGTATCGCATCAACATATACCATAGTGTTTGTTTAATCAGGGTTTCCCAAGGATTTTAAGTGTGTCTTTGTTGTCTCGGGTACTTTGTTGATCTTGGGTCATATAGCAGAGAAATGCTGGACTGGATATGTAGAATTTTATATTTTATCAGTGAGAAAGCTGCTGAACAGAACTGTGAACCTTCCTCGCGCCCGCCTCAGTGCCCACCATGTCTGCCCGAGATGACTTCTGCATATTAAATATACTGTATACTGACGGGCAAATATGGATTTCTAGTTCAGTGGCCTAATCATGAGCCTGTCCTGTGTGGTAACGCGGGCGCCGAGTCGCGGTGGGCGGGGCTCTCTGAGCTGAAGTTGGTATTCGCACCCTTTGGTCACGGTGGCGCACTTTCTCTCTCCCGCTCCTCGGGCCGCAGAACCAGTGAAATAAGTGGTGCTTGTAGGATACACTGTTCTCTGTCCCCTGGGATGTTATGTGGTGTACCCCGAATAAGGATGTTCCAGGAGACAGGGTTCAATAAACTTTCACAGTAGTTTTACTGGGCACAATATGCTTGGTGGTTACTTTTGTTACAGAGGCAATGTCTTTAAGTAGTATAACCATATCACAGGGTATTGCAAATGGTGGTACCTGCTTCACCTCCCTGACTCTGTCTGTAAATCCTCCAAGTGTGCTCTGAGCTCTGCTCCTCTTTCTTCTCTATACTGTGCTGGAAGGTGCGCTGCTGACTGTCCCAATCCAGTTACACTATCACAGAGGAATGGTGTCCCTTGGGGATTCTAGGCTGTGTGCAAGCTCCTTGCTTTGCTCTAGGCCCTCTCAGTAGTGTCCAAGCTCCTTGTCTGGCTTCTGTGCCACATGCAACACACACTGACCTGCACTCCTTTCACTTCCACATGGCTGTAGCTGATCCTCTCACAGAATTCCTCTCAGTTCCACATGTCTGCTGCAGCATCTCCCTGAATCCAACTTTAGACACTGACTTGTCTGCTCTCCTCTGCCTGCACGCTGCTGCACACTTCTCCTCACTTCTGCACTGCGCTGCTCCACACACTGCACTGGGTGAGGTTTGTTCCTGAGTCCCCAGCTAGCTACACCCCTCCCCTCTCTCTGGAGAATACATCTTAAAGGTGAAGCAGCCCATTTATGTTTCTGCTGAGTCATATAGGGAAGTGAATTCAGTACCAACCATGATTACAGAATAAAGCACATTAAAACCTGCATACTAAAGCAACAGTACAATGACAGTAAATAAACAGCAATTTTCCTGGGTATCACATTCGTCCCCGGTAAAATCAGGGTCGTCCCCGACACTGTCTCTCCTGCAACAAAAACGGGACAAAAATATGCAATATAACATATTCACATGTTAAAGGTAAACTTTGCATCATAACAGCAAATGTCCATAGTGCAAATTCCTGAAAGGCAAAAATATTAAGGCAATACTGTAAAACTAGTGTCTCTCAATACATCCAGCAACAACGTCCATATGGCAAGACATCTTCTGGCGCCATTTGCAAGGCGCATGGTACAGCCGACAATCCTTGTGATGCACTTCAATAGAGATGTGGCGCAACGTGCGCAACTTGGGTTTCAAAGTAAAGTCCGGGACAGTCTCTGGGTCTCAAAAAATCAAATCAAGGCTGCATCAGCCAACTGGGGGGTCAAATGTAACTATAGGGCTCCATAGAAATAGTCTGTAGCATAGACATGTCTATTCAGTCACATTATCGTTCAGGCATTTTACCTTTGGTGGCTCTCTCCGACCTTCTAGTAGGATCACAAGTAGTAGGGGGCTGAGAGTCAATAAGTTCACAGTAGCTCGGAACAACTTGTGGGTGGGACTCAATCGGCACACTTTGGCTAGGGACAACTTGTGGGACACCTAGTTGCATCCAAGGACCGAAAGGCCAGTCAAACGGGAATATATTACCTGCAGTTTCCATGGGTGACTCCAGTCTTCCCTCAGGGGGTGTCTCATCTGGAATGGTTTCCTCTCTAGAGTCCTTCAACAGGCAAAGTTTCAGCTGATTACTGTGTACCACCTTGGTACTCTCTACGTTTTCTTTTCCAATCTTGTAGATTTCTATTTCTGGATGAGGAATGGCTTTCACAGTGTACGGCCTTGGTTCCCAATAGTCATCTAGCTTGCTGGTTCTGTGGTTCTTCTTTAACCAGACTCGATCTCCAACTTTCAAAGGTTCAGCATTGGCATTGGAATTATAGTCCTCTTCTTGTCTCTGACGTACGACTTTCATCCGGTTCTCAACCATTTCATTGGCTTCATTCAGGTGACGCTGATGCTCTGCTACCCAGTCTGTTTGTGGTAGTGGATTGATGGTATCGCTGACTTGAACTTCCATAGCTATATCAGACGGTAGTTTGCCTTGACGACCAAACATCAGGAAGTATGGAGTGTATCCGGTGGAACAATGGACTGTATTGTTGTACAAATAAGTTAGATCTGGAAGAAGAATGGGCCAATCTGCTCTTCGATGAGTAAGCACAGTTTTCAGCATTTCTATCAGTGTCTTATTCATTCTTTCGCAGAGTCCATTGCATTTTGGATGGTACGCAGTTGTTCTTAACTTCTTACAACCATAGAGGGTGCAGAACTCTTGAAACAATTGTGACTCAAACGCAGACCCTTGGTCCGTCAAAATCTGTTTGGGATATCCATAAGTTAGAACAAAGGTTTTCCAGAAGACTTCAGCTGTGGTCTTGGCTGTCAAATCCTTCACGGGCATTGCTACAACAAACTTTGTGTAATGGTCAATGATGGTCAGAGCATGGGTGAACCCAGTTCTGCTTGGCTCCAGCTTCACATGGTCAAGTGCAACTAATTCCAGCAGCTTATGACTCACAATATGATGTAGTGGCGCTTTCTGGCCAGGTTGCTCTCGTCGGCTCACTGCACAAGCAGTACATTCTCGACACCATTTTTCAATGTCCTCTCTCATTCCAATCCAGAAGAACCGTCTTCTTATAGTGGCTTAAGTCTTTTGACACCCAAAATGACCAGACTGGTCGTGGTAAGCTTCGAGAACTATGCTGGCGTCCTGCCGGGGCACCACAATCTGATTCACACGTTCATAAGTGATTGGATCTAGAGTGCGTCTGTATAGCTGACCCTTTCCTATGAATAGCCGTCTTCTCTGCCTTAACAGTTTGACCAACTCTGGATCGGCACTGATACGCTGACTCCTGCTGAGTTTTCTTCCAGATTCAAGAAGGGTTTTTAAACTTTCCAAGACTCTGCTTTCTTTCTGGACCTGAGCCCAATGTACTTTCTCTGTTTGTAGATTAAGAGGCACTTGTTTAGATGGGGGCGGGGTTCCTCTTCTTGTTGTTATGGCATTTTGGTTGGCAAATTGTGCATGACCACGCAGACCCATTCGTGTCCTGCAATAAATCATAGTCTCTGTACCTGGTTGCAGCAATATTGGTCGTCTGTCAGTCACTCGGACCTTGCAAATTTCTCCATCTGGATTGTCAAATTTCTGGTGTCCATGCGATAAGCGGAGAGTTTGCTGTATTACTCTTCTTTCTGACGATGGGGCTAAGCCCAGATCCTTCTTCAGGGCCACCATAAGTTCTTCAAAACAGTTCTGCAGCACATTCAGGCCTAGGACCACTGGGGGAAATTCGTCATCATGAACGTCAACCACTATCAGGCCTTGTTGTGGGAGTTCGGTCTGTCCAACTCTGACTGTTGGCTCCCAATATCCTTGATGGGGAATGATCTGTCCATTACTGGCTATAACATTAATCCATGTTTGTGGAGGTTTCAATAGCTGATCTAGCTTCCAATGTCGTTCATAATGTGACACTTGTATTGTTGTCACCTGCGAACCTGTATCTAGCAATGCTGCAAACGGGATTCCATCTATCTGGATAGTGACCACAGGACAGTGCCCAATGTATCGGGGAATCCACTCTGACTGATCTGGACCTATGCGCTCTCCTCCCGAGGGTTGGTCCTTGGCCTGGGGAGATTCACATTTAAATGCTGCCATTCTCGCTCAATGTGACCACTTCTCCTACACCGCCTGCAAATGGGTCTTCCTTGGGAATCAAACTGGTCAGTGGGCCTTCTCCCAAAATTTCTATAACTTTCCCCACCGGGGCTGTAATGTTGCCTACCTCTCGAAGACCAGCGATCTTCATCTTGTCGGCGTTGCTGTTTAAGTTCTCACAGCTCCTGGTACATTTCTGTCAGATCTTTAGCCAGTTCTGCAACCTGCACTTGCAACTCCTTTGCCACATCCTCCACCTGTGTCTGAGCGCACTGCGTGACAATTTCGTTGATGCCAGACATTGGCGCTGCACCGTTGGGGTTCTGTTCAGGGCGGGTTTGGACTGGGTTGGACTCTGATTCGGTCCCTAGGACTCTGATGGCCATCTCTTTAAAGTCTAGGAACGAGATGTCAGGGTTCTGCAGTGCTAAGATTCTCAATTGCGTCTTTGTAGCTTCTTTCCTTGCTCCTTCAACGAATTGATCCCTCAGGGTTCTGTCTGTATTCAGCACTTCATGTGGATCCACTTGTTTAATAGCATGCAACGCTTCCGGCAAACTGAGGGCAAAATTACCTAAAGACTCACCAGGCTGTTGCTTCGTGCCAAAGAACTGCATCTTTAGTTCAGAGATAGTCCGGGTATCAAACGTAGTGCTCAGCCGCTCAAAAATCTTTTCCACTGTCCGTTTTTCAGTGTGAGGCCAGGACTTCACCTCCCTCAAGGCTGCTCCTCCTAACTGACCGATCAGCATTTCCACTTTTTGCTCTACGGTAACCGGGTACAGCTGGAACGTGGCTTGCATCTTCTCCTTGAAGTCTCTCAGGCTGTTTGCATCTCCATTATAGTTGGGGAGCCAGGGCGCTCCAAAATAATACGGCATCGTTATTGGCATTGCGTGCGCTGTGCTGGGGGTCCCACTGCTGCCAGGCAGTTCATGATCTCCCTCCATCGACATCTTATCAGAGACCTTCCGGTCGTGCTGTCTTTACTTAACAACAGTCTGTCCCTGCAGATAATACGCAGCAAGAAAACAGTGCAGTCATCCACTTACTGTCACACACACAGAGCGATCTCACAGTCCTGCGCTCTCCAAGCGAATCGCGGCTTCCTTCACAGGATGGCTGCCGCAGAACCTCCTGTTTAAGGTCACACCTCATGGTACATCCTGTTCGTGACGCCAATTTGTGGTAACGCGGGCGCCGAGTCGCTGTGGGCCGGGCTCTCTGAGCTGAAGTTGGTATTCGCGCCCTTTGGTCACGGTGGCGCACTTTCTCTCTCCCGCGCCTCGGGCCGCAGAACCAGTGAAATAAGTGGTGCTTGTAGGATAAACTGTTCTCTGTCCCCTGGGATGTTATGTGGTGTACCCCGAAATAAGGATGTTCCAGGAGACAGGATTCAATAAACTTTCATAGTAGTTTTACTGGGCACAATATGCTTGGTGGTTACTTTTGTCACAGAGGCAATGTCTTTAAGTAGTATAAACATATCACAGGGTATTGCAAATGGTGGTACCTGCTTCACCTCCCTGACTCTGTCGGTAAATCCTCCAAGTGTTCTGTGAGTTCTGCTCCTTTTTCTTCTCTATACTGTGCTGGAAGGTGTGCTGCTGACTGTCCCAATCCAGTTGCACTATCACAGAGGAATGGTGTCCCTTGGGGATTCTAGGCTGTGTGCAAGCTCCTTGTCTGGCTTCTGTGCCACATGCAACACACACTGACCTGCACTCCTTTCACTTCCACATGGCTGTAGCTGATCCTCTCACAGAATTCCTCTCAGTTCCACATGGCTACTGCTGCAGCATCTCACTGAATCCAACTTTAGACACTGACTTGTCTGCTCTCCTCTGCCTGCACGCTGCTGCACACTTCTCCTCACTTCTGCACTGCGCTGCTCCACACACTGCACTGGGTGAGGTTTGTTCCTGAGTCCCCAGCTAGCTACACCCCTCCCCTCTCTCTGGAGAATACATCTTAAAGGTGAAGCAGCCCATTTATATTTCTGCTGAGTCATATAGGGAAGTGAATTCAGTACCAACCATGATTACAGAATAATGCACATTAAAACCTGCATACTAAAGCAACAGTACAATGACAGTAAATAAACAGCAATTTTCCTGGGTATCACATCTGCACCGACACCACGTAAAGCAAGTCTAGTGACAAAGTAGTATGTAATCACGTTATAATTAAAATTGTATTAATTCTATCTATCTATCTATCTATCTATCTATCTATCTATCTATCTATCTATCTATCTATCTATCTATCTATCTATCTATCTATCTATCGCAGTGGTGTTGCCAATAACAGTTATCTGGGGGATGAGCCCCTGGATTTTTGGCCCAATGCACCAGATCCCCAGGCAAGCACCACTTTCAACTATATCCACATCCTCAGGATGCAAATACAGTTGAAACCAATTGCAGATCAGGGACCACCTACTCTCTCATAGTGGGCCATAGGCAGTCTGCAAGATGCTGGGATGACGTACAGTATGTCAGAAGCCCGAATTAGGCTGCACAGGCCAGAAAAGGCTGCAACAATGGGGCAAAAACAGGTACAACATTTGGGGAAGCAGCAGGATGAGTAGGTGTAAGTGGGGAAAATGTGGGGTGATTGCAGAAAACTCAATGAGCCAAAGATGTCTGTGCTGTAAATTCTGCAGAGACGAGTCGTGGCTGGGAGAAGTCATCATAGCCGTCTGTGTAGGATAAAGACGAAAAAAAGAGAACGTCTACAGTCAAAGTAGATGTCACCTGTGAGTCACAGGATGTAACTGTACGGTAATCACTTATATAGTCTGCAGAGCGCCTGTGTAGGACTGTTATCTATCACTATATGGTCAATGTATTGTGGTAACAATGGTCTTTGTATAGTGTGTTTATTTTTACTATAATACATAGATTAATACGTAAGAACAGCCATAACGTAATATTCAGGGTCAGTGCACTAAGCCGGTCATGTGTAATAAAAGTTGTCTTATAGCTGTGCTGTCTTTGAGATATATATATATATATATATATATATAAACATATAATAGGAGCAGCACTGTGCAAAAAAACAAAAACAGCTGGTGCTAAGCTTCAAATAACAGGGAGTGACGTTCTCCCAGTAAGGTATATGGAAAAAATCGAGCAAAGAAGCAGCACTCAATAGCAAAAAATGAAATTTATTCACCCAACACAGCAACGTTTCACTTCCTCCATGGAAGCATTTTCAAGCAATTAGTGAAAAGCACACACAGGTATATATAGGGAGCACAAAGCTCAATTAACAAATCATCTAAATAGCAGCAATTATACACTTCATATTGAAAAAAATACCCCGTGTAACAGTGTAACAAAATATTACATATATGTGTACAAGAGTCAAACATTGACAAATGGTATGAAGAACTTTAAAATTCCAACGAGTGTCATACGTGCCTATAAAATAGTGTAATGCATTAATTGCATATTGATTAATAATCACATTATAATACACAATAGCTGGCACTCACCAATCTGGAGAAACAAGGACATCCTGAACAGAACATGTGTGGAATTAAAATTTCCGGCGTTACAAACACCGAACTGCACATGCCCCAACTCTATCTGTCCATTGGGTAAGGCTATCACATGTGATCTGACTGGCCGTGACGATGCACAGCGACGCAACAGCTGACATGATTACATCACTAGCAGAGGCCCATCAAATCGCACAGTCGTGTTAGGGTCAATGCAACATAATACGCCATGTTTGTTAAGGGCAAATATGCCAGAACTACAGTTTACAGGGTGGAGATACCACTAAAATACCTCTAATGAAGTCGTGAATAACACATTCCGCTAGTCAAGAAGGAGTGTATGAAAACTGTGTATAAGATGCACAGTGGTAGGTTTTGCTCAATTGGAATACCTTATGTCCCAAGAGACAAGAGAACGCCCGCTCGCATAGCGTGCAGAACTCAAGTCCCACGAAGGAATACTCAGCCAATGCGATGATCTATCATCAACACAGAGGCGCGTAGTATTACTCCTATTAAGGGATCTCTGGAAAATGAGCAAAAACCTGTACCTTCGAATCAGAACTCCCCCGTTGCGGAGCTATCATTCACGGCTCAAAACGTATATATATAAAAAGAGTCAATAAGCAACCCAAATGATACTGAACAAACATAGATGGCAGATGTCGTGGAGCTGTGCAAAATCAACAACATTATTGCAGTTCACATAGATAAAGAAAAATCTAAATAAAAATTTAAATGAAAATTTTTTATTCAATAACACTCTCCTATGACAGAAAAAAAGAGGCCACATGTGTACAGAATTCCTTGTTCCAGTTGGCAAGTGTCTTCCAATATCAATATCGAGACTTCAATCTATAAAAAAGAAGAAAGAAGAGGTATATTAAAAATTACAGTATAATAGCTTTCCTATTCCTATACATCAGACAATATCTAGAGTAGTGAAGGGATCATGAACAGATATCATTAGGCAAAGGAATCCCCAAGGAACGCCGCAGAGGCCAAATCTAAAGGCTGTACATGAAGAGAATGACCTCTCAAAACCATCTGGACCACAATGTCCTAGATGTAATAAAATACTTATTTGAATACATGAAGAGAATGACCTCTCAAAACCATCTGGACCACAATGTCCTAGATGTAATAAAATACTTATTTGAATACATTCAAGGGGTAATCAATATTGAGACCGTTAGGGTAGAGGGAATTTAGTCTATTGATCCACTGAACCTCCCGTTGTTTAAGGATCAATTCCCTATTCCCTCCCCGTTTGAGGGGGGGAACCCCATCAATGATGCAAAATCTAAGTTGTTGTACACTATGACCCATTTCCACAAAATGTCTCGCTACAGGGAGTTCTACCTTCTTTGTACGTATGCTAGACTTATGATTGTTTAATCTCAGTCTACATTCAGTTGTGGTCTCCCCCACATAAATCAAATTACAAGGACATTGAAGAACATAAATAACATAGTCACTTCTGCATGTATAGTAGGAGGTAATCTTATAAGCTCTACCGGTAGTAGGATGCAAAAAAGAACTGCCTTTGAGAATAATCGCACAACTATCACAGGACAGGCAGGGAAAACAACCGTTCCGTGTCGAGTCCTGTTGTCTACCTCTGCCCTGAACATTCCTTGTACTGACATCCGTCACGACCAATCTGTCCCTTAAATTGCGGGGTCTTCTGTATGAAAATAAAGGAGGGGATTGAAATTCTATCACTTTATCATAGTAGTTACTCAGAATTCCCCAATGTTTTCTGATAATATTTGCCACATTAGGACTGCATACACTGAATGTGGAAACCATAGGGAGTCTATCCATTTTCTGCTGAATCTTCTTCCTATCCTGCCCTAGTTGGGCCCTATCCACTCGTTTAACTCTTTCCAGATGTGTCTTAAGAAGACGCTCTGGGTATCCTCTGTCTATGAACTGAATTTTCCTGTGAGTGCAAAGAGTTTTTGATGGGCTTGCTGGATATAGTACTTACCTGTAATCACTTTCTGTTCAATGATGAATATTTTATGCAACTTCGTGGAACGGCTATGGGGTCCAATGTGGCCCCTACGTATGCCAATATTGTCATGGCTGACATGGAGGAGACGTCGATCTATGTATCCCACCACTTCACTTCGGTACTTGGGTGGTGGCGATACATAGATGACGTCTTCCTCATTTGGACAGGGGACCTGCTTGGTTTGAACAGTTTTTTTGAGCATTTAAACCTGATAGACTCCGACATTCAATTCACTATGGTTGTTTCTGATAGTCAGGTCCAATTTCTTGATACCTTGGTATGCATACAAAATAATAAACTTGTAACTGATTTATTTGTTAAAGACACGGACTGCAACAATGTACTCAGCTTTGACAGTCATCACCCTAAGGGGATGATCAAATCCCTACCGTATAGTCAGCTATTGAGGGTTAAACGGATTGTTGATGATCCCATTAGTTTAGACCATAAACTCAATACGATGGTTAGGAAGTTCATAGACAGAGGATACCCAGAGCGTCTTCTTAAGACACATCTGGAAAGAGTTAAACGAGTGGATAGGGCCCAACTAGGGCAGGATAGGAAGAAGATTCAGCAGAAAATGGATAGACTCCCTATGGTTTCCACATTCAGTGTATGCAGTCCTAATGTGGCAAATATTATCAGAAAACATTGGGGAATTCTGAGTAACTACTATGATAAAGTGATAGAATTTCAATCCCCTCCTTTATTTTCATACAGAAGACCCCGCAATTTAAGGGACAGATTGGTCGTGACGGATGTCAGTACAAGGAATGTTCAGGGCAGAGGTAGACAACAGGACTCGACACGGAACGGTTGTTTTCCCTGCCTGTCCTGTGATAGTTGTGCGATTATTCTCAAAGGCAGTTCTTTTTTGCATCCTACTACCGGTAGAGCTTATAAGATTACCTCCTACTATACATGCAGAAGTGACTATGTTATTTATGTTCTTCAATGTCCTTGTAATTTGATTTATGTGGGGGAGACCACAACTGAATGTAGACTGAGATTAAACAATCATAAGTCTAGCATACGTACAAAGAAGGTAGAACTCCCTGTAGCGAGACATTTTGTGGAAATGGGTCATAGTGTACAACAACTTAGATTTTGCATCATTGATGGGGTTCCCCCCCTCAAACGGGGAGGGAATAGGGAATTGATCCTTAAACAACGGGAGGTTCAGTGGATCAATAGACTAAATTCCCTCTACCCTAACGGTCTCAATATTGATTACCCCTTGAATGTATTCAAATAAGTATTTTATTACATCTAGGACATTGTGGTCCAGATGGTTTTGAGAGGTCATTCTCTTCATGTATTCAAATAAGTATTTTATTACATCTAGGACATTGTGGTCCAGATGGTTTTGAGAGGTCATTCTCTTCATGTACAGCCTTTAGATTTGGCCTCTGCGGCGTTCCTTGGGGATTCCTTTGCCTAATGATATCTGTTCATGATCCCTTCACTACTCTAGATATTGTCTGATGTATAGGAATAGGAAAGCTATTATACTGTAATTTTTAATATACCTCTTCTTTCTTCTTTTTTATAGATTGAAGTCTCGATATTGATATTGGAAGACACTTGCCAACTGGAACAAGGAATTCTGTACACATGTGGCCTCTTTTTTTCTGTCATAGGAGAGTGTTATTGAATAAAAAATTTTCATTTACATTTTTATTTAGATTTTTCTTTATCTATGTGAACTGCAATAATGTTGTTGATTTTGCACAGCTCCACGACATCTGCCATCTATGTTTGTTCAGTATCATTTGGGTTGCTTATTGACTCTTTTTATATATATACGTTTTGAGCCGTGAATGATAGCTCCGCAACGGGGGAGTTCTGATTCGAAGGTACAGGTTTTTGCTCATTTTCCAGAGATCCCTTAATAGGAGTAATACTACGCGCCTCTGTGTTGATGATAGATCATCGCATTGGCTGAGTATTCCTTCGTGGGACTTGAGTTCTGCACGCTATGCGAGCGGGCGTTCTCTTGTCTCTTGGGACATAAGGTATTCCAATTGAGCAAAACCTACCACTGTGCATCTTATACACAGTTTTCATACACTCCTTCTTGACTAGCGGAATGTGTTATTCACGACTTCATTAGAGGTATTTTAGTGGTATCTCCACCCTGTAAACTGTAGTTCTGGCATATTTGCCCTTAACAAACATGGCGTATTATGTTGCATTGACCCTAACACGACTGTGCGATTTGATGGGCCTCTGCTAGTGATGTAATCATGTCAGCTGTTGCGTCGCTGTGCATCGTCACGGCCAGTCAGATCACATGTGATAGCCTTACCCAATGGACAGATAGAGTTGGGGCATGTGCAGTTCGGTGTTTGTAACGCCGGAAATTTTAATTCCACACATGTTCTGTTCAGGATGTCCTTGTTTCTCCAGATTGGTGAGTGCCAGCTATTGTGTATTATAATGTGATTATTAATCAATATGCAATTAATGCATTACACTATTTTATAGGCACGTATGACACTCGTTGGAATTTTAAAGTTCTTCATACCATTTGTCAATGTTTGACTCTTGTACACATATATGTAATATTTTGTTACACTGTTACACGGGGTATTTTTTTCCAATATGAAGTGTATAATTGCTGCTATTTAGATGATTTGTTAATTGAGCTTTGTGCTCCCTATATATACCTGTGTGTGCTTTTCACTAATTGCTTGAAAATGCTTCCATGGAGGAAGTGAAACGTTGCTGTGTTGAGTGAATAAATTTCATTTTTTGCTATTGAGTGCTGCTTCTTTGCTCGATTTTTTCCATATATATATATATATATATATATATATATATATATATAAAAACGTTTAACAAACTTGTATGTGTACTGTGATCATTTTTAAGCTTTAAAGGGTAACCAAACGTTCATAGTGACATGTCAGTTTTGATTGGTGGGGGTCTGAGCACTAAGACCCCCACCAAGAGGCGGAAGCGCTCATGTGAGCGCTGAGCCGCTTTCTTTGTGTTCAGATTTTTTCCGGAAACCCGATGTATCGGTGTACAGGCTCATAGACTTTCTATTCAGCCCGTACATCGCTACATCGATTTACGGAAAAAGCCGAACAGAAACGAAGCGGCTCATCGCTTACACAAGCGCTTCTGCCGCTTCGTTTTAGCGATTGGTGGGGTCTCATTGCTCACACCCCCACCAATCAAAACTGACATGTCACTGTGAATGTTTGGTTACCCTTTAAAGCTTAAAAATGATCACAGTACACATAAACATGCAAATGAATGAAGTCCTCCACAAAACCCGAACTTGGCAAACCAGTCCTGTCACTATTATGTGAATAGGATGAAGTTGTAGAAAGATGGAGGAATAATGTAAAAGATTATGTATTATTAAGAAGGAAAACGCCAAGGCAGGTTATAGCTACAGTTTCTTTCTGAAAATCACAGTAATAGCACCAGCTGTTGTATGGGATCTCCATCTTCCCCTTTAAATGACCTTTGCAACTGCAAAATTAAAGCTAGACAAGATTGGTGGAAAATGGAATTATATGAAGATCATATGTATCAGACATTAAATAATTCAGTAATGGCAAAGACTAGAACAAAAAAAGTGCAAAGGCCTTTGCAGTCACTGACCGCCGGCTTCTCTCACCATCCGGCGGCCGCGACCAAAGACTTTTGTACTCCTGCCGGCGTCGCCTTCTCCAGCACACGCAGACGCAATGCTCTGCAATTGTTTCTAAGGTCCCCGGCCAGCGCGCGCACCTGTAATATGTTCCCTGCCCAATCCTTACACACCCTGAAATATAAAAAGGTCTCTCCCTTGCCTGAGCATAGTTGTAGTCTTCCCATGTTTGTTAAGCAAATGGTCCCTTAGTTGTATCCTGTTCCCAGTGCTCCCGTATCCTGCTTTTCGTATCCTGTATCAAGTAACTGTATTTGTTCCTGAGCTAATCTCTAGTGTTGGTGTCGCATTTGAGTTCTGCTACGTCCAGTGTCATCTGCCACGTCCTGTGTCATCTGCCACATTCTGTGTCATCTGCCACGACCAGTGTCATCTGCCACACCAAGCATCAGCTGCCACGCCAAGCATCATTGGTGCCACAATCATCTGTGCCAAGACATCTGCTACATCTCGTGCTGTCTGGACTTTCATACAGATACTCTTGTGCAGAGCGGCCTAGTGTGTCCACATATCCCGGAATCGTGACAGTACGCTCAGGCCATGAATCCTGCTGGCCAACCTAAGAGTACAGGCCAAATGATGTAAGCAGACATGCGCAGACTTGCGTGACCTCCGGGCACGCTTGTATCAACTACTACTACTCCGTAATTGACTGTTTGGATCATCCTTCTATTCCTCCTCTAGCTGTTACTGCCGCTCCACTACCTGCTACCCCTCCTGCCTGTCCTGGGTCTGCAGTCTTGTTGCCTCTAACTCCTCGCTACGACGGGAATCCTAGGACCTGTAGAGGTCTCTTCCCCTCTGATGAGGCCAAGGTTGCATTTATTATTTCTCTCCTCGCTGGCAAAGCCCTGGAATGGGCGAACCCCATCTTGGAACGAGAGGGTCCGGAATTCTCTGACCTACCACTGTTTCTAGAGACTTTCTGTACAGCGTTCGAGGAACGGGATTGAACATCCTCTGCAGCTGCCTCTCTGCTGACCCTAGTGCGGCTAGTGCATCCACATACCCACAGATCATGGCAGTATGCTCAGGCCATGGACCCCGCTGGTAAACCCAAGACCTTGACGACGTTACAAGCTATGCAAGTGGATCTGCGAGACCTCCGGTCATGACAGGATCAACTCCTCCTGGCAGTGAACGCCATTGCACATCGGCTGGATGCGCAAGCTGCAGTCTCCACAGCTCTGGTTCCTGTTACTCTGGCTGTTCCTCCTGCTACACCTCCTGTCAGTACCAGTCCTCATCCCCGATTCTCGCTGCCACTACCGCCTCGTTACGACGAAGACGTGAGTACCTGCAGGGGATTCCTGAACCAGTGCCAGATCCACTTCACGTTATATGCCAGAGCGTTCCCTTCTAATGGCGCAAGGATCGCTTTTATCATCTCTCTCCTTTCTGGCAAGGCCCTAGCATGGGCAAATCCTATCTTGGAACGTCAGGGACCAGAGACCAGGGGTTCCTACTGACATTTTGCACAGTGTTTGAGGAGCCTGGACGAGTCTCGTCAGCAGCTGACTCCATGCTGACTCTTCGCCAGAGAGACATCTCCGTTGGCGAGTATGCCATTCAGTTCCACACCATAGTGGGAGAGCTGTCCTGGAAGAACGGAGGCCTTGGCAGCTACATTCTGTAGGGACTGTCTTCCAAAATCAAAGATGAACTTGCCGCTCGTGATCTGCCATCTACCCTGGATGAACTCGCTCTGCTTGCCACCCGGGTCGACAAGAGGCTCCGAGAACGATCCCAAGAGGTTCGCCGGGAGAGAGAGTTCCCTAAAGTAGCCTTCACTGTCCAGAAATCTCTGTTGGCCTCACCCGTTGGCCCACCTGAGGAGCCTATGCAGGTGGACCGGCTCAAATTATCCATCCAGGAGAAACAACGCAGACGCTCTTCAGGTCTGTTTCTGTATTGTGGCCACAAAGGTCATTTTGTGCGTCAATGTCCTCAGAAACCGGGAAATCTCCAGCACCTAGGGTTTATTGGAGAGACAACACTAGGTGAATCTACCTCTGTATCGATTGCCACCAGTGTAGGATAGCACGGTTTGCATGCTTATTTGAATTCAGGAGAGGCTGAAAATTTTATCCAGCAGGACCAGCAGTATCACGGTTTGTGGGTATGTGGACCCACTAGGCCGCACCGCTGTAGCGGGGAGGCAGCTGGCCAAATAACAGGGAACCCCAGCAATACAAAACCCGCACAAGGGTACCTGGATAGTCCAGACAGTGGCCGCAGCTCTGGCACGGATCGAGGTGGGTGCAGCAGGTAACGCCAGACGTGGCGGATGACAGCAGGTGCCGCAGGTTGCGCCAGATGTGGTGAATCCCTCTGGACGTGGCAGATGACACAGGACGTGGCGGAGGACATGGCAAACAATATCAGGTGCAGTAGACACGACTCCAACTTGTAGGCACAGGAACAAGTAGAGAGCACGGGATACAGGAAGAGGTAACAGGGCACGGGTAACAACTGGAACGGGAAACACTAAGGGACCATTTGCAAGACAGACTAGGGATAACTAACAACGCTCAGGCAAGGATCAGATGGGCTGGGGCCCTCTTATAGTCCAGTAAATCATGCATGTGGATAATGCTGATTTCATATATGTGCGCGCGCTGGCCCTTTAAGAGTTGGCACGAGCGTGCACGCACCCTATGGGACACAGCGGACCGGAGAGGAAGTGAGCGCTGGCGTCACCTAGGAAGAAGATGGGGACCAGCGCTCACAGATCCATGGCTGCGGGCGTCAGGAGGTGAGTAGACCCGACGGCCCACGGCCATGGACGCTACAGTATCCCCCCTCTTACACCCCCTCTTCTTGGGACCAGAGCGAGAGAGGAACTTCTTAACGAGAGCAGGGGCATCGAGGTTCTCCTCCGGCTCCCAGGACCTCTCCTCAGGACCAAACCCTCTCCAGTCCACCAAAATAGAAAGTCCTTCCTTCTGCCCTCTTGCAGTCCAGGATCTCCCTCACCTCGAACACATCAAAAGAACCGCTGGGAACAATTGTGGAACAGGAGGTCTTGCTGTAGCGGCTCAGGACCACTGGTTTCACGAGGGACACATGAAAGGAGTTGGGGATTCTGAGGGTAGGAGGCAGCTGCAGTTTATAGGAGTCAGGGTTAATCTGTTGCAGAATCTCAAAAGGACAGAGGAACCTGGGAGCAAACTTGTATGAAGGCACCTTCAAACGAATGTTCCATGGGGACAGCCAGACTTTGGTACCTGAGGGGGATTTTTTTTTTTGTATCCGCTTTTCACTTCATGCGATTGACAGCCAGCAAAATAGAGGACCGGGACTGTTGACGGATTTGCAGAAAGTCCCCAAATGCAGAGTCAGCAGCGGGTACCTGAGAAGTAGTAGACACTGGAAGAGTGACTCTAGGATGTTGACTGTACACAATGTAAAACGGAGTGGAAGTGGTGGACTCGCTTGTATAGTTGTTGTACGAGAACTCGTCCCATGGAAGAAGCTGTACCCAGTTATCATGCTGTAAAGAGATGAAGTGGCGGAGATAATTCTCCATGATCTGGTTGATCCTCTCAACTTGCCCATTGGACTGGGGGTGATAGGCTGAGGAAAAGTCCAATCTTACATCCAGGAGTTTACAGAGGGCTCTCCAGAACTTTGAGGTAAACTGAACCCCCTGGTCGGACACAATGTGAAGAGGCAAGCCATGCAAGCGAAAGATGTGTTGAATGAAGAGACTCGCCAGTCGGGGAGCAGAAGGTAGGCCGGTCCACGGGATAAAATGTGCCACCTTCGAGAACCGGTCCACCACCACCCAGACAGTGTTGCATCCTGCTGAGGGGGGAAGGTCTGTGACAAAGTCCATCGCAAAGTGCTGCCAGGGGGGCATTGGGTACAGGCAGAGGTTAAAGCAGGCTGGCAGGCTTGGAGTGAGTAACTTTGTTAGAAGCACACACCGTGCAAGAAGAGACAAAGTCCAGAACATCTTTAGGTAGCGCGGGCCACTAGAAGAGACGAGCAATCAGGTCTCGGGTATTACGGAGCGTGCCCAGCCAGTTTAGAACTGTGTCCCCAGCGGAGAATTCTTCTCTTGTCTGCCAACCGAACAAAAGTCCTCCCTGGAGGGATGTCTCTAACATGTAAAGGATTAGCAGTGACAATGCAGGACGGGTCAATGATAGTTTGAAGGGACTCCACCATGTCATCCGTCTCAAATGACCTGGACAGGGCATCGGCCCACACATTCTTGTCAGCGGGACGGTAGTGGAGCACAAATTGGAAACGAGTGAAGAACAGCGAACACCTGGCTTGACGGGGATTTAGTCATTGAGCGGACTGAAGATAGGTAAGGTTCTTGTGGTCGGTGTAGATGGGGTGAGCTGCGTCCTATTCAAGATGTCTCCACTCCTCCAGAGCCAATTTGATGGCCAGTAGCTCCCGATCTCCAATAGAGTAATTGCACTCTGCAGAAGAAAAAAATCTCGAGTAGTAGCCACATACTACTGCCTTTCCTTTGGAGCTCTTCTGGAACAGAAGTGCACCTGCACCAACAGCGGAAGCATCCACCTCCAAAGAGAACTGCCAAGATACGTCAGGATGTGGCAAATCCCTTTGGACGTGGCAGATGACACGGGATGTGGCGGACAATAGCAGGTGCAGGAGACACGACTCCATCTAGTAGGCACCGGAACAAGTAGACAGCACGGGATACAGGAACAGGTAACAGGGCACGGGTAACAACTGGAACAGGAAACACTAAGGGACCATTTACAAGACAGTCTAGGGATAACTAACAACGCTCAGGCAAGGATCAGATGGGCTGGGGCCCTCTTATAGTCCAGGAAATCATGTGAGTGGATGATGCTGATTTCTTACATGTGCGTGCGCTGGCCCTTTAAGAGTAGGCACGCGCGTGCGCGGGCACCCTACTGGACACAGCAGACCGGAGTGGAAGTGAGCGCTGGCGTCTCCTAGGAAGGAGATGGGGACCAGTCAGGAGGTGAGTAGACCCGACGGCCCGCGGCAATGGACGCTACACTTAGTTGATCGTCTACGTCTTCTCTTGGCCACAGTTCCTCTGGAGAAGCCTCTGGCGGTCGCCTCTGTAGATGGACAGCCTCTGCATGACCCTATCCTCTCTATCACCAAATCTCTGAGACTACAGGTAGGAGTTATTCATTCAGAGCTGATAGCTTTCTATGTCCAATGCTATCAACCCAATTTTGCTAGGATTGCCATGGCTTCGCCAACATGCTCCAGAGCTTGATTGGAATTCCAGAGATGTCCTCCAGTGGGGACCTCGATGTCTGCACTACAAACCTCAGGTTTGTCCCGTTCTTCCCACACTACCTCAGTCACTCTTTGAGTTGCCTCTATAGTATGCAAGCTATGCTGATGTTTTCAGGAAAAAGAAGGCAGAGATTCTTCATCCTCATCGTCCATATGACTGCCCTATAGAGTTGCTTTCTGGCGTCTCACTCCCTCGAGGATGGATCTACCCATTTCCTTACCTAAAAACACAGGCCATGTCGGAGTATGTCAAGGCGAACCTGTTGAGAGGATTCTTCAGGAAGTCTTCTTCACCGGTCGGAGCAGGATTCTTCTTCGTGGAGAAAAAGAATGGGTGACCCCGACCGTGCATTGATTACCGTGGGTTAAACCAAGTCACAGTAAAACACAAGTACCCCACGCCGCTTATCTCCGATCTCTTCGACAGGATTCGTGGAGCCAAGGTTTTTACTAAGCTGGATCTACGCGAGGCCTATAACCTGAGTATACGCAAAGGTGACAAATGGAAACCGCATTTAACAGCCGAGATAGTTATTACGAGTATCTTGTCATGCCCTTTGAACTATGTAATGCTCCAGTAGTATTCCAAGAATTTGTGAACGACATCTTCCGTGATCTTCTGTATGTCTGTGTGGTGGTGTATTTGGATGACATCTTGATCTACTTATTCGATCTGATGACGCATTGGAAGTATGTCCACCAAGTCTTGTTATGGTTAAGTGGGAATAAATTATACGCAAAACTGGAGAAGTGCATATTTGAAAAGAGATCATTGCCCTTCCTGTGCTATATTGTCTACGATCGTGGTCTTAAAATGTACCCGGAAAAGGTGAAGTCTGTCTTGGAGTGGCCAGGGTCTCCAAGCTATACAAAGATTTCTTGGATTTGCTAATTTTTACCATAAGTTTGTCGCAAATTTCTTGTCCCTTACCGTTCCCATCTCAGCCTGCGTCTGCCTCTATTCTTCATCATCCTGATGTTACACAACAGTTTTCCGTGGAGGTTGATGCCTCTTCCATTGGTGCAGGAGCACTTCTGTTCCAAAATAATTCTAAGGGTAAGGCAGTATCTTGCGGATTCTTCACCAAACTCTTGTCTCCTGCTGAGCGCAACTACTCCATTGGGGATCGACAATTGCTCGCTGTTAAAAGGGCCTCGGAAGAATGGACACACCTGCTAGAAGGGTCCGCTCATCCCATCATTATCTACACCGATCAGAAAAATCTTACCTAGATCTTGCCAGATTTTGTATTCTTCTCCACTTCCATCCTGCGGACAAAAACATTAAGCCCAATGTCCTGTCTCGATCATTTGAAACTGATGACTCAGAAGATAAACCTCAACATATTATGGATCCTTCTAGGATTATTTACGTAAATCCTCTGCAGATCATGGACATTCCTCCTGGAAAGATTTTTGTCCATCCTGCTGACTACTGACATGGACTACCTCTTCATATTGTTTCTGACCGGGGTGTACAGTTCACGTCTACATTTTGGAGAGCCCCGTGTAAACTTTTGGATGTGAAGCTGGACTTCTCTTCTGCCTATCACCCACAGTGTAACTGTCAATTGGAGAGGATCAACCATATACTAGAGAATTATATCCGTCATTTTGTCTCTGTCCAACATGAGAATTGGGTACAGCTTCTGCCTTGGGCGGAAATCTCATACAATAACCATACAAGTGAGTCTACTGCTTCCGCTCCATTCTATATTGTATACAGTCAGCACCCACGAGTTCTTTTTCCGGTGCCAACTATGTCTCAAGTGCCTGCAGCCAATTGTTCATTCAGGGACTTTTCTTCACATCTGTCAGCAGACCAAGTCTGCGATTCTTCAGGCGGTAGATCGCATGAAAGCATATGCCGATAAGAAGAGAAGGGTCCCTCCTTAGTTTCTCCCCGGAGTCAAGGTCTGGCTCTCTTCAAAGAACATTGATCTGAAGGTTCCTTCCCACAAATTCGCTCCCAGTTTCCTCAGCCCCTTCCAGGTGTTACAACAGATAAACTCAGTGTCCTATAAGCTTTGGCTGTCTCCTACTCTCAAAATCCCCAACTTGTTCCATGTGTCCCTCCTAATGCCTGTGGTCCTGAATCACTACAGTAAATCTCCTAGTTCTGCAGTTGTTACCAGTGGTTCTTCTGATGTCTTTTAGGTGAAGGAAATTCGGGACTACAAGAGAGTAGGAGGAAAGACTTTCTATCTGGTGGACTGGGAGGGGTTTGGTCCTGAGGAGAGGTCTTGAGAGCCAGAGGAGAACATGCGTGCACCCATCCTTGGCCTTAAATGGGCCAGCGTGCGCACCTGTATTATGTTCCCTACCCAATACTCACACACCCTGAAATATAAAGAGGGCTCTGCCTTCTTCCTCCTTGCCTGAGCATTGTTGTGGACTTCTCATGTTCATGTTCATTAAGCAAATGGTCCCTTAGTTGTATCCTGTTCCCAGTGTTCCCGTATCCTGCTTCCCTATCCTGTATCCAGTAACTGTGTTTGTTCCTGAGCTAAAGTCTAGTGTTGGAGTCGTGTAAGAGTTCTGCCATGTCCAGTGTCATCTGCCATATCCTGTGTCATCTGCCACGTCTGGTGTCATCTGCCATGTCTGGTGTCATCTGCCATGTCCTGTGTCATCTGCCATGTCCTGTGTCATCTGCCATGCAAAGCATCATCAGTGCCACGAATCATCTGTGCCAAGGCATCTGCTACACCTTTGTGTCTGTCTGGTCTTTCATACAGGTACTCTTGTGCTTAGACTTTCCATTGGCTGTTGTTTGGTCAGCTGCCAATCCGCTATGACGAAGCGGCCTAGTGGGTTCACATACCCCGGAATTGTGACATTAAGTACTTGAAATCACAAGGCTTTTCTAACATTTTCATATCTATCTATTTATCTATCTGGTTATTAACATATTTAGTGACATACAGTGCTTTCGGAAAGTCTTCAGACCCTTTCACTTTTTTCACATTTTGTTAGGTTGAGGCCTTGTGCTAAAATAAAAATAAAAATTAGGGGTTTTTTTCCCATTATTCTGCACTCAATATATCATAATGACAAAGTGAAAACAGAATTTTAGGAATTTTTGCAAATGTATTAAAAATGAAAAACTCAAATTTCACATGGACATACAGTAAGTATTCAGACCCTTTTTCTATGATACTTGAAATTTAGCTCTGGGGGGCCTCCCATTTCTCTAGATCATCTTTGAAATGTTTCTACACCTTGATTAGAGTCCACCTGTGATCAATTAATTTGATTGGACATGATTTGGAAAGACACACCCCTGTCTATATAAGATCTCACAGCTGACAATGCATATCAGAGCAAAAACCAAGCCATGAGGAGGGAGGAAAAAACTTTCTGCAGAGATCAGAGACAGGATTGTGTGAAGTCACAGATCTGGAGAAGGGTACAAAAAAATGTCTGCTGCACTGAAAGTTCCCAAGAGTACAGTGGCCTCCATAATTCTAAGGCTACATTGAAAAATGCCCGTGAATCTGGTCCATGTGTGTAGCGTTATGCATCAGTGTGCTTTGCGAGTGGCATGCGTTATTCACGCACTCGCAAAGAATAATTTTTTAATTTTTTTTCAATTGAATTGATGCGCAAATTACGCACATATTGACTTCAATGGGCGCACCAATATTAATCTTAAATCTTAAAAACGCACCAATATTACACATGCATTGAGTTTCACGCAGCGGACTCTCGCTGCGTGAAAAGTCACGCATGTGTGAATGGCCCCATTGAAAGCAATGGGTCTGTGTGCTGCACGTGATTTCCTTGCGCAGCACACAGACGTTATTCACGTTTGTGTAAATGGGCCCATAAATGGAAGACGTTTGGAACAACCAGTACTTTTCCGAAAGGTGGCTGCCCCACAAAACTAAGTAATCGAGGGGAAGAAGTGCCTTGGTAAGATGGTCACTCTGGCTGAGATCCAAAGAACCTGTGTGTAGATGGGAGAAACTTCCAGAAGGTCAACCATCACTGCAGCAGTCCACCAATCTGGTGAAAAAACATTCTGTGGTCTGATGAAACCATATTGAACTTTTTGGCTGGTTTTCAGCGTCTGGGACAGGGAGACTGGTCAGGGTTGAGGGAAAGATAAATGGAGCAAGGTACAGAGATATTCTTAATGAAAACCTGATCCAGAGTGCTCTGGACCTCAGCATGGGCCAAAGGTTCGCCTTCAAACAAGACAATGACCCTAAATACACAGCCAAGACAACACAGGAGTAGCTTAGGGGCAACTCTGTGAATGTCCTTGAGTGGCCCAACTAGAGCCCTGACTTAAATCCAATCGAACATCTCTGGAGAGACCTGAAAATGGCTGCCACTGACGGTCCCCATCCAACCTGACAGACCTTGAGAGCAGTGGCGTAACTACCGCTATAGCAGCCGTAGCAGCTGCTACGGGGCCCACAGCATGAGGGGGCCCGTGCCACCCGCCGGCACGGGCCCTCACATGGCCGGAGGCTCCGCTAACAGCTGCTATGGCTGCTACAGCGCGACGCCACTGAAGGGGTTGTTCCTACAAAAGACATGCAAGACCGTAAGTCCCCCGAAGTTCTCCATGACAAACCTCGGACTTCCGGGGTCTGTCTGCAGCTCCATAGAAATGACTTGCGCAGCGGTCGCGCTTGTGCGCATGCTTGACCAGCGCTCCTTTTATTTTTATTGAACTGCGCAGACGACGGAAGTCCGAGGTTTGTCATGGAGAACTTGAGGGACTTACGGTCCCCCGTTCTCCTTATCGCTGGGCGTCCCAGCGATCACACATGTATCCCCTATCCTGTGGATAGGGGATGCATGTCTTTTGTAGGACAAACTATAGGCCGTTTTTTTGGGGGGTCTGTATGGCGTTATCTACAGGGGGTGGTTCTGTATGGTGTTATCTACAGGGGGGTCTGTATGGCATTATCTACAGGGGGGGTCTGTATGGCATTATCTACAGGGGGATGTCTGTATGGCGTTATCTACAGGGGGGTCTGTATGGCGTTATCTACAGGGGGGACTGTATGGCGTTATCTATAGGGGGGTCTGTATGGCGTTATCTACAGGGGGGACTGTATGGCGTTATCTATAGGGGGGTCTGTATGGCGTTATCTACAGGGGGTGGTTCTGTATGGTGTTATCTACAGGGGGGTCTGTATGGCGTTATCTACAGGGGGGGTCTGTATGGCATTATCTACAGGGGGATGTCTATACGGCGTTATCTACAGGGGGGGTCTGTATGGCGTTATCTACAGGGGGGACTGTATGGCGATATCTATAGGGGGGTCTGTATGGCTTTATCTAAAGGGGGGGTCTGTATGGTGTTATCTACAGGGGGCTGTGTATGGCGCTATCTACAGGGGGCTGTGTATGGTGCTATCTTTAGGGGGCGCTTTGTGGTGGAATCTATAGGGAGGCACTATCTCAAGGGGGGGGTTGTGTGATACCCAGCGGAGGGGGGCCCCAGTCAAAAATTTGCTATGGGGCCCAGTCTTTCCTAGTTATGCCCCTGCTTGAGAGGATCAAACCTTGTGGCATCATTCCCAAGAAGACTGAAGGCGGTTTAAGGGTATGTTCACACAACCTATTTTCAGCCGTTTTTCAGGCAGTAAACACCCTGAAAAATGGCTAAAAATGTGGGGGCTGAACGCCTCCAAACATCTGCTCATTGATTTCAATGGGAAAAACTGTGTTTTGTTCCCACGGGGCGTTTTTTACGCGGCCGTTTTTAAAAATAGCTGCGTAAAAAAAAATGCCTCATAAAAAGAAGTGCAGGAGCCGTTTTTCATTGACTCAGTAGAAAAACCGCTCCAAAAATGTCGAAAAAAACGCAAGTTGCTTATAAAATGGCAGAAAATCAGAGGCTTTTCCCTTGAAAATAGCTCCGTATTTTACAGACGTTTTTAGTCTAGCGTATGAACATACCCTAACACTGCCAAAGGTGCTTCAACTAAGTCCTGAGTAAAGCGTCTAAAAACATGTCAATGCTATATGTTCGTTTTTCCTTTTCCATAAATTAGCAAGGAACTAACATTCTGTTTTCACTTTGTCATTATGGGGTATTAAGTGCAGAATGATGGGGGAAACCTTTTTTTTTAATTTTAGAACAAGCCCTTAACATAACAAAATGTGAAAAAATGTAAAGTGTCTGAAGACTTTAAGAATGCAAAGTGCAAGAAGGAAATGTATGCAGTATATATATATATATATGTTTAGTGGCTCAGTTGTAACCTTCCACATTGTTTTTACAAGAAAAAAGAAAAAATGTCCTTATCTCCCAATGTGTAGGGATTATAATCTAATCTAAAAACGTGTCAAGCTTGTCAACTAAGTGCTTAAATTAAAGTCTAAACCCGTGAGTGAAATTCACCTTTTCGCCGTAACAAAATTTTAAAGAAAGATAAAGTCTAAAATGATTTCACATACACTCCAATTATACAAGCGTCACTGAATGATCCCGGAAAGCTACTTTAGATGCCATCTGTATTTCATTTGGACAAGGTTGTAGGATCAGATCACAGTTCCAAACTCGAAAGAATGGTGAGAGAACATTTGGTCCTGACTAAATTAAGTTTCTTTAAGTTAGACCATATATTTTCAATATTATCTAGCCTTGTATTACATTCAGATGATGAGAAACCTTATTGCTGGTGTGTAACGCTGGCTGCGGGTGCCGCTCCTTCCTGCGGGGTTACTCACCCCCATCGCCGGTGCTCTGCTTCCCTGTTTTCAAAGATGTACTGCCTCCCCCAGCAGTCACGGACGCCAATGTGGCTACACTATATGTCGTCGCGCTCCTCCTCTCCCTTATGCTTTGGCAGGTCATATGTTGCATAGGGCGCACACGTGCTCCCTTGCTTTTTATTGGAGGGCCAGCACGCACACTTAAATTATTCACCAACCTATCCTAGATGCCCATTACATATTTGAAGCATCTTCACTAGTCACCAGACGCCAGAGCAAATTTGGTTCAACATTAGTTTGTTCTTGTGAAGGTCTCATGACAGTGTCCAGTTCATCTGAGCATCTACACCGTGTTCCAAATTATTATGCACATTGGATTTAAGTGTCATAAACATTTAATTATTAGTTTTTCAATTAAACTCATGGATGGTATTGTGTCTTAAGGCTCTTTGGATCATTGTAATCAATCTCAGACACCTATGATAATTAGTTTGCCAGGTGTGCCATCCAATCAAAGGAAAACTACTTAAGAAGGACGTTCCACATTATTAAGCAGGCCACAGGTTTCAAGCAATATGGGAAAGAAAAAGGATCTCTCTGCTGCCGAAAAGCGTGAAATAGTGCAATACCTTGGACAATTTATGAAAATATTGGATATTTCAAGAAAACGTAAGCGTGATCATCGTACTGTGAAAATATTTGTGGCTGATTCAGAGCACAGACGGGTTGGTTCAGATAAAGGCATAATGAGGAAGGTTTCTGGCAGACAAATTAATAGGATTAGGAGAGCAGCTGCTAAATTGCCATTGCAAAGCAGCAAACAGGTATTTGAAGCCTCTGGTGCCTCTGGAGTCCCGCGAACCTCAAGGTGTAGGATCCTCCAGAGGTTTGCAAGTGTGCATAAAGGTATTATTCGGCCACCCCTAAACAATGCTCACAAGCAGAAACGGTTGCAGTGGGCTCAGAAATACATGAAGACTAATTTTCAAACCGTGTTATTTACTGATAAGTGCCGTGCAACCCTGGATGGTCCAGATGGATGGAGTAGTGGATGGTTGGTGAGTGGCCACTATGTCCCAAGAAGGCTGCGACGTCAGCAAGGAGGTGGCAGAGTCATGTTTTGGGCTGGAATCACGGGGAGAGAGCTGGTAGGCCCCTTTAGGGCCCCTGACGGTGTGAAAATGACCTCTGCAAAGTACGTAGAGTTTATGACTGACCACTTTCTTCCATGGTACAAAAAGAAGAACCGTGCCTTCCGTAGCAAAATTATCTTCATGCATGACAATGCACCATCTCATGCTGCAAAGAATACCTCTGTGTCATTGGCTGCTATGGGCATAAAAGGAGAGAAACTCATGGTGTGGCCCCCATGTTCCCCTGACCTCAACCCTATTGAGAACCTTTGGAGCATCCTCAAGCAAAATATATATGAGGGTGGGAGGCAGTTCACATCAAAACAGAAGCTCTGGGAGGCTATTCTGATATCCTGCAAAGATATTCAAGCAGAAACTGTCCAAATACTCACAAATTCAATGGATGCAAGAATTGTGAAGGTGATATTAAAGAAGGGGTCCTATGTTAACATGTAACTTGGCCTGTTAAGTTTTTTTTTATTGAAAGAGCTTTTGATTTCTGTAAATATGACCTCCTGATGCTGCAAATTCAACAAATTACCATCTTAGTTCTCTTTACAACCTTTAAAATGTTTTGATCTCTGTTGTGCATAATAATTTGAAACAGTGCATTTTGAGTTTTTTACTTCTAAAAAAAAATCTGTTATCATTAGGAGATTTGTTCAATAAAATTTGCATTATACTCCAACGGTTGATGGCTTGAAGATTATACTGACTGTCATTTGCATCGACTATTTAGGAAAATCAGCGAAAAATAACATTTGCATAATAATTTGGAATGCGGTGTATTTCGGCCTGTCTCCATCTCACGTACCAGTACTACCTGTCTCAACCCTCTGCCTGGTTTCGTCCCTGCACAGACTCAGCTTGCCCTGACCTCAGCTGGACACAGACTGTCCTCTTGCCTTATGTTTCCACACTGTGTTTTCAGGCGTATTCCGGGGTGTAAACGCCCCAAAATACGCCCAAGAAAACGGTAGCTGAGCACCTACAAATATCTGCCCATTTAACTCAATGGGAAAAACAGAGATTCGTTCAGACGTGGTGTTTTTTCTTGCAGCGGTTTTAAAAAACAGCGCATGAAATAACGCCCCGTAAAAAGAAGGAGCATGCCACTTCTTGAGCCGCTTTTGGAGCTGTTTTTCATTGTGTCAATGGAAAAACAGCTCTAAAAACAGCTCCAATAAACGCCTCAAATAACGTTTTCAGCTTCAAACACGGATGAAAATCAGACTGAATCGTAATTTTCAGCCGTTTTTGGTTCTGTGTGTGAACATACCCTTACTCTCCGGTGTACTTCGCCGGTGTCTCCTGGTCCATTGGGCAGGCTGCTATTTATACCGGGACCACCTCAAGGAGGTCACGATCTTATGGTCTCCCAGTCCCCCGTATGGGGGCGAACAGATGAATACCAGGGAGGCCAATTAGACAACGCCCTCAGAGGTGGCCCAAAGTCAAACCGGTTAAGTAGCACAGTGGGTCCACAATCTGCTGGATATTACATGGTATTGTATACAATGGCAGATAGCCATAACTCCAGCTAAAGAAATCTATAAGATGCATCTGATGTTCTTATTGGTGGGGATCCTTGCTCTGTCTGTGACAACCACTAATAGGTGAAATATTGGGACTGAGCGCTGTGCCCCTCCAGCTTCCATCAACTTCATTTGTGCCATAGACTGTAATGCAAGTAAATGGCATTTCGCCACCTCAATGAAGCCAAGAGAAAATGATGAGTGTTGAGGAGCACAGAGCTCTGCTACCCCTTCATTATAGCTTTTATGGAGGATCAAACATTAAAGACCCATTTTCAAGTTGATACTGGGGTCCTCTGTTGAGGATCCTCATCTCTTGGTCAGAATTGAGAGCGGTTACATTGAATGTTTTTTTGCACTTGAGGACCCAGTCCTATCTTTTAAGTATCCACAATCTGAATTTGGTTTGGACAGGCCATTTAAAAAGCACCTGTCACCACTTTTTAGGTTATAAACAATGTAATATTACAGTATAGTCTCATAAATGGAATAAATTAAAGGGTAACTAAACGTTCAACAAACTCCTGACATGTCATAATGAAGTTTTGACTGGTAGGGGTCCGAGCACTGAGACCCTCACCAATGGCTAAAACGAAGCTGCAGAAGTGCTCGTGTGAGTATTCAGCTGCTTTGTTTCTGTTTGGCTTTTCCTGGAAAGTTGATGTATCGGAGTACGGGCTTATAGACTTTCTATGAGCCCGTACTCTGCTACATCGATTTCCGGAAAAGTATGAACAGAAACTAAGCGGCTCAGCGCTCACACAAGCACTTCTGCAGCTTCATTTTAGCGAAGTTGCAGTGTGATGACACAATGCAACGTGATGACCTCAGACGTGAGTCATCACGGCAACAATGACGCCAAGCGGCACTCCCGGATGCAGGACCCACAGTGCATGCGCAGCCAAGCGTCTATGTGCAAATCATTGGTGAGGCAAAAAGGTGACTCACGTCTGAGCTCATCACGTTGCGCTGTGTCATCACACCGGCGTGTGGCGCTTCCTGGTTTGTGGGTCGTCCTCAACATGTGTGCTGAGTGCCGATTTGCGCTCATTACAGGTGCGAGTCATCATTTATACTTCTACATGGCCCCTAGATTTTTAATCATAGTTAGCCTCCTGTCCATCCAATTTCTGAGCCATCCTTTTACTCTGTATTATGTCTTAGTGCATTGTGTTTAATAAAGATTTTCTATTTTTTGCATATGATTCTCTGGGTGCTATGTTCCCTTTTTGTTCACGTATAGGTTGTCTACTTGCATTTTAGGGTCCCCTTCTTCACACCCTTTAGTTTGGTTTAGAAGTTTTTGGACGTTGTTCAAGTCCTGTGGATATGCCATAAACGTTTAATATGGGAATATCCCTTTAAGAAAGATCATAGTGTAAATGATATGAAGATAATAACCTTCACATAGTTTAGATTGTAGTTCTTATATTTATTATATCACTCACTGTTCGTATAAAAGGTTTTCAAGCTGTGGGTGCAAATATGTGAACCCCACTCCTCTCTTATTAATATTTTAATGATATTAATCCCATAAAGACCATTTATACAACAAGCTTAAAATACAGCGTTGCACCAGCGCAGTAAGATAACATCTTTTTACACATCATGATATACCCTAAAGACTTACTCATTATATAATTCAACAATTCGAGGAAGTTTTCAGATATTATCCAATTATTATTATTATTTGAGACAACATAAGAGCTTCAGATGGGGAGGATCTCAGATTACAAACTAAATATTTCCAATATCGGAAACTTAAGTATCATATTTATAACGCATTTCTGTTTTGATTTCTATTAACTGTGGCAGCAGAAATATAGATTTCCATCGGGTGTCTTGATTAGTTATGGGTGGGGGAGGGGATTTTTTTTATATATAAAGTCAAATCCCAGAACAGTAAAAATGTGACGTTTTTTCTGCGGGAGGTAGAACCTTTTGGCCTCAATTATATATTATTACAGTATTCATGATATGATTTATATTCTGAAGAGAGTACTAAATAGAAACAGGCTCACAGAGAGAGATATAATATAGTTAAGATGTTGTGCGCAATTTCTGCAACAAATCAGCAGCCAAATCCACATATTCTACATGCAGATTTTGTTGCAGATTTAGCAGAGGATTTTCTGCAGGTTTCAGCTTATACATTGCAAAGGCTTTTTGAAAATCCCCAGCATGCTCTGCTTTCATTGCAGTAGACAATATGTAGGGTCAGGTATAGAGTAGGTAAGGTTCAAGAGTTCAGTAACAGAAAATCTAAATGTAACAGGATATAAGGTACAACTAGCAAGCTAGTGTAGAATTGTTCAGGTATTGGTGTGGAGTGAAACCCTTTTATAGCTTAGGAAAGCTGGGTGGAATTTTAGCGCATGCTGGCCCTTTAAGAAGACAAGGGTCAGTGTGCACTTGCCCTAGCAACAACAGTGGACAAGGCAGGAACAGCAGAGACAGGAGGAGAGGAGCGGTGCCATCCAGGATGCAGAAGACGTCAGGAAGCAGTAAGCATACGGCAGCGAGCGGTGGCGGCAGCCTTTACAAAATCAATGGATTGTCTTGACTCAAATAAGTCGAGTCGTGTACCCCCTTTATTTCCCTCTTATAAGCAGACACTGAAACATAGTTGGATTTTAATGACCACAGCAGCCGTTTATTATCTTAAATAACAATAACTTTGAAATAACCATATAACATAACTTTTTGAATTCCCCTCCGAGGAATAAAACATCACATAATTAACCATATGACCCTCTCCGGGTCAAACAAAAGGAATGACAGGGGCAAGTCCTTGAAGCCATCAATATTTGTATTTACAGGTCATCTGCCCACCAATACCTTACCCCCAGCCGTAACCCGGCTCGGGGGCACCGATTACCTTTGCAGATGACCTCCACCATATATATCACAGCCTTCAAAAGGGGTAACACCCTAAGAAGCCGATTTCCAACAAAATTGGGGGGTGCATCCCGTGATGCATTCCCCCCCACCACCACATTTTTCGACCTACTTCAAGGACTCCCCCCGCAGCTGCAATGACAAACCAAGAGGAACACTTGAACTTCTTCACACCAGTGTCCATCCCACCATATAGAAAACTTCGACCCCCCCAGGCTGGACACCACCAGCCATCAAAACACTGACCAGCGACCTCGCCGGGACTCTCCTATCTAAAATAGGGTGGGCGGGCGGGGACATGTTCCTGCTTCAGCGTCCTGGCGAAGAGAGGGAGAGAAAGCACAGGGAAAGGTACATCCCCTTAATTCCCCCACCCCTTTTCCTTACTAGCCCTCCTACTAGCTTATCCCAAATCCCATAGGCCAAAACCAACTCGTTACCCCTCCCATCTATTTCAGTCATGGAGGCCTCCCCTTATTTTGTTTTTGTCTGCAGTACGGCCTCTCCTATATAGTGCAAGACGGAACAAGTTTTTCAGAGCTAGAGACACTTTATGTTACCGCTCTCCAATCTGGCCAAGAGATAAGGATCCTGAACATGGGACCACCCCTCTATTAACATATTATTATTATTATTTTTATTATTATGTTATAATATTTTTACATTATTATTGTTATTATTAATATTAATAATATAAATATAAAATAATAAGACTTTTTACAAAATATTTTATAAATTATTAATATTTTAACTTTATAAATAATAATACAAATAATAATAATAGAAAAAATGTGACATAATAAAATTGGGGGATTTTTTTTTAAATAGAAATAAATATCATCTTGAATATGGGATTCCGTTTTGGGCTTTATACTTTACATAGGATAAAGAAAAGCTGGAGAGGGGTCAAAGGCGGGTGACTAGTTTACTAAAAGGAATGGGAGGTGTTTAAAATGACTAGAAAAATTGGGCTTGTTCAGCTTGGAAAAAAGGCGTCTTTGAGGTAATCTTATTAACATCTATAAATATATGTGTGGTCAATACAGAGAACTAGCACATAATCTGTTCTTTCCAATGACTTTACCAAGGACCAAGGGACATTTGTAATGGTCCTAGAGTATGTGGACCCACTAACTTTTAGTATGTGCGCGGGCTGGCCCTTAAAGGCTGGGGACGGTCGCGTGAACCTTAGAAGATAGTCCGGGACAGCCGCACAAGCTGGCGTCTCCAAGGAGGGAGACGCAGGCAGGTAGCCAGGGGTCTGCGGTCGCAGCCGTTACAACATTCATTGCGTGTGGAAGAAAGATGTTTCAGACATCCATATAGGAAAGGGTTCTTTACAGTTAGAGTAGTCAAACTATGGAATGCCCTACCCCAAGAGGTAGTGATGGCAGATACTATGTCAGCATTAAAAAAAAAAGGCTTGATGCTTATTTATGCACAAATGGCATAGAGGGTTATAACTAATCTAGCAATGAACTTCATACTTTATTTATAGCATTTTTGGGAAGTCTCTTCTATTCCAGTCAACCATTACTTCATCTATTATTACACTTTCAGAATATTATTTGCTTTCAGTGTGAATCAGTGTTTACCCCCAAACACTGGAGTCCCTGGGAAACCCAAGGGTGTGAGCTCTTCAGATAACGCTCGGTCACCCTGTAGTGGCTTAATCATATTTTCTGCTTCTCATTTTTAGTATGACGTGATAGTGAATAATAATACTGTCACTTATCATTATAAAAATGAAAACACATATCTATATGTATTAATGAATACAAGTCGTAGTCATAGAACCTGATCAACTGTAGAGCGTTTATCAAAAATAAGAAAAAAGGCAAAATAGGGCAGAACACAAGCTTCAGAGCTCAAATCTCCAACATTCTGGAAAGTGTCACCACTTCTCCTGACACTGATAAGAAGAAAAAACTAACTGTTCCCCTGTATTATAGGAGCTCAGCTAAGCTGTAAGAGTGTGTCTGATAACAAGCTTATTGACTGTTTCCAACAACAAGCAGCAGAATATGTTTTACATATATATATATACTGTATAGATTGCACAATGGTGTTAATATGACATAAAGAGCATTATCACTTATAATAAAAAGAAAACACTTGGATTTGAGTAATTGAAGATGTGTTTTTATGTAAAGTACAGGCAGGGGCGTAGCTAAAGGCTCATGGGCCCGGGTGCAAGAATTCAGCTTGGGCCCCCCTACCCCTCCCCAGCACCACCATCATCATCAGACCCCTGCGCGCTCCTATGCCCAGATGCCTTGCCCAACAACCCCCATAGTATAATGCCCCCACACAGTTAATGCTCCCATAGCTGCCCCCACACAGTATAATGCCCCATAACGTATACTGCCCCACCATAATAGCCCCATACCGTATAATGCTCCCCATATCAGCCCCCATACAGTATAATGCCCCCCCCCCACAATATCAGCCCCCCCATACAGTATAATGCCCCCATATGTGCATAATTACTTACCTATCCCCGTTCCCACGTTGAGTGGAGGATCCTTCGCCTCCTCCGGTGTGTACTATGAGTGACTCAGCGCAGGCAGGCGCGATGATGTCGCTACATCCCGCCTGCCTGTGTCGAGCCACTCACGGCACAGGGAATGCTGGATCAAGGAGATGTCAGCTCCTTGCTCCAGCATTGATTGGAACCGGGACCTCGGTGAGTGACTCACGAACCCCCAGGGGTACGCGACCCACAGTGTAGGGATGTCACGATACCAAAATTTGGACTTCGATACCGATATTTCGTTTACTTTGCCAACAGTAATAAAAATAAAAAAAAGTTCTTCCATTTTCTGATGTGAGGCAGGAGGTGTGATTATGAATTTTTAATGTGCCTCACATTAATAGTAATTAACCCCATTATGTTTCTCAGTCATAATGGGTTAATATGTAAGGTACATGATGGGGTTAATTACTATTAATGTGAGGCACATGGAGGTTAAATTCATCATCGCACCTTGTGCCTCATAATTAGGCCCCATGCACACGACCGTAAATAACCTCCATTCACTTTCATTGAGCGCGGACACATTTCCGTAGCGCTACGGATGGGTGTCCGTGCCGTAGAAATGTTCCGAAAATTATGGAACATGTCCGTCCTTTTGCATTTTGCGGGCCGTTCTCCCATACTTTGTATGGGAGCACGGCCCGAAAATGCGGGT